>NC_079195.1:137131367-137435325 GCF_029499605.1 Hyla sarda | reverse complement strand
CGGGATGCCGCGATTAGCTGCGGCTATCCCGAACAGCCCGACTGAGCTAGCCGGCCACTTTCGGTTTCACTTTTAGCCGCGTGGCTCAGCTCTGAGCGCACGGCTAAAGGGTTAATAGCGCGCGGTGCCGCGATCGGCACTGCGCGCTATTAGAGGCGGGTCCCGGCTTCACTATGACGCCGGGCCCGCTGTGATATGACGCGGGGTTACTGTGTAACCCCGCGTTATATCAGGAGAGCAGGTCCAAGGGCGTACCTGTACGCCCTTGGTCCTTAAGGGGTTAAGTACCAGAGCGTTTTTTGCAAATCTGACCACTGTCAATTTAAGCATTAATAACTCTGGGATGCTTTTACTTGTGAATTTGATTCTGAGACATTTTTTTCGTGACATATTCTACTTTAACATAGCGGTAAATTTTCATCGATACTTGCATAATTTCTTGGTGAAAAATGTAAAAATGTTATGAAAAATTTGAAAATTTTGCATTCTTTTTTACTTTGAAACTCTCTGCTTGTAAGGAAAATAGACATACCCAATAAATGATATATTAATTCACATATACAACATGTCTACTTTATGTTTGCATCATAAAGTTGACATGTTTTTACTTTTGGAAGACATCAGAGGGCTTCACAGTTCAGCAGCAATTTTCCAAAAAATTTTCAAAATCAGAATTTTTCACAGACCAGTTGTGTTTTCACAGGAATAGCAGGAAAGTGAAGGAAAAAATTCAAAATCTGCATTTTTTACACTCGCATGTTCTTGTAGACCCAGTTTTTTAATATTTACAAGGGGTTTTAGGCAAGAAATCCCCCCAAAATTTGTAACCCAATCTCTCTCGAGTAAGGAAATACCTCATATGTGGATGTAAAGTGTTCGGCGGGCACAGTATAGGGCTCAGAAGGGAAGGAGCGACAATGGGATTTTGGAGAGTGAGTTTTTCCGAAATGGTTTTTGGGGGGCATGTCACATTTAGTAAGCCCCTATGGTGCCAGAACAGCAAAAAAAAAATAAAAAAAACATGTGGCATACTATTTTGGAAACTGCACCCCTCAAGGAACGTAATAAGGGGTCCAGTGAGCCTTAACAACCCACAGGTTTTTGACGACTTTTCATTTAAAGTTGGATGTGTAAATTAATTTATTTATTTTTTCACAAAAAATGCTGATTTTCCCCCAAATTTTACATTTTTGTAAGGGATAATAGGAGAAAATGCCCCCCAAAATTTGTAACCCCATCTCTTCTGAGTATGGAAATACCCCATGTGTGGACGTCACATGCACTGCGGGCGCACTACAATGCTATAAAGAGAAGGAGTCACATTTGGCTTTTGGAAAGCAAATTTTTCTGAAATGGTTTTTGGTGGGCATGTCCCATTTAGGAAGCCCCTATGGTGCCAGAACAGTAAAAAAAAAAAAAACATGTGGCATACTATTTTGGAAACTACATCCCTCAAGGAATGTAACAAGGGGTCCAGTGAGCCTTAAGAACCCACAGGTTTTTGATTACTTTTTGTTAAATTTGAATGTGTAAATTAAATTTTTTTTCACTAAAATGCTAGTTTTCCCCCAAATTTTACATTTTTACAAGGGGTAATTGGAGAAAATGCTCCCCAAAAAATGTAACCCCATCTCTTCTGAGTATGGAAATACCCCATGTTTGGACGTCAAATACACTGCGGGCGCACTACAATGCTCAGAAGAGAAGGAGCCACATTTGTCTTTTGGAGAGCAAATTTTGCTGAAATGGTTTTTGGGGGGCATGTCGCATTTATGAAGCCCCTATGGTGCCAGAACAGCAAAAATGCCTCACATGGCAAACTGGGAAACAACACCCCTCAAGGAACATAACAAGGGGTACAGTGAGCCTTAACACCTCACAGATGTTTGACGACTTTTTGTTAAGGTCGGATGTGTAAATGAAAAAAAAAAATTTCACTAAAATGCAGTTTTTTGCCCCAAACTTACCATTTTTACAAGAGGTAATAGGAGAAACTGCCCCCCAAAATTTGTAACTCCATTTCTTCTGAGTATGGAAATACCCCATATGTGGATGGTAAGTGCTCTGCGGGCAAACTACAATGCTCAGAAGAGAAGGAGTGCCATTGGGCTTTTGGAGAGAGAATTTGTTTGGAATGGAGTTCGGGGGTGCATTTACAAAGCCTGCTGTGGTGCCAGAACTTGGACCCCCCCCCCCACATGTGACCCTATTTCAGAAACTACACCCCTCACGGAATGTAATAAGGGGTGCAGTGAGCATTTATACTCCACTGGCCTTTGACAGATCTTTGGAACAGTGGGCTGTGCAAATGAAAAATTTTATTTTTTCATTTTTACGGACAACTGTTCCAAAAATCTGTGACACCTGTGGAGTGTAAATGCTCATTGCACCCCTCATTAAATTCCTTGAGGGGTATAGTTTCCAAAATGGGGTCACATGTGGGGGGCGGGGCATTGTTCTGGCACCATGGGGGCTTTGTAAACACACATTCTCTCTCCAAAAAACCAATGGCGCTTCATCTCTTCTGAGCCCTGTAATTCGCCTGCAGAGCACTTTACATCCACATATGAGGTATTTCCTTACTCAGAAGAAATGGGGTTACAAATTTTGGGGGATTTTTTCCTATTACCCCTTGTGAAAATAAAAAATTTGGGATAACACCAGCATTAAGTGAAAAAATACAGAATTTTCATTTTCCCGTCCAACTTTAACGAAAATTCGTCAAACACATGTGGATTGTTAAGGCTCACTATACCCCTTTTTAAGTTCCGTGAGGGGTGAAGTTTACAAAATGGGGTCACATGTGGGTGTTTTTTTTGTGTTTATGTCAAAACCGCTGTAACGATCAGCCACCCCTGTGCAAATCACCTCAAATGTACATGGTGCTCTCACTCTTGAGCCCTGCAGAGCATTTTATGTCCACACATGGGGAATTTCCGTACTCAGGATAAATTGCGTTACAAATTTATTTTTATTTTTTTCCCTTTTACCTCTTGTGAAAATGAAAAGTATGGGGCAACACCAGCCTGTTAGTGTAAAATTTTATTTTTATTTTTTTACACTAACACGCTGGTGTAGACCCCAACTTAACCTTTTCATAAGGGGTAAAAGGAGAAAAAGCCCCCCAAAGTTTGTTAAGCAATTTCTCCTGAGTACGGAAATTCCCCATATGTGGACCTAAACTGTTGCTTTGAAATACGACAGGGCTCCAGAATAAGGAATTTGCATAGGGACGGACTCAGATGCAAGAATTACACTTGCCTCAGGTACCAAAAATACCCCACATCAGTGTTTCCCAAACAGGGTGCCTCCAGCTGTTGCAAAACTTCCAGCATGCTTGGAAAGTCAATGGCTGTCTGGCAATACTGGGAGTTGTTTTGCAACAGCTGGAGGCTCCGTTATGGAAACAGTGTCATACGAGAAGTTTTTTATTTTTATTGGAGGGGGGGGGGGGGCTGTGTAGGGGTATGTGCATATGTAGTGTTTTATCCTTTATTTTGTGTAAGTGTAGTGTAGTGTTTTTAGGGTACACTCACACGAGCGGGTTAACAGCGAGTTTGAGCTGCAGTGGAAAATTTGCTGCATCTCTAACTTGTACCAGTATGCCCTTTGGCTGTCCGTGCATGCTGGGGGTTGTAGTTATGCAACAGCTGGAGGCACACTGGTTGCATAACACAGAGTTTGTTACTTAACTCATTGTTTCGCAACCAGTGTGCCTCCAGCTGTTGCAAAACTACAACTCCCAGCATGTATGGTCTATCAGAGCATGCTGGGAGTTGTAGTTTGCCACAGCTGGAGGCACACTGGTTGCAAAACACTGAGTTAGGTAACAAACTTCGCAACCAGTGTACCTTCAGCCATTGCAAAAACTACAACTCTCAGCATGCAGTAACAACTGAAGGGCATGCTGGGACTTGTAGTTATGCAACAGCTGGATGCATACTACTAACACTCCCAGCATGCCCTTTGGCTGTCCGTGCATGCTGGGGGTTGTAGTTATGCAACAGTAGGAGGCACACTGGTTGCAAAACTTTGAGAGTTTGTTACTTAACTCAGCGTTTCAAAACCAGTGTGCCTCCAGTTGTTGTAAAATTACAAATCCCAGCATGCCCAGACAGCCGAAGGACATGTTGGGACTTGTAGTTTTGCAACATCAGGAGGGCCACAGTTTGGATACCCCTGTGCAGTGGTGTGCAAACTGTAGCCCTCCAGATGTTGCAAAACTTCAACTCCAAGCATGCCCAGACTGTCCAGGCATGCTGGGAGTTGTAGTTCTGCAACATCTGAAGGGCCAGATGTTACAGAACTACAACTTCCAGCATGCCTGGACTGTCTAGGCATGCTGGGAGATGCAGTGTTGCAACATCTGGAAGGGCTACAGTTTGTACACCACTGCACTGTGGTATCCAAACTGTGGCCCTCCAGATGTTGCAAAACTACAACTCCCAGCATGCCCAGACAGCCTTTGGCTCTCTGGGCTTGCTGTGAGTTGTAGTTTGGCAAATACTGGAATGCAGCAGTGAAGATCACTTACTGCTGATCTTTACTGCTGCGTCCACCGATGCCGCCAGTCCCACCGTGATCGTCGGTCCCGGCACCCGCCACGATCGCCGGTCCCGGCACCTGCCACAATCTTCCCCCGCAATCTTCCCCCCACTCTTCCCCGACATCCAGGGGCGGGCAGAGCGGGGATTTAAACTTTAACCCCCGCCCCCCTCCGGCCATTGGTCAGTTTGTCCTAAGGACCAATGGCAGGGGATAGGAGCGAGGTGGCAGCTGCCACCTCGCTCCTATCCCTCAGGATGATCGGAGCTGTCTCTGACAGCTACGATCATCCCTATTTTCCGGGTGATCGGGTCACCAGAGACCCGGTCAGCCCGGAACCCTGCAAGTCCTTTCATTAGTCAGTCACTAACTGACTGACTAATGACAACGATCAGCAGCAGGGGACCATTCTGATTGGTCCCCAGCTGCTTAGTGTCATCGGTCAGCTGTTCAGAACAGCTGCGATGACATTTCTATCACCATGCCAACGGACATGGTGATAGAAAATGTATTGGACGTTTATGAACGTCCATTTGCCTGAAGTGACAGGAAAAATGGATGTACATAAACGTCCATTTGCTGGAAGGGGTTAAGGATCAGTAATGGCGACATGCAGTAACCCATGGTACCTATTCCAGCTCACCCATTTTTAGGCTTGTTTACACCAAAATTAAGCGGCATAAAGTATCCCTGGTTGTTGGTAGATGCCTGCCGGAGTTAATGTGCACATGTAGGCATGGGAATACACCGTGGCTTTATATCAAAGTGCCAAAAATTAATCCTTTTTTGGGAGTAGTAACAGAATCGGCCTTCTAAAATAGTTAAGACTGAAGAAGAAATAGCTCTTGTATGAAGAGCCTCAAAAATTATCCCTTTTCTAGGGATGATTGATTATGTATGAATAGGTCTGTCTTGAAGTAGGGTGATGGTGGATTGGTGTTAATAGTAGTAGCCCGCGTACAGCAGCAGCTGACAGATGTTAATAGAGTACAGCATGAGATGGAAGACAGATGCTTATAGCGTACAGCACAAGATGGTGGACTGATGTCACTAGCATACAGCATAAGATGGCGGACTGATGTCCCTAAAGTACAGCATGAGATACCAGTCTGATGTCACTGTCATCCAGTAGGGGTGGTGGTAGTGATAAGGATGACCCTTAGCATTTTGATTACTGAACAATATATATATATATGTGTGTATATATATATATATATATATATATATATATATAAATAGAGATGTATGCCAACATGCTGCAGAAAAACATTATTTTCCTTATGAAACATCTCAGCTAACTTGCTGACCAAGAAGATGAAGACCTTGGCACGAGGCCAAGAGAAGCAAGATAAAGAAGGCTGAAAGTTAGAAGACAAAATATTTGAAGAGATATAGATTGTGTAGGAGGTCAGAGAAATCTGGAATTTTCCAGTATGATAGTGAGAGGGCAGCATAAGTGAACTTTGGCCAAGAGAGAAGTGGATGCTTAAATATGCTACTATATACACAGACACAAAACTCAAATAATCTAAATATAACATGATGATTTTAATGTGATAACTAACCTCCCCTTTTTGTCAAATGTAAAAACAAATGTTCTTCTGTGTATTAAACAGAACTCTTTACCACTCTTGGGGACAGCTCCTGTACTTCCTGCTGAGAAGAGTTTTATACCAACTTTTTGTTTGGTGTATATTTCTTGTGTCGACATTCAGCAATATACAGCGACAGTCATGCACATTTTAAGGCCTAACCAGAAGCCATCATTGACAGTAGCACTGCCTAATCAGTGGCATCTGGCACAGGAGGTTTAAATTCCTCACTGATCCATGCCTGATTCATTTTAGTAAAAGTCAGTTTTTCCACGCTGCTGACTGACAATCTTGTTCACTTCAGGATGACCATGCCACCCGCTGCACTGAACACTCTCCTTGAAGCCACACTAGAGGGTGGACAAGACAGAACACTCATGGCAAACTGGGCAAGTTCTGGCCAATGGTCAAATCTGGTGAGCCAGAAGTCCATGGGGTCTGGATGAAAGTAGCAGCAAAAGCTAAAAAATTTGTTGAGTATTGCCCCAGCCATGCAGCCCAGGCCTGGATGGAAGTGGCAGCAAAGGAGAAAAACTTTTCTCCCCTGGCTGGCAGTAGGGTTGTTGCAAAAGGAAACCCAACAAATTTGAATTGGGCCAGCGGTCCTGGCTGGCCGCAAGGTTTTTGCAGAAGAAAATGCAACAAATTAGAATCTGACAGCAGTCCTAGCTGGCCGCAGCGTGTTTGCAAGAGCAAACGCAATACATTTTATTTTTGCTCCAGCCAGGCGGTCGAGGCCTGGCTGGGAAATCACACCGAGAGACCAGCAGACGGTGGTGAGGTAGAGTTACCTGTATCCAGCAGAGAGCAGGCATTGGCGAACTAGGGAACTAGGTATACTTCTACCAAGGCTTTGTAATACTTGAGATGCTGAAGTTGGGGCCTAATTCCTAAATTTGGACCCTGCCTGTGCCTCACTTTATCTCCTCAGAGACAGCACTGTGCCTTCTTTCCTTCATCTGGTAACATAGTAAAGAATTACCACACGCAAGGATATCATAAATAGCTAGGTACATCAACACCTGACTGTGCCCTTGTTCTATAATGTTTTTTTCAAGCCTTCAGATCCAGCACCAGTGTCACCATCACTTGCTCCTGAGCTGCTCCAGACCAGAAGGTTTGTTGACATCCTCTTGTTGATATCACCGGCCGAGGCAGGACATTGATGTGGCTGGCGATATGCTGACCACAGTGTGACATTTCGAGCCTAAGAAGCCGAGCAGCGGAGGAACAGGATGCCAATACCGGCGCAAAGGGGAATGAAGGAAGGTGAATTAAAGTTAGTTTTTTTTCCGTTTTTGCAGCCCGGGCACTATTGGAGTTAAAAGTTTAGCGCCGCATTTCTCCTTTAAACATCTCATCATCTCACTCCCACTCTTCTTAGTTAGAAACTTCTGATGTGTCAATATGGCCTCCTTGTTTCCCCACACCACATCCACAGGTTCCAATGCACACCCATCCATGATGCCTTCCAGAGCCCTCACCACGACTACGACCACTCCCACTAGTGCTATGCTCGGCCGTTGCAGTCCCTTTCCCAAACCTTCAGTGTTTTAGATACTCATTAAAATGGAGGCCCAAATGGGTGGCATCACAATGCCTACTACATACCTTTTTATTTATTTATTTATTTTTAGCAATTATTAATAAGAAATACAAAATATAACAAAACTCCAGGCAGTTGCCATAGCACCAGCTCACGGAGAAAAATACCCAGGAGAATTGCATTGTTAACCTCTTAAGGACCCATGACGTATCGGTACGTGGCCCCGCATCATAGCGGGTCAAGCCCGGCCTCTAACAACGGCCAGGACCCGTGGCTAATAGCGTGCAGCACTGATCGCGGTGCTGCACGCTATGAACCCTTTAGACACGACGTTCAAAGTTGAACGCTGCATTTAAAGTGAAAGTAAAGCCATGTCGGTTCGCTCAGGGAGCTATTCGGGATTGTGGCGAAATCGTGGCATCCCGAAAAGATAAAGATCAGTGATGTGCAGTGTTATAGGTCCTTATGGGAGCTATAACACTGCAAAAAAAAAAGTTAATAAAGATCATTTAACACCTTCCCTAATAAAAGTTTGAATCACCCCCCTTTTCCCATAAAAAAATAAAATAAACATATGTGGTATCGCCGATGCGGAAATGTCCCAATTATTATAAAAATATATTGTTAATTAAACCGCACGGTCAATGGTGTACGTGCAAAAAAATTCCAAAGTCCAAAAGAGTGCATTTTTGGTAACTTTTTATATCATGAAAAAATGAATAAAAAGCGATCAATAAGTCCTATCAATGCAAAAATAGTACCGCTAAAAACTTCAGATCACGGCGCAAAAAATGAGTCCTCATACCGCCCCATACGCGGAAAAATAAAAAAAAAGTTATAGATGTAAGAAGATGACAATTTTAAACTTATAAATTTTCTTGCATGTAGTTATGATTTTTTCCAGAAGTACGACAAAAGAAAACCTACATAACAAGGGTATCATTTTAATCATATGGACCTACAGAATAAAGAGAAGGTGTCATTGTTACCGAAAAATGTACTGTGTAGAAACGGAAGCCCCCAAAATGTACAAAATTGCGTTTTTTTTTTTTAAAATTTTGTCTCACAATGATTTTTTTTTTCCCATTTCACCGCAGATTTTTGGGTAAAATGACTGACATCATTACAAAGTAGAATTGGTGGCGCAAAAAATAAGCCATCATATGGATTTTTAGGTGCAAAATTGAAAGAGTTATGATTTTTTAAAAGTAAGGAGGAAAAAACGAAAATGCAAAAATGGAAAAACCCTGGTTCCTTAAGGGGGTTAAAACAACCACCGACCAATAAATTTTACTACCAAGGCTATATACACTAAATATCTACAGTGGCAGAGGGTATACACACAGGGAGGCACTGAGTAACCCCCAGAGTGAAACTTGCCCCAAAACAGGTAGACAAACCAACACATTCATACACCATTCACACCCTGGATTAACCCCCTCCCCACCATCAAAGGAGAAACCAAAGGAGCACTATGCGGATTGGGAAAACCAGGCTTCTACAACCAGGGCATCCATATTTTATTTTAAAAAATGTGGGCACTTCCTACTAAGGTACAGGGTCTTATATAGCGGGACATATTTAGTGATCAGATTGATCCACTTGGAGATAGGAGAGGTAGTAATGTCTTTCCAGGCCATGCTCACTACCTTCCACCTCATTAATCCCTCATTAAGACCCAACAAACAAACCTCAGGTACCAAAAGAAACGGGAAGTCTAAGTGCTCTGACAGAAATCTCATAATTTCTCACACACAGACAGCTCCACACTGCATGAAGGCACATCCCCACCTCTACTATGCAAAAAAAAAAAAAAAAAAGATATCTGAAGGGGAGACACCAAGGCGTTTCAGTTTCACAGGGATATAAAATATAAATGCAGAATGAACCTTGATTAGAGCAGCAAAACCATGGTATTAGACATTGTGGAATAGTATGTCCACTCCCACTCCTTCCAATTCTCCTCCGACAGCGTAGGCACATCTGTGACGGTTCCTAGAGTCACCCTACCCCTTCGCTATTGTTGTCTGGGCTCCCAGAGTGACTATGGACTATGGAACAGTGACTGAGCAGAACTCGGACTAGCTTCAGGGGTGGGCACGAGAAAGACCGGGACGTTGATGGACTTTAGGATATCACTATTTCCACAGTTTGTGCCCCTCAGTTAATGTTGTCCAGTGACCTAAAGCTCCTTGTTGGATAGCTTATTAAAATACCTTTATTTGCTGTTTTCATGACACATTCTGCACACAATCCACCTTCTGCACAAGGCACTAATTCTGCACACAATTCACCTTCTGCACAAGGCACTCATTTTGCACACGGTCCACATTCTGCACAAGGCACTAATTCTGCACACAATCCACCTTCTGCACAAGGCACTAATTCTGCACACGGTCCACATTCTGCACAAGGCACTAATTCTGCACACAATCCCCCTTCTGCACAAGGCACTAATTCTGCACACAATTCACCTTTTCTGCACAAGGCACTAATTTTGCACACTGTCCACATTCTGCACAAGGCACTAATTCTGCACACAATCCCCCTTCTGCACAAGACACTAATTCTGCACACAATTCACCTTCTGCACAAGGCACTAATTCTGCACATGGTCCACATTCTGCACAAGGCACTAATTCTGCACACAATCCCCCTTCTGCACAAGGCACTAATTTTGCACACGGTCCACATTCTGCACAAGGCACTAATTCTGCACACAATCCCCCTTCTGCACAAGGCACCAATTCTGCACACAGTCCACCTTATAGGGATACCTTTATTGGATTATCTTCCAGACTTACTGTCACCTGTATTGTCTTTACTGCCCCTTCCCCGCTGTGATGTTCTTCCTATAAAAAGAGACACTGGTTCCTCAATAGAGAGAGATTGATTTTTATACCTGAAGACTGGTGTTGCCTGGTTCTTTGGGTACAAGGATGCGATAATCTTTAGTTCTGCCTAGGGATATTGCCTGCTGTTATGCTGGGGCTTGTAGTCTGGAAGGAGAAGTTGCTCTCCATGAAGGAGTCACTGAGAGGTCCTTGTTCAGTCTGTCACAACTCCACTAACTTCATAAAAGCTAGTGCAAAGGGGCAAGGCCCCACAGATTGGAGCAGAGTGTAGGCTTCAGTGAGGGGCTTAGCAAGGTCTGTAGTACCCAGGAGCAACTCCACCTCAGAGACTACAGAAGTAACTTCCAGGGAGACAAATTGTGCTCGCACCACATGTCGCAGCTGGAAATTCCTAAAGATGGCACTCTGAGGGACAGGAAAATGGGCTTGCATCTCAGAAAAGGATAGAAACAATTGGTCGTCCCAAAATAGGTGAACAGCAAACTTGACTCCATGAGCACCCAAAAAGCTGGCTTCCTCCAACTACTGAAGGTGAGGTAAATGTACATTCTCTACCAAGGTCGTGGCTGCATTAGAGAGATCCAAGTTGATCCACCAGGCTGCGTCCACCAGTTGAGAAGCAAGGAAGTAATTATGCATATTAGAGGAAGACAGACCATTCCGCTGCTTTGGCGCCTGGAAAAGAGTCTGACCAAGCCTAGGAGGCTTACCTTGCCAGTAGAAGGATCTCGGTTTTCTAAAGAAACGCTTGGGTGGGATGGTAGGGAAGAGATGAAACAGGTAAAGGAAATTAGAGAGATATATAATTTTAAAGATTTTCACCCTCCCTGCCAGGGATAGGGGGAGAGAAGACCAGGACTGATGGCAAGCCTTGGTATTGGACGAAGGGGGTTCTAAATTAAAGGGGAGAAAATCTGCCAGTGAAGAGGAGACCTCAACACCAAATAGTGGAACCTACCTACCAGTGGCGTACCTAGGGGAGGGGGCGCGGGGGGCGGCCCGCTCCGGGTGCCACTCTCAAGGGGGGTGCCAGGGGCGGACTGACCCGCCGCCGAAAAATTAAAGTTTTTTTTTTGTGTTTTTTTTAACACTTTGCCGCCGCTTGCGCTGTTTGCCGCCGCCCGCGCTCTGTGTCTGTCTGTACTCACTATTCTGCTTTGATCACTGTGAAACAGAACCACTTTTTTTTACATTTATTATTTTATTATTATATAGATGTATAGAGGGTGGGGTGTAGCTCTGTATAGGTATATGCAGAGCTACACCCCCCCTCTTCCCCATAGGTATATGCAGAGCTACACCCCCCCTCTTCCCCATAGGTATATGCAGAGCTACCCCCCTCTTTCCCATAAGTATATGCAGAGCTACACCCCCCTCTTTCCCATATGTATATGCAGAGGTACACCCCCCCCTTCCCCATAGGTATATAGTGTAACTCTGCATATACCTATGGGAAAGAGGGGGGGGGGTAGCTCTGTATATACCTATGGGAAAGAGGGGGGGGTAGCTCTGCATATACCTATGGGAAAGAGGGGGGTGTAACTCTGCATATACCTATGCATATACCTATGGGAAAGAGTAACTCTGCATTTACCTATGGGAAAGAGGGGGTTTCCTGGCTACCTACCTGCCCTTTTACTGTGCAGGACACCAAGGAGGGCATTATTACTGTCATGATTCGGCTTACCGGTTGTGGATCCACTGTGTCAGGGAGGGATTGGCGTGGACCGTGCTGGTGGACCGGTTCTAAGAGGCTACTGGTGTTCACCAGAGCCCGCCGCAAAGCGGGATGGTCTTGCTGCGGCAGTAGCAACCAGGTCGTATCCACTAGCAACGGCTCAACCTCGCTGACTGCTGAGAAGGCGTGGGACAGAAGGACTAGGCAGAGGCAAGGTCAGACGTAGCAGAAGGTCGGGGCAGGCGGCAAGGTTCGTAGTCAATATGGATAGCAGGAGATCAGGTAACACAGGCTTGGACAACACTAAACGCTTTCACTGGCACAAGGCAACAAGATCCGGCAAGGGAGTGCAGGGGAAGTGATGTGATATAGCCAGGGAGCAGGAGGAAGCTAATCAAGCTAATTGGGCCAGGCACCAATCATTGGTGCACTGGCCCTTTAAGTCTCAGAGAGCTGGCACGCGCGCCCTAGAGAGCGGAGCCGCGCGCGCCAGCACATGACAGCTGGGGACCGGGACGGGTAAGTGACTTGGGATGCGATTCGCGAGCGGGCGCGTCCCGCTGTGCGAATCACATCCCCACCGGCAATGTCAGTGCAGCGCTCCCGGTCAGCGGGTCTGACCGGGGCGCTGCAGGGAGAGAGACGCCGTGAGCGCTCCGGGGAGGAGCAGGGACCCGGAGCGCTCGGCGTAGCAATTACAGTTTGTGTGCCTATAGATGGGAAGATTGTAGAGGAGGGGAGGGCACTGAATATATGCAGAGTCTGACATGTTTTTCCTGCAGATGTTAAGAGATCCACATGGCGGTCTTATCCGGACGGAGAAGAAAAGGAAAGAGGACGCCGCTGATCAGAAAAGACGCAATTGTGAGTCCCAAAATGTAACTGTAATCATTTATATGGTATACAGATCCTGTGTACAGCTGATATCTACCACCATATGGTCCTGTATATAATCACTTATATTGTATACAGATTCCTTATAGTATACTGGTCTGTGTATAGTGGTTTTATTCAGTACAGTATGGCGGTATTATCCAGTTATTGTGTGGTGGTATATATTTACTCCTTGTATACTGGTATTATTGGTCATGGAAATTTACTTACGTTAAAGTGTTTCTTACATACATAAATTTTAATTTATTGTGTGTGGGATTTGGGTGGAATAGGGGCGTGGCAGAAGATTGACGAGCTGCAGAGCCTAGCAGGGAGCACTCAGGGAGCCCCTTATGTATGCCTAATACACCAGGGTATCGTCTGCATACAGAGACACCTTTTCAATGAGGGAGCCCCTACATACACCTCATATAGACGGGGAAGCCCGGACAGCCACTGCTAATGGCTTGACCGCCAGGGCAAACAGATGAGGGGATAACAGGCATCCTTGATGCGTCACAGAGGAAATGCGCCAGAGACATCAAGATTCATGTGAATCCGGGCCATAGGCAGGTCATACAGAAGGCTAACTCATGAGCGAAACTGAGGCCCAAACCACAGAATCCGCATTAGGTTCCAGAGATACTGCCACTCAACTGAATTAATTGCTTTGTAAACATCAATGCTGGCAACTAACCCAGAAGAGGACTCATCTCTATCTGCAGCAGTATTCAATTGGAGTCTGCGAACATTAATGTCAGTGGCCTTATTTGTCATGAACCCAGACTGGTAAGAATAAATGACAGAGGTATTGATCCATTGAGTCCTTTCGCTAAAATCTTGGCGATGAGTTTACACAATTAGGAAAGTTCTCCTATTAGATAGGAAGTTTCCCTATGTAAGTAGGCAGGTTAGCAAGTAGGTCCCACCCCAAGTAGATAGGTAGATCCCTTAATTTGTAGAGAAGCGGCACTCCAGAGAAATCCAATAAAACTGCTTTTACTTACCCATCTGTGGTCCAAGTGCAACATTTCAATCTCACTATGAGACCTTTTTCAAGAAATTAAACAGTGTTACAACTCTTTTTTGATAGGTCATTTAAATTCTGATATCATCAAATAGATTTACTTAATTAATGCAATCACATATCAAATACAGTGATCATATGTATACAGTATACAATCAAAAATCACCAAAGTATGATATTCATAATTTGCAGGTAGGTTCCCAGCAGGAAGTTAGATCTCCTCAGTAGGTACTAGGAAGAAAAGTCCCTTAAATGGGTTATCCAGGAATAGAAAAACAGAGCTACTTCCTATCAAAAACCACTCCCTGTCTGTCTCCAGGTTGAGTGTGGTTCTGCAGCTCAGTTCCATTGAAGTGAATTAAGCCAAGTTGTAAAACCACACCCAACCTGGAGATGTGGATCTGTTTTTGAAAGAAATTAGCCTTGTTTTTCTATTCCTGGATAACCCCTTTAATTATGGTGGGAATTTCATGTTAATAGCACCTTTGGAAATATATTTAGTGAGAAAATGGTGACAAGTTCAATACTTATTTCACTCGATTTATATAACTTTTTAATATTTCTGTGATTTTACTTTTTCTTCATCATTTATTTATTTCTTACCAAGTATTGTCAGAAAAAAAAAATATGCTCAGAAATTTAGTTATGTGTAACAATGTGAAATGGGAGGTGCAAAATGGCATGGAAAGTCAAGACAACAGCTGAAATCTATCAGTAATTAAAAAGCAATCCAGCTCCTTGTCAGAGGAAATTAACATCAGCTGGTTCAGTCTCAACTGATGGTCTACAAAAATGTCTCATTGCCAGGAGTCATACAAGACACATCTTATGATGGGTAAAAGCAAAGAGCTGTCTCCAGACCTAGGCAACCTAATTGTTGCAAAACGTAATGATAGCATTGGTTATAGGTGCATTTCTAAGCTTTTGAATGTCACAGTGAGCACTGATAGGGCCATAATAAGGAAGCGGAAAAACAATCATTTGACAATAAATTTGCCTCGACCAGGTGCTCCTCGCAAGATTCTGACAAAGCAGTAAAAGAATAACCAAAAAAGATTTCCAAGAGCAAGGATCACTTGAGGAGAGCTTCACAAAGACCTGGAATTAGCAGGTACTGTTGTCTTAAAGAAAACAGTAAGTAATGCACTAATGTTGAATTTCATTTAAAGTTTGTTGCACAACATTTGGAAAAGCCAGTGAAATACTGGAAAAATATAGTGTGGCCAGATAAGAGCAAAATTGATCTGTGTGGATGCCATAATACACATCATGTTTGGAGAAGAAATGGTAAGGTTTGGAGGTGGGAACATCATGATGTGTTGCGGCTTTTCAGCAAATGGTACTGGCAAACTTCACATAATTGGAGTAAGAATGAATAGGCAAATTCACAGAGACATTCTTGACAAAAATCTGCTGCCATCTAGCAGGATTAGAAGGATGAAATAAGGCTGGACATATCAAATTCGACCAAATACATAAGTCAATAAATCCGACCAAATACATAAGTCTATGCAGAAAAAAGGATGGATCTGCTGACCAGTCATAAAGTGGAGTGCACTGCTGTGTAATTCACCGGCTTATGACTCGCAATCGCAAAGTTTTAGTAAATAGTAAATTACTACGTCTTTGAAAACTGTCAAAAAATGCAAGTGCAAATGCAATTTCAGCCTACATGTACTCAGGAACTCTGGATATAAGCATAACAAGAATGTATATTTGGCAAACAAAGAATCACAAAATGAAAATAAAACATTTATTTTCAGAATTTTATTGTGTTCTTAATTTTCCAGATGGCTTAAAATCAGCCAAGAAATTTGTCCTGCAATGTCTCCTTCTGTTGAAGAATTGTTATTCTATACAAACACTTGTTTTTCTGGACCAAGTCCAGTTCTTCTAATTAGTCCTTCCAAGTTCTCTGGGATTTCTCATGCTGGTGTATTTAACTGGGAGCAATTTTTATTTTACGCTTTCTCTTTGGTATGCTGATCACCCAGGCATTTAGCATTTTCCACGCAAGAGGTTAAAGACTCTTAAAGACTTATTTATCTTTGTTAACTCTTGCTAGAACTGAGAAGATCTATACACTCTTAGAGGGGAATTTATCCTTGTATATAGAGCTTTTTTTAAATGTATTTTTAAATGCAAAAATTTGCGCAAGAGTTTTTTTTGTGAATTTTTTTGCGCAAAATCTGATAGAATTTTTCATGGCCATGTCTATGGTTAAGTTTACCATAGAGCACTTTCTACTGTAGAATCAAATTTATTAACTGCATTTTTGTTTTTTTTACACACAAAAAAATGCGCAAAAGCACTTTTCTTGCGCAAATATACACCACCTCGGTGGACACGTACCAAAGTGTCTATTTTGGGACAGTAAGGACTGCTACTCCCATCATGGACAGACTCTGCCCATGATGGGAGATGTAGTCCAGGGGCTGAGGTGCAGATCGCAACAGGTCAATATCCAGAGACCTGCTGCGATCCGCATTTATTAACTGTAAAAGCCGGTGGCACATGCGACTACACTGCGATGCACGCCGGCCCCAGGATCCTGCATAAACTGTCATAATTCAGAATCCCCGCCACCGGGAGACGGGAACACTGATTGGTGGAAAGCTATTAACCAATCAGAGCTCCTGTCTCCCAGCGGGGATTATGAACTGTATATATAGGAGCCGGCGGGCAGCGCAGTATAGCCGCATGTGCCGCCGGCTTGTATAGTTAATAAATGCGGATCGCAGTGGATCTCCGGAGAATGATCTGCTCCGATCTGCTCCTCTGCCCTTGGACTACTACCCCTATAATGGGACAGAGTCTGTCCCATGATGGGAGTAGTTGTAGTACCGCGAAGCTGCTGAGGGAGGGCACTTGTACATCCCCCGGCTGCAGGACATTATAGGACTACTACTCCTATCATAGACAGACTCTGCCCATGATGGGAGTTGTAGTCCAGGGGCTGAGGTGCAGATTGCACCGGGGCATTCTGCAGAGACCCGCTGCGATCCACATTTAAGTTAACAAGCCTGCGGTACATGCAGCTACATCGCGCTCCCCGCCGGCTTCTGTATACACTGTCATAATTCATAATCCCCGCCAGGAGACAGGAGCTCTGATTGGTCAATAGCTATTCACCAATCAGAGCTCCTGTGTTCCGGCGGCGGAGATTATGAATTATATATGAGTGTATAAAGAAGCTGGCGGGCAGCGCAGTGTAGACGCATGTACCGCCGGTTTAATAAATGCGGATCACAGCGGATCTACAGAGAATGATATGCTGCAAAGCGCATTTAAGTTAACAAGCCGGCGGTACATGCGGCTACATCGCGCTGCCCGCCGGCTTCTATATACACTGTCATAATTCATAATCCCCACTGCCGGAACACAGAGCTCTGATTGGTGAACAGCTATTGAACAATCAGAGCGCCCGTCTCCCGGCCGGGATTATGACAGTGTATATAGAAGCCGTCGGGGAGCGCAATTTAGCCGCATATACCGCTGGCTTGTTAATTTACATGCGGATCGCAGCGGGTCTATGCAGAATGACCCGGTGTGAGCTGCACATCAGCCCCTGGACTACAACTCCCATCATTGGCAGAGTCTGTCCATGATGGGAGTAGTAGTCCCATAAATCCCGCAGCTGGGGAATGTGCAAGTGCCCTCCCTCAGCAGCACTTCGGTACTACAACTACTCCCATCATGGGATAGACTCTGTCCCATGATAGGAGTAGTAGTCCAAGGGCAGATGGACAGATCTCTGTTCACATTATGCGTTTTGAACAATGGGAACAGAGCAGTGTGTTCCCAAACAGGGAGACTCCAGCTGTTGCTTAACTACAGCCCCCTATGATGGGAGTTGTAGTTTAGCAACAATTGGAGGTTCCCTGTTTAGGAACACGCTGCATTATGTGCGCTCTTCCCAAGGGAGAGCGCAAAAAATGTACTAACCCATATTTCTTGTTTTTCTTTTCTTCTCATTTCAGGTACGTGAATGCGGAGGACTACGTCAGATTCGGTGAACTGCGACGATGACAGCGTTTTTTTTTTCAATGTGTTGTGTTTTTTATAATTTAATTTTCAGGGTTAGTAGTGGAAGCTGTCTAATAGATGGAATCCATTACTAAGCCGGGGCTTAGTGTTAGCCCCAATATCAGCTAGCGCTAACCTCCAATTATTACCCCAGTACCCACCGCCACAGGGGTGCCGGGAAGAGCCGGTACCAACAGGCCCGGAGCTTCAAAAATGGTGCGCCTGGGCGGTAACAGGCTGGCATTATTTAGGCTGGGGAGGGCCAGTAACAATGGTCCTCGCCCATCCTGGTAACATCAGGCTGTTGCTACTTGGTTGGAATCAGGCTGATACTGAAAATAGGGGGAACCCTATGCGTTTTTTTTTTTTTTTCATAAATAAAAAAAAAAGTGTGTGGTTCCCTCATTTTTTCAGTATCAGCCAGATACCAACCAAGCAGCAACAGCCTGATGTTACCAGGGTGGGCGAGGACCATTGTTACTGGCCCTCCCCAGCCTAAATAACGCAAGCCTGTTACCGCCTAGGCCCCGGAGCGCCATTTTTGACGCTCCGGGCCTGTTGGTATCGGCTCTTCCCGGGACCCCTGTGGCAGTGGGAACCGGGGTAATAATTGGGGGTTAGCGCTAGCTGTTTTGGGGGCTAACGCTAAGCCCCAGCTTAGTAATGGATTCTGTCTGCAAGACAGCTTCCACTAATAAGCTTGAAAATTCAATTATAAAAAACGCAGGACATTGAAAAAAAATTTTATTAAAAAAAATCTGACATAGTCCTCCGCATTCACGTATCTAAATTTCGAAGAAAAAATAAACAACAAAAAGTTTAGTACATTTTTTTTGTTTCCACACACCAGCAAAAACGCAAGAATAAAATGCAAGAAAAACTGACAAAACGCAGGAAAAAGCTGGGACAGTTTTTATGGCGTTTTTGCTGATGGACAAAAAAATCTCAATGGAATCCTTGCCTCAAAGCAATAGAACAAAATCCCTATGTCCACTTTTCCTGTGAGGTAGAGAAGTAGTGCACAGTAGAGCGAGGGGGGGGGGGCGTTTCTATATTTGCACAAAATTTCTCAAAGGAGTGTACAACCTTTGTAAATTTTGAGAAAGAGTGTAAAGGGGACAAGCAGTGTAAAGGGGTAGATCTGTGTCTACAATAGACACCTAATGATAAATCTCCCCCGTAATGTGTACTAATGATATTAGAATTTCACTAGGGACTGGATGGGTGACACTGCTGAAATAGAAACAAATACTATGCACTGAAAGTAATGAGATAAACTGAGCAGGGAGCAAAAAAACAACCAAGGTAGTATTAAAGGGTACCTCTCATCAAAAAAACTTTTGATATATTATAGATTAATGTATGCAGAATATCTTTACAATTGCATGTTATTAAAAAATATGCTTCTTTCTATTTAATTTTCCACTTTGAAGAAATGACCACTAGGGGTCTCCCTACCAGTCCTGGCAGCAAGCATTTCAGACTCATGCTGGAGTCCTAAACACTACGAGCTGCCAGTCTGCTTTGTTCACAAAGGAGAACACTCAGAGCTGCCAGCCTGCTTTGTTCACAGCCTGATTGGCTGTGAACAAAGCAAGCTGGCAGCTCTGAGTGTTTAGGGCTTCAGCATGAGTCAGAAATGCTTGCTGACAGGACTGATCGGGAAAAATACAATAGAAAGAAGCATATTTTTCATTAACATGCTATTGGAAAGTTATTCCACATTCATTAATCTAAAATATATCAAAAGTTTATTTGATGAGAGGTACCCTTTAAGCAAGAACATGGCAGCAGCAAGGGAAATAATATAGTAAAGTATCAGCACTCACGCTTATAATAAAATCTTGAAACTTTATTTAGAATCCTCTTAAAACATGGCAATGGGTAGAGATAAATGGGATCAGTAAAGCTGGCTGTTTCGTGGCTCTCTGCTTCTTATGGCCTCCTCCGCGTCACATCAGTGAACCTCTATATCTTGGTACAAAAGGTGTCGTCAGCAGCTTTGTACGTAGATGAAGAAACAGGTTACATAAAAATAACAGTACACTAAATTAACAGCACAGTAGGAACTACTGCAAATCTATTACAGTGAGGCAAAAAAGTATTTAGTCAGCCACCAATTGTGCAAGTTCTCCCACTTAAAAAGATGAGAGGCCTGTAATTTTCATCATAGGTATACGTCAACAATGAGAGACATAATGAGAAAAAAAATGCGGAGAGCTCACAAAGATGGGTGCAGAATGACAGATTGTGGGGGTCCCCAGGGGCAGGACCCCACGATCATACATCTTATCCCCTATCCTTTGGATAGGGGATAAGATGTATTAGGGCCGAAGTACCCCTTTAAAGAATGTATTTGCAAATTATGTCGGAAACTAAGTATTTGGTCAATAACAAAAGTTCATCTCAATACTTTGTTCTATACCCTTTGTTGGCAATGACAGAGGTCAAACGTTTTCTATAAGTCTTCACAAGATTTTCACACACTGTTGCTGGTATTTTGGCCATTCCTCCATGCAGATCTACTCTAGAGCGGTGATGTTTTGGGGCTGTCGCTGGGCAACAAAGACTTTCAACTCCCTCCAAAGGTTTTCTATTGGGTTGAGATCTGGAGACTGGCTAGGCCACTCCAGGAGCTTGAAATGCTTCTTATGAAGCCACTCCTTCGTTACCAGGGTGGTGTGTTTGGCATCATTGTCATGCTAAAAGACCCAGCCCTGTTTCATCTTCAATGCCCTTGCTGATGGAAGGAGGTTTTCACTCAAAATCTCACGATACATGGCCCCATTCATTCTTTCCTTTCCACGGATCGGTCATTCTGGTCTCTTAGCAGAAAAACAGCCCAAAAGCATGATGTTGCCACCCCATGCTTTACAGTAGGTATCGTGTTCTTTGGATGCAACTCAGCATTCTTTCTCCTCCAAACACAAGTTAAGTTTTTACCAAAAAGTTCTACTTTTATTTCATCTGATCATATGACATTCTCCCAGTACTCTTCTGGATCATCCAAATGCTCTCTAGTAAACTTCAGACGGGCCCAGACATGTACTGGTTTTAGCAGGGGGATACGTCTGGCACTGCATGATTTGAGTCCCTGGCTCAAATAGTGTGTTACTGATGGTAGCCTTTGTTACTTTTGGTCCCAGCTAACATAGTAACATAGTTCATAAGGTTGAAAAAAGACCAGAGTCCATCAAGTTACACCTATAACCCTAATGAGTTCCTACTGAGTTGATCCAGAGGAAGGCAAAAAAAAACTCATACTAGAGGTAAAAATTCCTTCCGGACTACAAATATGGCAGTCAGAATAAATCCCTGGATCAACATTCTGTCCCCACAAATCTAGTTTCCATAACCAGCAATGTTATTACTCTGCAGGTCATTCAGTAGGTCCCCCATGTGGTTCTGGGATTTTTGCTCACCATTCTTGTGATTATTTTGACACCACGGGGTGAGATCTTGCATGGAGCCCCAGATTGAGGGAGATTATCAGTGTTTGAACTTGTTATAAGTATAAAAGACACCTGTCCACAACCTCAAACAGGTGCCATTAATACAGGTAACGAGTGTAGGACAGTGCAGACTCTTAGGGTATGTGCACACTGCAGAATTCCCGCTGAATTCCGAGAGCAGAATTCCATTAGGAGAATTCCGCGCAGTGAACAGTACCATCAACGTGAATGGGTCTTCCGTGAAACCTGTTCACACTGCGGAATTTCAGCGGTGTATTGTTCCGCGCAAAGAAAGAACATGTTCATTCTTTGTGCGGAATTCCGTGAGTACTGCATAGCCATCAATGGTCCTGACAGAATCTCTGCTCACGGAATTCCGCAAGCGGAGATTCCACAGTGTGAATGTACCCTAAAAGAAGAAGCCAGAAATCTTGCTTGTTTGTAGGTGAGCAAATACTTATTTTCCACAATAATTTGCAAATAAATTCTTTAAAATTCAGACAATGTGATTTTATGGATTTTTTTTTCTCAGTATGTCTCTCATAGTTGAGGTATACCTATGATGAAAATAACAGGCCTATCTCATCTTTTTAAGTGGTAGAACTTGCACATTTGGTGGCTGACTAAATACTTTTTTGCCCCACAGTATTTAAAGAAATGTTTAGTTCATTGTGGTCATTTAGACAGAGTTCTCCCAGAGCTTCAGTCTCCAACATTCAGATTACTTCATTTATGAAGCTTTTTCCCTTTCTATACCTCCTTTTTTCGTGCAATGCGTTCAATGCCGGCAAATTACAGGAGATTAGAGACTTCATTATGATAGGTTCTCATGTATTCAATAAATCTTGGAGCAACGGGCCCATTATGTATGGAACTTAAAGGGGTACTCCACTGAAAAACATTTTCTTTAAATCAACTGGTGCCGGAAAGTTAAACAGATTTGTAGATTACTTATATTTAAAAATTGTAATCCTTTCAGTAATTATCAGCTGCTGTATGTTCCAGAGGAAGTTCTTTTCTTTTTGAATTTCCTTTATGTCTGACCACAGTGCTCTCTGCTGACACCTCTTTCCATGTCAGGAACTGTCCAGATTAGGAGCAAATCCCCATAGCAAACCTATCCTGCTCCAGACAGTTCCTAAAATGGACAGAGGTGTCAGCAAAGAGCACTGTGGTCAGACAGAAAGGAAATTAAAAAAGAAAATAACTTCCTCTGTAGTATACAGCAGCTAATAAGTACTGGAAGGATTAATATTTTTAAATAGACATCATTTACTAATCTGTTTAACTTTCTGGCACCAGTTGATAAAAAAAAAAAATATAATAATAATAATGTTTTCCAGGGGAGTACCCCTTTAAGTACTACCTAAAGGCATCTGGCCGTGAAACCCATGTACAATTTTTCACAAGGGCAGAATAAACAGTACATAACAAACTCAGTACGGCAACAAATAACTAAGGTGCCACCAGTTTCAGAGAAAGTTCCTTTTATTAGATGTTTATATTTGCTGATTTTCTGCAGACCCATTGAAGTTAATGGTAGCAAAATTTGCTGGGGATTTTCTGCAGCAAATACACTGAGAGCGTCATAAACGGTATTTGTTATTTTATTTTTAAATTAGGTCTTTTTTTTGACCCAAGCCCTTTGAGGCTCTTAGTTTGCTGTCAGAAAGGTTTTGGGTAGTGACTGGGTACATAAGCGCTTTGATATCTTTTAGTACTTGTTGGAAAATAACATCTAGACTACTACCCACTTGTATTGCTGGCAAAAATTTGATTTAAATCCACCTGTGTACTCAGTGATTTCTAGTGGCTGCTGTTTGGTAAGGGTCAGATCTATTCTCTAATTCCACCAAAGTGGTCCAACAATCTTTCTCGGTCACATTAAATACTCAAGTCCACGATAGCACCAATTAATTGACATACTGTATGTCTTCGTAATAGTCCCATGGTGCTAATACTGTCCTAATAGAATACGTACAGGAGAAACTCCTCTATAACTACTGTACCCAAAAATAAGAACAGAGTTATACTACCTCCTTTAGTGAAAAACATATTTTATTAATTGTACAAGCTGAGTACCCGGTGTTGCCCTGTTTTTCCTTTCTAATCCTTGTTGGGGAGGAAAATAAACAAAGGAGGAAGCTTTTGACTTCATATCCCGTCCTCATATATTGTTGTCATATCCCAACCCCATATCCTGTCCTCATATCTCAACCTCATATCCTGTCATCATATCTCGACCTTATATCCCATCCTCACATCCCGTCCTCATATCACGGCCTCCTATCTCAACCTCCTATCACGACCTCCTATCTCGACCTCCTATCTCTACCTCCTATCCCGTCCTCATATCTCGACCTCAATTTCCCATAGATTTGTATGGGACTTTAAACAAAAACCCTGACCCTCACAAATGGGGGTAGTTAAGGGTTAAATTAACTATCCTATATTTTAAGTGGACATATAAGTAACATGTGACCAAATATTATCGAAATATCTCCAGCCGTTTAGAAGTTATGCAGTAACATATATTTCCCATAGACTTGTATGGGACTTCAAACAAAAACCCGCCCCTGGCAAATGGGGTGAGGGTTAAATCACCTATCCTATGTTTCTTGTAGACATATAAGTAACATGTGTGTCAAGTTTCATGTTAATATCTTTAGTCGTTTGGACGTGATGCTGGACCATACACACATACATACATACACATACACACGCATTGAGTTTTATATATATATATATATATATATATATATATAGATTAAAATTATTACAAGAATAAATAAATAAAAAAGACAGAGGCGCGGACAAGAATGTGCAAAGAGGAAGAGCAATATTGTTCTGTTGTATAGCCACAAAAGTGATTTACACATGCATAGTGTAAAACTTGGGTATTGCCTATCTTAGCTGTTAAAGGTGTACTCCAGTGAAAAACGTTTTTTTTTTAAATAACTGGTGCCAGAAAGTTAAACAGATTTGTAAATTACTTCTATCAAAAAATCTTAATCCTTCCTGTACTTATTGTTACGCCGAGCGCTCCGGGTCCCTGCTCCTCCCCGGAGCGCTCACGGCGTCTATCTCCCTGCAGCGCCCCGGTCGGTCCCGCTGACCGGGAGCGCTGCACTGATATGGCCGTCGGGGATGCGATTCGCACAGCGGGACGCGCCCGCTCGCGAATCGCATCCCAAGTCACTTACCCGTCCCGGTCCCCTGCTGTCATGTGCTGGCGCGCGCGGCTCCGCTCTCTAGGGCGCGCGCGCGCCAGCTCTCTGAGACTTAAAGGGCCAGTGCACCAATGATTGGTGCCTGGCCCAATTAGCTTAATTGGCTTCCACCTGCTCCCTGGCTATATCACATCACTTCCCCTGCACTCCCTTGCCGGATCTTGTTGCCTTGTGCCAGTGAAAGCGTTTAGTGTTGTCCAAAGCCTGTGTTACCTGAACTCCTGCTATCCATCTTGACTACGAACCTTGCCGCCTGCCCCGACCTTCTGCTACGTCTGACCTTGCCTCTGCCTAGTCCTTCTGTCCCACGCCTTCTCAGCAGTCAGCGAGGTTGAGCCGTTGCTAGTGGATACGACCTGGTTGCTACTGCCGCAGCAAGACCATCCCGCTTTGCGGCGGGCTCTGGTGAACACCAGTAGCCTCTTAGAACCGGTCCACCAGCACGGTCCACGCCAATCCCTCGCTGACACAGAGGATCCACTACCTGTAGCCGAATCGTGACACTTATTAATTGCTGAATACTACAGCGGAAATTATTTTCTTTTTGAAACACAGAGCTGTCTGCTGACATCTCTGTCCATTTTAGGAACTGTCCAGAACAGCATATGTTTGCTATGGAGATTTCCTTTTACTCTGGAGAGTTCCTAAAATGGACAGAGATATCAGCAGAGAGCACTGTGCTCATGATGTCAGCAGACAGCTCTGTGTTTCAAACGGAAAATAATTTCCACTGTAGTATTCAGCAGCTAATAAGTACAGGAAGGATTAAGATGTTTTAATAGAAGTAATTTACAAATCTGTTTAACTTTCTGGAACCAGTTGATTTTAAAGGAGTACCCCTTTAAAGAGCATACCTGTTATGATCTTGTTAAACATTATAATCCTCCCAGTTCACTGCTTCCATCATGATAAACCACCCCCTGCCTTTATTTTTTATTATTCGTTAGTTTTCTACCTTGATATTGCTCTGTATTTTCAGCTCAGTCAGATTCACAGACTGGGAAGGGGCGTTCCCCAGCAGGCGTGACATCATGGAAGAACTTCCTCCCTCACTCTATTACACACAGCTCAGAGCAATTCAGTGTGAGATGAGCTATGATTGGCTAATGCTGAACACCCCCCCCCCCCCCCCCACTAGGCACTCCAGACAGATTTTCATGAATTTGAACTTCTGCCAGGCCGGAAGGAGTCCAAAGTCTGTGCAAGAGATGGGGGGGAAGTGAGCTCTGGACAAGTATGGAGACACCTAGTGGCAATTTTTTAAAACACACATAAAACATAGAAAACTTGATTTCTTTTTAAAACAAAGTACATTAGAATTTTTTTTTATTTGCCATACGGAATGCAGAAGCAAAAATTAGTTTTATTGACAGTGCCCATTAACTATAATGTGCGCTACTCCTGCTCAGATAAATATTAAGTCCTAATTGACTCCATGCAAGAGGATGTCCAAAAACATAAAAACAAAACATAAAAAGTGCCTCGAAACTGTATGCTTACCCATGTTCATGTGCTCCCTCTGTGCCACTCTCTCGGTCAAAGTAGATTAAGCAAAAAAAAAAACACAGTGGTCCAATACCAGTGGCTACTTCTAGAGATGAGCGAACTTTTCAAAAATCGACAAATTTTCCAAAAAAGTTTGTTTTGATCCGAATTTATTTGCGGCAAATCTATATTAAAAAAGGCTATTTCTAGCCTACAGAGAGCCTCAATAGGGGTATAGAACACTTTGCTGTGTTCTAACACGCATATGGAGTGTGCTGGGGTTGTGAAATAATACTGTTATTCAGAATAACATGCAGATTACCCGCATTGCTTTTAGAATCACTGCCGCAGAGCGTCACAATGACAGAGCCTGGAGGTGGCATCAGTGTGAGGAGACCATATAGTGACTGAATGACATAGCGTGGAGGTGTTGGCAGCATGAGGAGACCATATAGTGGCTGAATGGCACAGCCAGGAGTTGCCAGTAGCATGAGTAGGCACTAGGCCTTCACAATCCCTAAGATTAAAAGATGAATTTAGAAATTTAACCTCTTAATGACCAAGGACGTATGAGTACGTCCTTGGTCCCGCTCCCGTGATATAACACGGCGGGCCCGGCGCCATAGTGAAGCCGGGACCCTCCGCTAATAGCACTGATTGCGGTGCCGTGCGCTATTAACCCTTTAGCCGCGCGCTCAAAGCTGAGCCACGCGGCTAAAAGTGAAAGTAAAAAGTGCCGGTTAGCTCAGTGGGCTGTTCGGGATAGCCGCGGCGAAATTGCGGCATCCCAAACAGTTTACAGGACAGCAGGAGGGTCCCTACCTGCCTCCTCGCCGTCCGATCGCCGAATGACTGCTCAGTGCCTGAGATCCAGGCATGAGCAGTCAAGCGGCAGAATCATTGATCACTGGTTTCCTATGAGAAACCAGTGATCAATGTAAAAGATCAGTGTGTGCAGTGTTATAGGTCCCTATGGGAGCTATAACACTGCAAAAAAAAAATTGAAAAAAAAGTGAATAAAGATCATTTAACCCCTCCCCTATTAAAAGTTTGAATCACCCCCCTTTTCCCATAAAAAAAAAAAAACACAGTGTAAATAAAAATAAAAATTAACATATATGGTATCGCCGCATGCGGAAATGTCCGAGTTATAAAAATATATCGTTAATTAAACCGCACAGTTAATGGCGTACGTGTAAAAAAATTCCAAAGTCCAAAATAGTGCATTTTTGGTCACTTTTTATATCATGAAAAAATGAATAAAAAGCGATCAATAAGTCCTATCAATGCAAAAATGGTACCGTTAAAAACTTCAGATCACGGCGCAAAAAATGAGCCCTCATACTGCCCCATACGCGGAAAAATAAAAAGTTAAACGGGTCAGAAGATGACAATTTTAAACGTATTAATTTTCCTGCATGAATTTATGATTTTTTCCAGAAGTACAACAAAATCAAACCTATATAAGTAGGGTATCATTTTAATCATATAAACCTACAGAATAAAGATTAGGTGTCACTTTTACCAAAAAATTTACTACGTAGAAACGGAAGCCCCCAAAAGTTACAAAACGGTGGGTTTTTTTTTCAATTTTGTCTCACAATGATTTTTTTTTCTGTTTCACCGTAGATTTTTGGGCAAAATGACTTACGTCATTACAAAGTAGAATTGGTGGCGCAAAAAATAAGCAATCATATGGATTTTTAGGGGCAAAATTTAAAGAGTTAAGATTTTTTTAAAGGCAAGGAGCAAAAAATGAAAGTGCAAAAACGGAAAAAAAAACCTGTCCTTAAGGGGTTAAACTGAAGATTTTGGATAGCTGGTGCTACTTACCATAACAACATTTTTATTCCCAGACCCAAGCACAGCAGCGGCATTAGTAAACCATATATTGCCTGAATGACATAGCCAGGAGTTGGCTGAAGCATGGGTACACACCAGGGCTTCACAATCCCCAAGAGAAAACACAAGAATTTTTTAAATTTTAGTTCCCAGGCCCAGCAGCGGCATCAGTAAACCATATATTGCCTGAATGACACAGCCTGGAGTTGGCTGAAGCATGAGGAGACCATTGAAATGTCTGATTTTTTTATTTTAAATTTAAATCAAAGTTTGAGTGTCCCAGACCCCGGCGTATGGGTACAAAGGACACTGCTGTGTCCTGCTGTGTCCTGCACATGTGGTATGCTGAAGGGCCACTGAGACTTGTCCGGGCAGTGGAGGCTTAGGACACAGTGGAGGATGTGGAGGCGGAGTTGCACACTGTCACAGGACCAATAGGCTGACAGAGTGGAGCAGGAAGCAGCATGAGTACACAAGAGGGGTTCGCAATCCCTAAAATTAAAAGGTGAACATTGAAATCTCTATTAAAGATGCATGTTAGGTAGTTCTACCATCCAAAAATGTAAGGCCCAAGCCCAGAAGCATCAGTAAGCCAAGTAATTCCTGAAAGACACAGGAGCAGGCATCAGCAGTACACCCGAGGGTTTCATAACCCCTTTACATTGCAAGATCAATGTTGAAATTTCAATTAAGCTAGTGCTAAATATCACAAAATGTGAGGGCCAAGGCCAGAAGCAGCATTAAGTAAATTAGTTCCTGAAAAAAACAGTCATCTGCAGTACACCAGGGGATTTAATAAGCAATAAGATTAAAATATCAATGTTGGAATTTCTATTAAGCACTCACGTTAGGTAGTGCTAACATCCAAACATATTCGGCACAGGCCAAGCTGCATCCCAAAACAATCTAGTTGCTGAAAGACACAGCCTGGATATGGCAGGAGGATGCCTACATAAGAGGGCTTTAATTTAAAAAATATCAAGCTTAAGTGTCCCGGGACCCAGCGTGTGGCTATGAAGGACCAAATCGAACAAAGAGCCACATGTCACATGGTGGCACAATAACAGAAACTGGAGGTGGCATCAGTATGAGGAGACTATTTGGTGTCTGAAAAGCACATCCTTGAGGTGGCTGAAGCAATGGGAAGCTACTATGGATCACACACATAGGAAATAGGTCCATC
The DNA here is from genome assembly GCF_029499605.1 of Hyla sarda. Classification (NCBI taxonomy): domain Eukaryota; kingdom Metazoa; phylum Chordata; class Amphibia; order Anura; family Hylidae; genus Hyla; species Hyla sarda. The sequence continues at coordinate 137,405,991 of NC_079195.1, read as the reverse complement.
AAAAGAAGCAAGGATTTTAATTATTTAACTCAAGATCACCTGATAGCAGATTCTAGACTATATGGTGTGTGAATGCCACATCCTTGAGGTAGCTGAAGCAATGGAAAGCCACTATGGATCACACACATAGGAAATAAACAAAGGTATATAGAAAAAAGCAGAGAAGACACAATGCGCATCTAAGCGTAGTAAAAATTAAATTACCGTAACTGGTGGATTCACAGATGTACAGAATAAAGCCAATAGGTATAGGCTCCAAAGGAGCAACAGTTCTAGAGAATGGTAAGATAGGTATGCTCACCTTTTTGTGTCGTACCATGGGCACAACACCAATATGCGCTTGTTTCCCACTATTCTGGGGGACACAGAGTGGAGGAGTGCAGCCAGCACTAAACCCGCTCCAACATGCGAAGGATGGTCACTTTAGTAGAAGAACATCGGTCCAAGAGTTCTGAGGAAAAAATGTAGTGCTTCAATTGGCACTCACCTCCGTCACAGAAGTAATGATGTTGGGATTAGATAAAATAAAACCGCTTTGACATGGATTTAATGGAAAGTAAAAAGGTTTATTCCTTCAGCATGCAATACAGCGACGCATTTCGAGGGGCGGGGACCCCCTCTTCGTCAGGCTTTCTGATTGGGCAGCGGGGATATCCTTTATTTATACCTCATTTGCCCGCGAAAATAACTTCAAGAAGATCTCACATGTGTAAGTTACATCACATAAAATTGTCTAATATACATAAAAAGTGCATTTTCATTAAAGGTGAGCATTCCTTTGAGGGTTACATAAAATTCAAAAACCGCAAATAATCATTTGGCTGACACTTATACCGGTGCGCACATATTGGGTTTCATGTGCGGTTATGCTTATACTGATTATACAGACGTCGGACACAGGTATGGGCTCCCCCCTCTGAGGTCTGCAGTATTAGATCAAGGGTTAGGGCCACTGGTCACCACTCCACTCATACATCTACCTCCCTGGCCGCACACCAGATGGGAAACAGCCACCGTCAGCGCCTCATCTGGAAATGAACCCCCGGCGTGACCGAGACCAAAGATCCGTGGCAGGCAGGAGGAGAGTGTGTGACACAGAACGCGGGCGACGGAGATAATGAGTGTGGGACATAATATATGGCTCATTTTGACAAGGTAGGATGAAATTATTAGAACGGACATGCAAATGTATTGCCAGTCGGCAGGGTGATTCCAAAAATTGTTAAAGTTGTATTATTTATATATATATATATATATATATATATATATATATATATATATATATATATATAAATATATATATATATATATATACATATGTGTGCTTACACACATACATACACATACATACATGCATGATCACCTCTTGAGTACATTACCATGCATGGATGGAAAAATATGTATGGATGTAATTATTATTCTGTTACAAATTAAACATACATATAAACAGCTCAGGTCTTGGTTGTATCAGACCTGAGTGTTTTGTTACATAATTATCAGTATATAAATCATACTAATACATGATCAGGAGTAAAGATACAGTTATTAATGGACTAGGCAACATTAGAACTGGATACTGCTGTTGCAAGTCAGACATTACCGTTACGGCTATTCGAGCATATAAAATGCTCCGGTGTTGGTACGGAAAATAAATAAATTTAATAAATGGAAAAACCTGATAATTGTTCCCTAAAAATGGGAATGGATATGAAAAGGTTATTCCACATAGCTGGGTACAAGGGCTATTGACACACATTGGAGTATATTAGACCTCCTGACAAGTATACATTCTTACGGTGTTCTGGTGGACACACATATACATCCATAAAATACCATATCTGTATATTTCCACCCAGTGACAGATGTTGTCTATTTCTAAAACAGGTGTATATGTGTATTTCCAGAGGTTGTAATACGCCTTATTTCATTTCTTTATTTGGGTGTGTTATGATGACATATTTTCTGTGTCATATTTCTGTCTTTAAGATATTAGTTCCACAGCCTCATTCAGCCCATAGGGTTGTAATGTTTGGAGGCTGTAAATCCAGAACATTTCTTTATGTGCCAGAGTTTCAAATCTGTTTTTATTTACAGAAGGAATATGTTCAATTGGAATTATGGATATGGCTCCCATGTTCCTCTCATGCATCAAGCTCAGGTGTCTTGACAGGCCATGGTACATGAACTTTTTCTTTATGTTTGAACGATGTTGGTTCAATCTCAGGTGTAAAGGTTGTGTTGTTCTTCCAACATATTGTTTGCCACATTGGCATTCTATGAGATAGATCACGTATTCGGTTTGGCATGTCATCAGATGTTTAATAGGGAAACTTTCACCAGAATGAGTACTGGAGAAACATTTTTGATCATGGCGTATGGTATGACAACATAGGCATCTTGGTTTTCTACATTTATATGTTCCTATATTTCGCGTTTTCTCTTTTTTCTGTTAAGATTTGTTGTGGCACTTTAGATTACTCGGGGCTATCATACCTTTTATGGTTGGTGCCCGCCTGAAGGTTAGTCCCGGATTTACAGGGAGGATTTTTCCCAAATGTGAGTCTTTTAATAATATTTCCCAGTGTTTTTTCAAGATGTTTCTGATTTCTGTTTGCCCCGCTGAATATGTGGTGACAAAATTACATCTGGTCTCCTCGTTTTTCTTCTCTTTTTCTTTCTTTTTCAGATGAGGAGGTTCTGGATCTGATCTTCGAAGGCATTCTTCCTGGGTGAGTACACAAGTTCTGTCATAGGCATTTTCAATCAATACTTTCAGGTATCCTTTCGCTGCAAATCTGGATCTTAAGATTTTTGACTGTTCAGAAAAGGTGGTGGTATCCGTACAATTCTTTCTCACTCTCTTGAATTGTCCAAAAGGAATGTTCTGTTTCCACTTTTTATAGTGGCCGCTGGTGAATGATATATAACTATTAGAATCCACTTTTTTGAAAAAAGATTCACCATATCCACTTTTTCAAGAAGAATTTGGAATCACCCTGCTGACTGGCAATACATTTACATGTCTGTTCTGTTATAATAATTTCATCCTACCTTGTCAAAATGAGCCATATATTGTCCCACACTCATTGTCTCCGTCACCTGCGTTCTGTGTCACACACTCTCCTCCTGCCTGCCACGGATCTTCGGTCTCGGTCACACCGGGGTTTCATTTTCAGATGAGGTGCTGACGGTGGCTGTCTCCCTTCCGGTGTGCGGCCAGGGAGGTAAATATATGAGTGGAGCGGTGACCGGCGGCCCTAACCCTTGATCTAATACTGCAGACCTCAGAGGGGGGAGCCCATACCTGTGTCCGACGTCTGCATAATCAGTATAAGCATAACCGCACATGAAACCCAATATGTGCGCACCGGTATAAGTGTCAGTCAAATGATTATTTGCGGTTTTTGTATTTTCTGTAACCCTCAAAGGAATGCTCACCTTTAATGAAAATGCACTTTTTATGTATATTAGACAATTTTATGTGATGTAACTTACACATGTGAGATCTTCTTGAATTGATTTTCACGGGCAAATGAGGTATAAATAAAGGATATCTTCGCTGCCCAATCAGAAAGCCTGATGAAGAGGGGGTCCCGCCCCTCGAAACGCGTTGCTGTATTGCATGCTGAAGGAATAAACCTTCCTTTTACTTTCCATTAAATCCATGTCAAAGCGGTTTTATTTTATTTGATCTAATCCCAACATCACTACTTCTGTGACGGAGGTGAGCGCCAATTGAAGCACTTCATTTTTTCCTCGGAACTCTTGGACCGATGTTCTTCTAACATAGGAAATAAGTCCATCCAAAGAAGCAACAAGTAATTCATTCGAGGATTTTAATTATTTAACTCAAGATCACATGATAGCAGATTCTATCTCAGAAATTCAGACAGACACTCCAATTTTAATAGAAAGTAAAATGACAACCTTGAGACACTCTCATTAAAAGTGGATAACAGCGTTGAGTCACATGAAACAGCAGTCACCTGTAGCCCAGTTCCATCATATACAGCCTTGCACAAAATTGAGATTCCCACAATAAAGAATAGACTGAATAAAAAAAGGCTAACTTCAGTGCTTATTAAAAGGTGTACTAGAAAAATGCAATAGTTCTCTCAGTCAGAAGAAAAGTTAAAGTATATTGTCTGACGAAATACCTTTGTGTAAGAACAAGCACATATCCAAGAGTCCAGAAGACTCTATAATTCCGGGCAGTGGACCACAAAAAGACATTCTTCTGGGGCATGGCTTGGCCGCTGAACCTAATGGCCGCTTGACTTCAGAGCTCCGTAGCTGACTCTCTGTTTACAGCGTTCTATCCCTGCTAGAGTCCTCCGCAACAACTCTCCTTGGCCTCCTGGTCATTATGGCGACCACAGGCAGGAAAGGCACAATAAACCGGGGGACGGAAAGACCCTTCCACAGTACTTTGGCCCGGAGAAAGCAGCGGGGCGCAAAAACCAAAATGGCGCTGCCTCCACACTGCCGAGAACTGCCGTCCTGCTCGCACAGCCCTCACGTTTGCCCCAGCCTCAGAAGCATACAGGAGGGAGCTCCTCTACAGTCGGCCCCTTCTCCTCCCCTTCTACCAGGGCTACATCTGCATGCCTTCTCCCGATCCGGTGGATGGCTTCAGACCGAGGTAACGGGCCTGAGGATGCTGCCGCTGCTAGTGCGGACGACACACTACCCCTGGATCACAGCTGTCTCCCCGAGACTCCGGGAAGCGACTGATGCTCCCCGCGCCATACCTCCTCATCACCTCAGGTCAGTCCTGTAAAACAAAAGCCAAGACTTACCTCAGCTCCTGATGATGACTGGTCGGCTGCCCCTGCCAGTGTCGATGTAACTCCAGGGGAGGATGTGGATGTGTTCGATTCCTATAGGGCTTCTGACAAGGCTGTGTCTGAATCCACCCTTAAGGAAATGTTACTTCTGTTCCGCACTTCCCTGCACAAGGACTTCTCCTCTATCCTGCAGCCGATCAGCTCCTCTGTAGTAGCGCTGGAGGGGAAGGTGACCCATATCGAAAGTAAAATGGCGTCTTTTGCCAAAGCGCATAATGAACTAGTCGATGCCCATAATACCTTGGATGACAAGTTGCTTGCGGTACAGGAAAAGCTCATTGATTCCGAGGACCGCAATAGAGGGAACAATATTAAGTTTCGGGGTATCCCAGAGGATATCCCCAACTCTCAACTGACCAAATATGTCCAAGAGCTGACACGCCACTTTTTGCCCGATTTGCAATTATTTGAATACAGCAGAGCTCAACGTGTTGCCAAGCCCAAATCTCTGCCTGCTGATCTCCCTAGAGATGTCCTTGCTCGTTATACTTTCTACACTACTAAAGACTGGCTTTTACAATATACCAGGAAGCGTAAATCATTGCCTGCACCATATGAGGGCATTCAGCTTTACGTGGACTTATCTGCTGCGACCCTACAGGCACGGAGAAATCTACTCCCGCTCACTCAAGAGTTGCGCAAATTTGACGTTCCGTATCGCTGGGGTTTTCCTACGAAGTTATTGATTCACCACCAAAACAAGATGCATGTTTTTACTACCACTGAAGGAGGTCTGGCCGCCCTGCTCAAGTGGGGCTATCCCGTGTCGGACCGCAGCCGCTCCGCTCCTCGCAGCATGGACCCGGACTGAGGGACTGATGTCAATTTTCAGTGCTGTTTCTCTGGATCTTTTATTGTGATCCTACTGGTTTAATTTCTGCATTACTAGAGATGTCATGCTAGGTCGATTTTCTGTTATCTGTTTTTCACGTACCCTACAAAGAGTGTCTATGGTGACCCACATCACAAACTCTTAATTGTCTTAGTCTTGGTGCTAGGACTTGTGTTCTTCTGTTGCTATTGCTTGCTTTCCCCCCCCCCCCCTTTTTTTTTCTCCTTTTTTAAGCAGTCAACTTTGCTTTTCTATTTCTCTTCCTCTGTTTCTGTTGCTTTCCTCTTTCATCTACGATATTTCAGCAATTATATGGCTCATGGAAAGCTTTGTTGATCTGTGAGTTCCTCCCTTTGAGGTTCTCCCAGTCTTTGACTTGTTTGTTGATTATTATCTGTATAACATGTTTTTTATGTGATTTTACCTTCAGTGTTTGGTGGCTCCTACGCTACTCGGAACTAGCAGCGCCAGTACATACTGTGATTTTGCCATGCAACGACTCAGGTCTGTACTTGTGACATCCCCGTCTAGATCCCTTGGGGTTCAGTCGTTTTTTTTTTATCTCCCCTCATAGTTACCCCCCTCGTACGCTTCCCTGTGACATCCTTGTCTACATCACCAAGTGGTGAGTCGAGTTTTTAATCTGATTCTGTGCCCCTCCTGCTCTATTGCCTCACTCACCGCCATGCCTGTATAATGTCCCTGAATGTTAATGGCCTCAATAGCCCTCAGAAGCGACATTTTCTTTGGAGAGAGGTTGAGAGACGCGATGCTGCGATCATCTGCCTTCAGGAAACGCACATTGCGGCTAGTTGCCCTCCGCCTCTCCGCCATCAGAAATTTCCCTCTATTATCCATTCCTCCTACGCCAAAAAGAAGAGGGGTGTGTTAGTTGCGTTCAGAGACAACCTAGCTGTGATCATATCCCGCCAGATTATAGATCCACATAGTTGATTTATTATTATAGTGGGAACTATTGACAATGCACCCTTTACTCTGGTCAATTTGTACGCCTCGAATAGCGGACAGGCTCGCTTCCTGAGGAAGGTTCTTAAATTGCTGACCTCGGTGCGTCTTGGGCAGGTTATTATATGTGGAGACTTTAACTCTGTTACTAACCCTACCCTTGACCTCTCAGGACCGGCTAACAGACGCTCCTGTGACCTTAGCACTTTACTATCTACTTACGATCTGTTAGACGCTTGGCGAATTTTTCATGCTTCGGAGCGTGACTACACCTACTTTTCTCCCAGATTCTGTACATATTCTCAGATAGATCTTATTGTGGTTTCTAGGGGATTACTCGTCCGAATACTTGACTCGGGGATAGGAGAATTGACCTGGTCGGACCATGCACCGACTTTGCTTTCTTTCTCACTCTCAGCTTCATCACACAGCGACTTTGTTTGGCGGGCTAACACCTATGTTATCGCTCACTCCGACCATAGTAAAATTATTGAATCCTCCCTGGAGGATTACTTCCACATGAACTCTACTCCAGATGTGACTACTACCTCCTTGTGGCTCACCCACAAGGCGGTGATTAGGGGGGAATTTATACGCCTGGGTTCCTATATTAAGAAGCAGTGTGCTGCTGAGTTGCAGGAGGCCATAAACAGAGTTGCTGTGTTGGAAGCATTGAATAAACATGACTCTTCGACAGATACATACTCTCAACTTCTTCAATCTCGCACTCTGGTACGACAACTATTGCTTTCTCAATTCGAAAAGAATATTAGAAAGTCCAGATTCCACTTTTATACCCAAGATAATAAACTGACAGCCCTCTTAGCCAAACGCCTCAAACCTCCTAGAACTAAGTGTAGGATTGGGACACTATGCCACCCTTCTTCTAATGCCATCCTCCACTCCCCTAGAGATATAGCGAATGCGTTCCAGTCATACTACTGTAATTTATACAACCTACAAGCTGACCCCCAGACTGCCCAGCCGACTCAGTCTGCTATTGATTCCTTCCTTCTCTCCCTTGACCTGCCTTGCCTCTCTGAATCTGCTCTTTCCTCCCTAAATGCTACAGTTTCCATACCTGAGATCCAATCCGCCATCAAGTCGCTTCCTCCCCACAAAACACCTGGCCCTGATGGCCTGCCTAACGAATATTACAAGAGGTTCCAGGACATACTACTCCCCTCCCCCCCTACTCACACTCTTTAATAATGCCTCGGGTTCCTTCCCAAAGGAAATGCTTACAGCACTGATCACTACGATCCACAAGCCTGGGAAACCTCAAGATCAAGCTCCCAGCTACCGGCCTATTTTGCTCCTGTACGGAGACGTTAAAATATATGCCAAAATACTAGCTTCCAGGATATTGCCCCTACTCCCGCATCTGGTAGCTACTGACCAGGTCGGTTTCATTCCAGGATGCCAGGCACCTGATAACACGAGGTGGGTGTTGTCTCTCATGCAATATTGTGAACATTATTGTATCCCAGCGGCTTTCCTTACACTGGACACCGAAAAGGCATTCGATAGGGTGAACTGGCAATATGCCTTCTCGGTTCTGAGGGCTTTTGGATTCTCTGGTCAGATACTGGAAGCTATCGGAGCTCTTTACTCTAACACGGCCACAATGGTCTTTACGGAGGGCTCTCTCTCTGACCGGTTCGCCCTGTCGAATGGCACGAGGCAGGGGTGCCCATTCTGTCCCCTGCTCTTTGCCCTTACCACAGAGCCATTAGCCTGTGCCATTCGCAAGCACCAAGACATCCATGGTATCAGAGTAGGTGACCATTCTCATAAATTAGCCTTATTTGTGGATGATATTATCCTTACACTTACTGACCTCCCCTCCTCCTTGCCTGCTTTATTTTCTCTCTTACAGCACTTCAGTGACATCTCTTTCTATAAACTCAATTCTTCCAAGTCCCAAATTTTGCCTGTTAATGTGCTCGACCCCCTGGTGGTTTCTCTTAAACGACGTTTCCACTTGGATTGGCAATTGGAATCTGTAACGTACTTGGGTATTCAACTGACCTTTCCCTCCTCCCGTACCTTCCACACTAACTTTCCTTCTCTTGCTGCCTCTATCTCTGCATCTTAACTGACCTACTCTAAGCTTTTACCGTCTTGGCTGGGCCGGCTGGCGGCTTTCAAGATGATGCTCCTCCCCAAGATACTCTATTTGTTCAGCACACTCCCTATTGCCATACCCAGGTCCTTTTTTACTTCTCTTAACAAATCTATTTTTGATTACGTTTGGGCAGGTAAGAAACCTAGGATTGCACGGAAATTGATGACGACTCATGCTGGTGTGGGAGGATTGAGCTTCCCTCATGTGGAAGATTACTATAGAGCTTGCGTGCTAGACCAGCTCCAGCATTGGTGGTCACTCAATGCATCCAAGCCTTGGATTAGTATAGAAAGCTTTTCCTCTTCCCCAATCTCTCTCAAATCCTGGTTACTGGTTCTGGTTAATGGCCGCTCTACCCCTCCCCCCTCTATTCTGTCCTCTGTTAATGTATCGGATAGGATTTGGATGACCTTCCTACGACAATCGACTCAACGACGACGAATTCCACTGAGAGAATACCCCCTGGACTTTCTTTACCACTATATCCCCGACTTATCCTTACGAACCTGGCAACAGAAGGGGGTGACTACTATAGGGGATCTTTTTGACGACCGTAATTCTATTCATTTCCCCCACTTACGTGAAAAATACAACCTTCCCCACACTGACTTTTATAAGGGCCTCCAGATATGTAGCCTCCTGACTGTGGAATTTATAGACAATACTCTCCTACCTTCTCATACATTAGCATTTTTCCAGCGACCTTCCCATGCCAAGAGGGGGATCACCCAGTTTTATGACTCACTTAGCAACCGCTTAGATAGCTCTAACCTCTCCTTTATGGAGGAATGGGAACGAGACCTGGGCGAAGTGTTCACAGTTGAACAATGGCTTTAGGCGCTTAGCAGCTCCCGTACACTGCTTCGCTCCACTAATCATAGGGAGGCAATTATTAAAACCATTTATCGTTGGTATTTTACACCCTCCAGGCTTCACTATCTTAATCCAGAATGCCCAGATCTGTGTTGGAGGGACTGTGGTCACAGGGGGACTCTTTTGCATACTCTATGGAGCTGCCCGAAACTCCAACCACTTTGGACAGGGACGCAACTAATCATACAGAAGCTCCTTGGTGACAATATTACTCTATCCCCTAGTTTGGCTTTATTGCTCCTCAATATTGACCGATTTCCCAAAGAATTCCGCTCACCGATCGCTCATCTCCTAATGTCTACAAAACTTCTTATAACTAGGAGGTGGCTTTCGCCTGCTGTCCCCGATCTACTGGAGGTCATCCATATGGTAAACCTTACATGTGAATACGAAAGGGCCTTTGCCTATGCTCACTTCCAATACCCCTCTTTTTCCAAACGTTGGAAGAGATGGCTGATGAGCCCTCATTGCCCTCCTGTCACACGGGCCGAACTTAAGGTCGGGTCTATATCCCCCTGACTCCCTGGACCGTGAGGGTAAATTTCTGTATAACCCACATGCCCCTGTCACAGAAAGCCCTTGTTTTTTGTTTCTTTTTTTCTTGATGGACTGGCGCTGACATAGTTAGTTGTTCTCAATGTTGAGATTGGCCTCTCTGGTTCGCTCGGGTGACCATATGTGATACTGGAGAGTTGGGCAACTGTTCTACGTACTTTATTTTACCTAAGCCTAATCTTCTTTCTCTATCAGTTTCATTGTCTGTATTTTGATATAGTTGCTGCCCGTGCACAATGTCTTGTTGGTGGGCCCATCTCTGTGCATTTATCTTTGATAATTAAGCTGTACCATTACCTCTTCTATGTTTGTACACTCAAGGACGATGGTATTATGTTTTATTTCTGATTTTTGTTCTCCTGTTACTGTTTAAAATAAAAAACTACTTGAATAAAAAAAAAAAAGACATTCTTCTCTAAAGTAATGTTTTCTGACATAAAGAAGCAGAGTTCATCCCTCACCGTATTATTTTAGAAAATGTTAATAAAAAAAATCACACACAACAAACGTTCCATGGTGTAATGGCTAGTACTCTGGAAAATTCAAGTTTACTTCTGAGAAAATTATCAGAAAATTGGAGAAAAAAAACAGTACCCAAGAGGGTTTAATAACCCCATACATTGCACCATAAATTTTGAAATTTAAATTAAGCATGTATGTATCTATTCCAAAAATCCAAAAATGTAAGGTCCAAGGCCAGAAGAATCAGTGAGGCAAGTAGTTCCTGAAAGACATGGGATCAGTCAGGAGCAGGCATTTGCAGTACCCAGGAGGGTTTCATAACCCCTTACATTTAAAGATGAATGTTAAAATTTGCATTAAGCACATATTTAGCTACTGATAAACATCCAAAAATTAAAAGCCCAAGGCCAGAAGCATCAGTGAGGCACGTAGTTCCTGAAAGACACAGGATGAGTCAGAAGCAGGCATTCGCAGTACCCAAGAGGGTTTCATAACCCTAATTGATAACCCAAGAGGGTTTCATAACCATAATTGTGAAGTGTTGGTGTAGCAGCATGGTCAATCTACTCTGAGGCATCTGGCATTGGTGGCTGGAAATCCTTGCTGATCCATGCCTGATCCATCTTCACAAAGGTCAGTCCCTCCACATTTTTCGTGGACAGACGAGTGTGCCTTGGGGTGACTATGGCCCCGGCTGCACTAATCACCTGCTCTGATGGCACACTACTGGCCGGGCAGGACAGCATTTCCAGGGCAAACTCTGCTAGTTGTGGCCATAAATCAAGTTTGGCTGCCCAGAAGTCCAGCTGATGAGTTGTTTCACTATGCGGGTGAAGAAAGCTACTCATCACCGACTGTAGACTTAGTCTGTTGATAATGGAGCTGCTACTGCTCCTGCCACCCCTCCCCTCCCCAACAGCCATGGCAGTGGAAGGTGAGCGCAGAGGGCCCCCCGAGTCAGACCTGCGAGTGGATGGACCAAGTCACCAATAGGCATCGGCCAACTGACTACGTAGGATCTCTCTGTAGTAGTTCAGTTTGTCCTCACTCTCAGTGGGTGTAAAAAAGGCCCCCATTCTGTGACGGTAGCGAGGGTCCAATAAGGTGGAGAGCCAGAAGTCATCCCGCTGACGAATTGTGACAATTCGGGGGTCACTATGCAAGCAGAGGGACTCAGTGACTTAGAGGGACTCCCTGCCTCCATCTCCACTGCATACTGCCACGGTGTGTCTGGGTCCTCTGTCTCGCCTTTCTCATAACCCTCTAGCTCCTCTGGCTGCTTCTCCTCCTCTTCTGTCCGATGACTAAAAACACCGCCCATCTCATCCAACCTAAACTGTGCTCCACTCTGCCCCTCATCCTCCTCCTCCAGTTCAGCCCCCACAGGGCTCATTGAGATGTAGATGCAACGTCTCCATTGCCGTGACCAGCCATCATTTCAATCATTTGTTGTAGGCAATGTAGGAGTGGAATTATGTCGTTCATCCCGTAATCCAGGCAACTTACAAATAATGTGGCTTCCTCAAAGGGCCTCAGCAAACGGCAGGTGTCATGTATGAGCTGCCACTGGTTCACATTGAAGTTACACAGGGGAGTACTCCTATCTGCTTGGATCATCAAGAAATCGGTGATGGCTTTTCTTTGTTTGTATAGTCTGTCCAACATATGAAGGGTGGGATTCCAACGTGTGGCAACGTCACAAATAAGACTATGTTGTGGGATACAGTTCTGACGCTGCAGCTCAAGGATTTTGTGCTTTGCAGTGTACGAGTGTCTGAAGTGAATGCACAGTTTCCTTCCCATTGTTAGGATGTCTTGCAAATGGGGTGAAGACTTCAGGAAGTGCTTGACAACCAGATTGAACACGTGTGCCATGCAGGGTGCATGTTTCACACTTCTCTCACAAAAATAGAGGCCATACAGGCACAGTATGCAAACAATTAGATAATCTTTATTAACTACTAAATGTAAAATATTTCATAAAATCACAGGAAAGATGAAATGGTGATCAGAAAAACGCACACATTGAAGAGCGGGGTGTGGTTGTTCCAAATATTTCTGAACTGAGATAATCACAATCATTATTTCTTGTTCCAAAGTTTTATTCCACCCATGTAATGGATAGCCCGCAGTGGAGTGCCGGTATATGCAATATGAATAATATAATAATTGGGGGCACACAAGAGAGCAGGAGATATAAAGTGAATTGTACAAAAAGGAAGCAGGGGAGACTGAAAAAGAAATCACAGCAGGTAAAACAATAATTGTACCAGTCATGCACACTGTAGGGAACACCTCATCTACCCCGAACGCGTTTTCGCTAGTTGCTTCGTCTGGGGGCGTGTCTCAAACTAAGCAGAGCCCGGTATAAATAGTATTGCCCAGTCAATAGAAAGATGTCATACTATTTGATTAGGGGACACACCTGTGGTTTCTCTATGGTCATCAAGGTGCGCTGTCCTTCTAGCCTGTTATCGTAGTGCGTCTACGTCATGTGGGTCAGTCCTAGGGATAGTACGGCGCCTCCGTGACGTATATCCAGTCACCTGACTTCGTCATATCACATGATGCGATGTCTATGTAATGCGAGCGGCGCATAGAGGAAGCTGAATGAAAGCGAAGCTACGGCGCCGCACGTGACCATAGTCACGTGATGCAAGGATGCCGCGCGTCCTAGTAACAGTTGCCTAGTGCGGACATAACATAAACAAGCCTCCGCAGATAGAATATAAGACCTGCACAGAGTGAATCAAAACACCAATGTTGCAAAGTGAACGTGGTTGAGTGAATGTGAACTTACCAATGGAGAGTGAATGAGCGCATTGTGCCACCACCACCAATGTGAGTGATCCTGAGTGAAAAACAAACAAAAAGATTTAAAAAAATTAAAAATATACATAAAAAAACAATAAAAAAAGTGATTCATTATATTAGGTGTGTTAGAACAAAAGCAACGATTATATGGTTGAATGAATGTGAGTGCAAATGTGAGGCTTCATAGTGTGATCCTATAAAAGACAAAGTGTATCAAATAGGTGATACATAGCGTGTGAGGGGACAAGATTGCCCCGAAATCAGTGATTATTGGGGTGCGCTGGTAAAGAGCCAATTCAATGGTGATGGATAAGGGGAAGAACAGGAGAAAAGAAGTCAGGGCGTGGGAAATAAATGAAGAAAAAAAGGAGAGAATGGGGAGGGGAAAGAAGGGAAGGAAAAACAGCAGAAGAAAAAAGAAGGAAAAGGGGGAAAAAGGGGAAAGGGCGAGGAAAGAACAGCGTGGACACAATGTTCTTCCCGTTGTCGGTCACCATGGTTCCCATTTCCAGATTTCGTGGAGTGAACTATACTCGGATTTCTTGACGAATGAATTTTAGCAGTTCCTCCCCTGTGTGACTCCGTTCGCCAAGGCAAACCATGTGAAGAACAGCGTGCCCTACACACATGGTACGATGAAGTGCCACTGAGATTTGTATGTGCAGAGGAGGCCGAGGACACGGTGGAAGATGAGGAGGCGAAGTCGCACACTGTCACAGGACCAACTGTCTGAGAGCGATAGCGTGGAGGAGGAAGCTGTGTGACCTGTCCAAGTTGCTGTTGTGGCTGTGCAGGAATCACATTTACCCAGTGGGCCGTAAAAGACATGTATTGTCCCTGCCTGTAGTTACAGCTCCACACGTCGTCCACTGCGGTGGACTTTTGAACACACCGACAGGCTCAAGGACTGGCCCACCTTCTCTTGTACAAAATTATGCAGGGCTGGTACTGCCTTCTTCCCAAAGAAATGACAGCTTGGGACTCTCCACCTCGGCTAGGCACAAGCCATCAATTCTCTGAAAGGTGCAGAGTCCACCACTTGAAAAGGGAGGGACTGCAACTTCTGCGCCATTGGACGAGTGGGCGCATACTGTTGTCTCTTGGACATGGCTTCGCCGATGGATTGTTGGTGGAATGGCTGACTAAAAGTTGGAGAAGCAGGAGCATCTGGAGCGACAGAAGGAGGGTTTGACACACAGCTCCCTTCGACTGAGGTGGTGGAGCCTTGGCTGGCTGAAGGAGGGAGCGGCTGGCCACTGGGAGATGCAGCAGGCTGGACCACTAGATCGGAGCCACAGTTCTTGCAGGCCGCTTTATGGTGGCGAAGCATGTGTTGACGCAGGGCCGTGGTGCTGACATTGGGACCCTGGCCACGCTTCACCTTCTGCCGACATATCTTGCATGTGGCTACGTGAACCTCCTCCGGATGCCTGATGAAAAACTACCACATCGCCGAGTAGCTGATTTTCCCACCTTCAGTCCGCACTAATTGACTGCTACTGGCGCCATCTCCAGGAACCCCTGCTTCTTCCACTTCTGCCACCATGCTGACTGCCAACCATGCTACCGCCTTGCTGGCTCAGCTGCTGCCTCAAGGGCAACCTGCAACTCTCTTCTCATGATTATGGAGCCCCTTCTGCACCCAGCTCCCAATTGCCATCGGCTTCATCATCATCGACAAGTGTGTGCATGTCATTGATGTTTTCCTCAGGTTCCCCAACAGTGTCTGCTTCAGGACCCTGAACCCTGGCAACACCGCCTCCCACGTCACTCTCCTTATCACCACTTGGCCACCTAGCGGAGCAGGCGGCGCATATCTTCTCCCCTTCTTGGCTTGGCAGTAGCTGCTGACTGTCCTCTATTAGATCGTCCTCAATAAATAGTGGAGCTGAACCCACAGCATAAGATACTTCTTTAGGGGAGGGAACAGCATAGGACAGAGGCAATGGGAGGACAGGGACTGCTCCCGAGCCATGCCAACTGAGGGTTGTGTCTGAGGAACCCACCGACTGTTGACTGGGGGTGTCAGATGTCACTTGTGATGAAGTGGATGAGCGTGTTAACCAATTGATGACAGCAGATGGGTTGCTGGTCGAGATACGACCGCTAGCTGATAATGAGAGCTCAGGCCTCTCGCTGCGACTCCTGCTGCCACTCGCCCCTAGTCTGCTGCGACCTCTGCCTGAAGTATTTAGGCCTCTGCCACTCCTCTGTGCACGTCCTGGCGCTTCTCTGCCTGACATACTTAATGCGTATATGAGGGTATTACAATACGCTTCACTACTCTTTAAACAGTATTTGTCTAGAACAGCAGCAGGTGATTACTTTTGGCTGTCCTTTCACAGTATGTAGGCCCTTGACAGATTAACAGGTACAAAATGGTACACTACTTAGATGTACGTATGTGATATGCACGTATGAGAGAAAAAATGCGCCACAGTACACTTGTATAACGTATTTTCGTAAAACACCAGCCGGTGATTACTTTTGCCTGGACTTTCCCAGTATCTAGACTTGTTACAGATTTACAGATACAAAATAGAAGACTGCTTTGATGTAGGTATGCGGTATGCACTGATGAGGGCAGAAAATGCGCAACAATACGCCAAAAAAATTCTATTTTTGTAAAACACCAGCCGGTGAGTACTGTTGCTTGGACTTTCACAGTGTGTAGGCCCTTGACAAATTAACAGGTACAAAATGGTACACTTATTAGATGTATGTATGTGGTATGCAAAAAAATGCGCAACAATACACAAAACAACTCTGTATTTTTGTAAAACAACAGCCGGTGATTACTTTTGCCAGGACTTTCCCTGTATCTAGACTTGTTACAAATACAAAATAGTAGACTGCTTTGATGTAGGTATGTGGTATGCACATATGAGGGCAGACAAATGCACTACAGTCCGCTGAAAAAAATTATTTTTGCACAGCAGCAGGACACAACAGTGCAGCACCAAAAAAAAAAAAACAGGGATTAAACCCTAAATTGCACTCTGTCACAGAGCGTTAAGAATGGTGTGCACTGGTTTTTATACCGTCTACACACAATTATAAGCAGCAGATGATTTCTGGTGGAAAAAAAGCACAGAATTGTGCTGAAAAATAAGGTGATAAGGGGGTTCATAAAGTTCAGCCAGCTTGTTGATATGTATGAGGCAACGAAAAGCTATCTGCCCCTCTCTGATGATATGCTCAATAACGTGAATGTTACAGTGAGCACTCCGGTCCCCGCTCCTGGTCCGGAGCGCTCGCTGCCTCTGTCCCGGCCCGCAGCGTCCCTGCGCGTCCCGGTCAGACACGCTGACCGGGAGCGCAGAGTAATCTCCGATGGGGATGCGGTTAGCGTGGCGGGAGGTCCCCGCTCACGCGCCGCATCCCGATGCTGTCCCCTACCTCCTGCGGCTCCACGTCTCTCCTCTGTTCCCCGGCGCGCACGTAACCGCTCTCTAGGGCCCGTGCGCCGGCTTCATGAAATTTAAAGGGCCAGCGCACCATTGATTGGTGCCTGGCCCAAAGTCATCTGTAAATGTTGCCTGCCCCTTCCTGTCCTTGCCGGATCTTCGTGCCTTGTGCCAAGAGAAAGCGTTCCATATTTGTATTGTGTTTCCCTGCCTGTTGCCGACCCTTTGCCCGTGACCACCGCCTTTGAACCCGTGCTGCCTGCCTTGAACTGTTGCTAGTGACTACCACCTCTGATCCTGTGCCGACTGACCTGACCTTTGCTATGTCTGACTACGCTTCTGCCTCTTCTTCCTGTACCGCGTCTATCTCAGCAACCAGAGGAGTTGAGTCGCTACCGGGTGGAACGACCTGGGGGCTACCTGCCGTAGCAAGACCATCCCTCTTTGCGGCGGGCTCTGGTGAAGACCAGTAGCTCATTAGATTCCGTTCCCCGGGTACGGCCCACGCCATCACTCCTCTGGTCCAGTGAATCCACCCCCTGCCACCTGTCCGGACCGTTACAGTAAGATCCGGCCATGGATCCCGCTGAGGTACCTCTTCCTAGCCTTGCGGATCTCACTGCCGCAGTGGCTCAACAGACGCAGCAGATTGCCCAGCAAGGTCAACAGCTGGCCCAGTTGACTGCCATGGTGCAGCAGTTCCTGCCTGTCCAGCAACAGCCGTCACCTCCGCCTATGCCTGCTGCTCCACCTCAGCCAGCAGCCGTCTCTTCTTCCAGAATCCGTTTGTCCTTGCCAGACAAGTATCCGAAGCAGAGCCGTGGGTTCCTTTCACAGTGCTCACTCCACCTTGAGTTATTGGCCGACCAGTTTCCGTCTGAACGTGCCAAGGTGGCCTTCATTCTCAGTCTGCTAACAGGGAAGGCCCTGGCCATGGCTACACCTTTGTGGGACTGCTCTGATCCAGCCACTACCTCCGTCCAGAATTTTTGCCAAGAGTTCCGCAGTGTATTCGAGGAACCTGCCCGGGTGTCCTCAGCAGAGACTGCTTTGCTGAACCTGACCCAAGGAGGCTCTACAGTGGGTGATTACGCCATCCAATTCCGCACTCTTGCCTCTGAGTTGAATTGGAATGATGATGCTCTATGTGCCACGTTTAAGAAGGGATTAAGCAGTGAAATTAAGGACGTCCTAGCTGCACGTGAGATGCCATCTACTCTTAGTGAGATTATACTACTGGTCACTAGGATTGACAAACGGAGAGAAAAGAGGAACTTCTGCATGAAAAGGAGAAAGCTCGTCCAAGACGCTATCCTCATCTGGCTCCAGTTTTTCAGTGTCCACCGCAACCCTTCTCTGGGCCTCCCGCCGTGGAAGCCATGCAGGTGGATCGGTCTTGCTTGACCACTCAAGAACGGAGTCATCGAAGAAATGAGAATTTGTGTCTGTACTGCGCCAGTACCGAGCACTTCCTTAGAGAGTGTCCTCTCCATCCTCCGCGTTTGGGAAACGCACGCACCTAGTGAACGTGGGAGAGGCGTTGCTAGGTGTGGATTCCTCCTCTCCACGTCTTACATTATCTGTACAGCTCACCATGTCTGCCAAGTCTACCTTCACTGCTACCGCCTTCTTGGATTCAGGATCTGCCGGTAATTTCATCCACGCCTCCCTGATTGGCAAGTACCAGATTCCTGTGCACCGACTGCCCAAGCCCTTCTTCATCTCTACAGTTAATGGTGAGAGACTTACTACTACAGTGCAGTACCGCACTTCACCATTACAGATGGACATTGTTATTCTGCGTACTGAGAGATTGGAGTACTTGGTCCTTCCTTTTTGCTCCTCGGAACTCCTCCTGGGTCTGCCCTGGCTACAACGCCATTGTCCCGTCCTGGATTGGTCCTCCGGAAGAATCCAGAGTTGGGTTTCCTCTTGCTTCGGCCGCTGTCTCCGGTCTGCTCCTGTTAAGCAAGACCCCGTTGCTTCTCCGCCACCTGGTCTTCCTGAGCTCTACCACAGTTACGCGGACTTCTTTTGCAAGAAGCAAGTCGAGGTTCTTCCACCCTGTAGACCCTATAATTGTCCAATAGACTTGTTGCCAGGTACTACGCCCCCTCGGGGTAGAATCTACCCACTCTCTCAACCAGAGACTCTCGCCATGTCGGACTACATTCATGAAAACTTGCAGAGAGGTTTCATAATGAAGTCCTCCTCTCCCGCTGGAGCCGTTTTTTTCTTTGTTGCTAAAAAGGACGGTTCCCTCTGTCCTTGCATTGATTACAGAGGCCTAGACAAGATCACAATTAAGAACCGTTACCCTCTCCCCTTGATCTCTGAGCTCTTTGACCGTCTCCATGATGCCAAAATCTTTACCAAATTGGATCTTAGAGGAGCCTACAACTTGGTACGAATTAGAGAGGGTGACGAGGGGAAGACCGCCTTCAACACACAGGATGGCCATTTTGAATATCTGGTGAGGCCCTTCGCTCTCTGCAATGCACCTGCCGTATTTCAAGAATTCGTCGATGACATGTCCCTCCTCAAGCCAGGTATCTTTATCCGGTTCTCCCCCAAGGTTACCACTCCTAGCCCAGTGGCCGGTACATCGCACATTTTCTCTGTCAAAGAGGTCCTGGCTTCCAAGTTGATCCGGGGGAGAATTTTTTTTCTGGTCGACTGGGAAGGCTGCGGTCCTGAGGAGAGGTCTTGGGAGCCGGAGGAGAACATGTTGGACCGCAGTCTTATCCTCAGGTTTCTGGGCACCAAGAAGAGGCGGAGACCAAAGGGGGGTACTGTTACAGTGAGCACTCTGGTCCCCGCTCCTGGTCCGGAGCGCTCGCTGCCTCTGTCCCGGCCCGCAGCGTCCCTGCGCGTCCCAGTCAGACACGCTGACTGGGAGCGCAGAGTTATCCCCGAAGGGGATGCGGTTAGCGTGGCGGGAGGTCCCTGCTCACGCACCGCATCCTGATGCTGTCCCCTACCTCCTGCGGCTCCACGTCTCTCCTCTGTTCCCTGGGGCGCGTATCCCCGCTCTCCCAGCTTCATGAAATTTAAAGGGCCAGTGCACCATTGATTGGTGTCTGGCACAAAGTCATCTATAAATGTTCCCTGCCCCTTCCTGCCCTTGCCGGATCTTCGTGCCTTTTGCCAAGAGAAAGCGTTCCATATTTGTATTGTGTTTCCCTGCCTGTTGCCGACCCTTTGCCCGTGACCACCTCCTTTGAACCCATGCTGCCTTGTCCTGTTGCTAGTGGCTACCGCCTCTGATCCTGTGCTGACTTCCCTGAACTTTGCTACGTCTGACTACGCTTCTGCCTCTTCCTCCTGTACCGCGTCTTTCTCAGCAACCAGAGGAGTTGAGTCGCTACCGGGTGGAACGACCTGGGGGCTACCTGCCGCAGCAAGACCATCCCGCTTTGCGGCGGGCTCTGGTGAAGACCTTAGATTCCGTTCCCCGGGTACGGCCCACGCCATCACTCCTCTGGTCCAGTGGATCCACCTCCTGCCACCTGTCCGGACCGTTACAGTGAATAGGAGGTTTATGGCGTAAAATCCTTCTCAGTGAGAGGAACAAGCAAAGCACTGCACTTCTGTCTGTCCACAATGCTGATGTGACTAGCAGTTGCCAGTAGTACGCTGTGGTATAAGCAATTCACATACAGACACGCAGTCCTTCCTCTCTCTCTGGGTGCATGGATGAAATGAACAGCCGCAAGATGGCTGCCGATTATATAGGGCTGTGACATCACAGGGGTCAATGAATGCTGATAGGCTGCATCTCACATGTGATTCAGGGTTATCCTGCCTACCTCCCTTCCCGCCATATTTTCCCACACTCCCATAACCCCCTGCCCCATGTACTCACATGTGGATCCACCATTTTAGGTCTTCTTTAGCCGGGAACGCTGTAAAATGGAGTTTAATGAAGCGATTTGCATGATAGAATTGCGGCGATATTCACATTCGTTGCAAATCGAATATTTCATGAAATTCGTAACAAATTCGGGTTTGTCAGCTTTGATTCGCTCATCTCTAGTTACTTCACCCTCTTTAAAGGGGTTATCCAGGAAAAAACATTTTTTTATATATCAACTGGCTCCAGAAAGTTAAACAGATTTGTAAATTACTTCTATTAAAAAATCCTAATCCTTTCAGTACTTATGAGCTTCTGAAGTTGAGTTGTTCTTTTCTGTCTAAGTGCTCTCTGATGACATGTGTCTCGGGAACCACCCAGTTTAGAAGCAAATCCCCATAGCAAACATCATCTAAACTGGGCGGTTCCGGAGACAGGTGTCATCAGAGAGCACTTAGACAGAAAAGAACAACTCAACTTCAGAAGCTCATAAGTACTGAAAGGATTAAGATTTTTTAATAGAAGTAATTTACAAATCTGTTTAACTTTCTGGAGCCAGTTGATATATAAAAAAAAAGTTTTTTTCCTGGATAGCCCCTTTAATCTCTATAATTTATTTACCCTTTCCAAGTTCTTTCTCTTTTTCAAAGAATGTGTGCAAATTTGTTCTTCTGATATTTTTCTACAGATTCATTTCAAATCTAACAGGGTTAAAACCTCCAGTATATAAACATTTCAAAATGGAATCCTTTGGACAAAAGAAGAAAATTCAGACAGATTGATCACTGTGAATTTACCCTCTTCTACATCCATGACAAAATCAGCTGTCACGATGCCGGCTGGCAGGTAGTGGATCCTCTGTGCCAGAGAGGGATGGCGAGGACCGCGCTAGTGGACCGGTTCTAAGCCACTACAGGTTTTCACCAGAGCCCGCCGCAAAGCGGGATGGTCTTGCTGCGGCGGTAGTGACCAGGTCGTATCCACTAGCAACGGCTCACCTCTCTGACTGCTGAAGATAGGCGAGGTACAAGGGAGTAGGCAGAAGCAAAGTCGGACGTAGCAGAAGGTCGGGGGCAGGCGGCAAGGTTCGTAGTCAGGGGAGATAGCAGAAGTTCTGGTACACAGGCTTTAAACACACAAAACGCTTTCACTAGGCACAAGGGCAACAAGATCCGGCAAGGGAGTGCAAAGGAGGAGACTAGATATAGCCAGGGAGCAGGTGGGAGCCAATTAAGCTAATTGGGCCAGGCACCAATCATTGGTGCACTGGCCCTTTAAGTCTCAGGGAGCTGGCGCGCGCGCGCCCTAGAGAGCGGAGCCGCGCGCGCCAGCACATG
Source organism: Hyla sarda (assembly GCF_029499605.1). Taxonomy (NCBI): domain Eukaryota; kingdom Metazoa; phylum Chordata; class Amphibia; order Anura; family Hylidae; genus Hyla; species Hyla sarda. The sequence goes on along the minus strand of NC_079195.1, from coordinate 137,383,917 downwards.
ACAGCAGGGGACGGGAACGGGTAAGTGACCTGGGATGCGATTCGCGAGCGGGCGCGTCCCGCTGTGCGAATCGCATCCCCAACGGCCATGACAGAGCAGCGCTCCCGGTCAGCGGGACTGACCGGGGAGCTGCAGGGAGAAAGACGCCGTGAGCGCTCCGGGGAGGAGCGGGGGCCCGGAGCGCTAGGCGTAACAGTACCCCCCGCCTTAGGTCTCCCCTTCTCTTTGTCCGGTAACTGCCTCCCCTGGGATGAGGACACCGGGAAAGGATGGAGGGATTCCTCAACGGCAGGCAGAACAGCAGGAGTAGGAATGGGGAGAGAGGGCAGAGGGCGAGACCTGGCACGGGGCAGTGTGACACCAGGACGAGGGCCATGAGGGGACACAGAGGCTTGCCTGATGGGACTGGGAGGGGGGGAGAGGCATTTCCTGTGGCAGGCAGAGTCCTTAATGACCTTAGGGGGACCGGATACAGGAGGAACCACAGGGTCACGGCAGGGAGTACTGGGAACCGGTTGAAGGCAGTCCTTGGAACAAGAGGGACCCCAACTCTTGATCTCCCCAGTGGACCAATCCAGGGTTGGGGAATGGTGTTGAAGCCAGGGTAGTCCAAGGAGAACTTCAGAAGTGCAATTAGGAAGGACAAAAAATACAATTTCCTCGTGATGAGGTCCGATGCACATTAGGAGGGGCTCCGTGCGGTAACGCACGGTGCAATCCAACCTGGCTCCGTTGACCGCGGAAATGTGGAGTGGCTTGACAAGACGGGTCACCGGAATGCGGAATTTATTCACTAAGGACTCCCGAATAAAATTCCCAGAAGCTCCAGAGTCCAGGCAGGCCACGGCTGAGAGGGGAGAGCTGGCTGAAGTAGAAATCCGAACAGGCACCGTGAGACGTGGAGAAGCTGACTTAGCATCAAGAGACGCCACACCCACGAGAGCTGGGTGCGAGCGTGCGTTTCCCAGACGTGGAGGACGGATTGGGCAATCCACCAAAAAATGTTCAGTACTGGCACAGTACAGACAAAGATTCTCTTCCTTACGGCGATTCCTCTCTTCCAGGGTCAGGCGAGACCGATCCACTTGCATGGCCTCCTCGGCGGGAGGCCTAGGCGCAGATTGCAGTGGAGACTGTGGGAGAGGTGTCCAGAGATCTAAGTCTTTTTCCTGGCGGAGCTCTTGATGCCTCTCAGAAAAACGCATGTCAATGCGAGTGGCTAGATGAATGAGTTCATGCAGGTTAGCAGGAGTCTCTCGTGCGGCCAGAACATCTTTAATGTTGCTGGATAGGCCTTTTTTAAAGGTCGCGCAGAGAGCCTCATTATTCCAGGATAGTTCAGAAGCAAGAGTACGGAATTGTATGGCGTACTCGCCAACGGAGGAATTACCCTGGACCAGGTTCAGCAGGGCAGTCTCAGCAGAAGAGGCTCGGGCAGGTTCCTCAAAGACACTTCGAATTTCCGAGAAGAAGGAGTGTACAGAGGCAGTGACGGGGTCATTGCGGTCCCAGAGCGGTGTGGCCCATGACAGGGCTTTTCCAGACAGAAGGCTGACTACGAAAGCCACCTTAGACCTTTCAGTAGGTAACTGGTCCGACATCATCTCCAAGTGCAGGGAACATTGCGAAAGAAAGCCACGGCAAAACTTAGAGTCCCCATTAAATTTGTCCGGCAAGGACAGGCGGAGGCTAGGAGTTGCCACTCGCTGCGGAAGGGGTGCAGGAGCTGGCGGAGGAGATGGTTGTTGCTGCTGTAGCTGTGACTGTACTTGCTGTAGTTGTGACTGGAGTTGCTGTGTCATGGTGGTCAAGTACGACAGCTGGTGATCTTGTTGGGCGATCTGACGAGCTTGCTGGGCGACCAGCGTAGGGAGGTCAGCGACAGCTGGCAGAGGAACTTCAGCGGGATCCATGGCCGGATCTACTGTCACGATGCCGGCTGGCAGGTAGTGGATCCTCTGTGCCAGAGAGGGATGGCGAGGACCGCGCTAGTGGACCGGTTCTAAGCCACTACAGGTTTTCACCAGAGCCCGCCGCAAAGCGGGATGGTCTTGCTGCGGCGGTAGTGACCAGGTCGTATCCACTAGCAACGGCTCACCTCTCTGACTGCTGAAGATAGGCGAGGTACAAGGGAGTAGGCAGAAGCAAAGTCGGACGTAGCAGAAGGTCGGGGGCAGGCGGCAAGGTTCGTAGTCAGGGGAGATAGCAGAAGTTCTGGTACACAGGCTTTAAACACACAAAACGCTTTCACTAGGCACAAGGGCAACAAGATCCGGCAAGGGAGTGCAAGGGAGGAGACTAGATATAGCCAGGGAGCAGGTGGGAGCCAATTAAGCTAATTGGGCCAGGCACCAATCATTGGTGCACTGGCCCTTTAAGTCTCAGGGAGCTGGCGCGCGCGCGCCCTAGAGAGCGGAGCCGCGCGCGCCAGCACATGACAGCAGGGGACGGGAACGGGTAAGTGACCTGGGATGCGATTCGCGAGCGGGCGCGTCCCGCTGTGCGAATCGCATCCCCAACGGCCATGACAGAGCAGCGCTCCCGGTCAGCGGGACTGACCGGGGAGCTGCAGGGAGAAAGACGCCGTGAGCGCTCCGGGGAGGAGCGGGGGCCCGGAGCGCTAGGCGTAACATCAGCCTTTTCTTCATCTCTGACAAAATTTCCTGTTGCATAGGTTCTTTCTTCTATGAACTTGAATCGGTATCAGTAGTTCCGATTTCTATTTTTTTGCCAAGAAATTATTATTGATCTTAAAATCCAGATGATCCATTAAAAATGTAACTCTTTTTCTTTCCTTGATCTTGAGATTGTATTGGCACCATCGTTCTTTCTAGTTTCTCGTCTCTGACTCAGTTATTTACAGAGTTTACTTTTTGCCTTACACAACTCATCAGTTCATATTCTTTTTCATTTCTTTTAAAGCGTTACTGGAATCCCGCATTGGTAACAAGATATCTGTTTAAATATGGATATGCCTGAAGTCCCATGTCAAAGCTGTATCCTGATTGTTGTAGTTTTGGGAAAGTCCCAGGCTATGAAGTTCTTGCTGCCATAGTGTGATTGCAGTTATGAGCTTTAGCTACATTAACTGATAGGACTAGTTCAGGTGTATAGCTCTCCATTCTGTCTTAACATATGCAGTATTCTGAAATTTTAACTTAAAAATGTGGCAAGCCTCTCAGGACTCTTTTACTATTCTTATAAGAGTTCAGTGATTTAATAGTCCAAAAAAGAAAAACCTGCCTTTCCACTAATTGCATCATAGGTATTTCCGTAGGTTCTGCACGTTACAGGGTCCTTGCCTTCGCGTAGCTCCCCTGCCTCATCAATATTCTGCCCCTGGAATTCCCCCTTCCATGACATGAGAGCCAGGGAGAGGGAGGATGAGCGCTTTGCTCCTCTCTACAACTGGCTCTCACATCATGAAAGGGGGTGGGCAGAAGGTGGAATATTGATGAGGTAAGGGAGCTGCAGGAGCCGGCTCCCTGCCTCTAAATGGATGCTGGAGCACAATGGCAAGGACCTTGTAATGGGCAGAAATATGGAACTACCTAATGTAAAAATGTATGTTACCCTTCATTTTAAAGCTCTTTAGCAGCATTAAAACTCAGAATAGTGGGTTTAGTGCGGGTGAAAAGCTGTCCATTTATCTTTAAGTTCCAAATTCCACATGCTTATAACTTGAAAAAGTACATTCATACATACAGGATCTCCTGCAGATTTGATGCTTCAGATTTCAATGTAAATTAAGAGATTAAGCTCAGCATAAAATATGCAGAAGATCCTGTATGTGTGAATTTATCCTAAATTTGATGTTGTACTTCTACATTTTCTCCACCTACGTTAAGGGTTAATGTATAAAGCTCCCTTAATTGTCCAATCGCATTATGCTCTATGGTGGAGATTTATTAAAACCAATGCAGTTTCCCATACCAAACAATCATATTGCTTCTGTAACACTCACGGAGGTAGTGGATCCGCTGCACCCGTGTGAAAGATGATGTGGGCCGTACCAGGGTTCAGAGTCTAAGGTGCCGCTGGTTTTCACCAGAGCCCGCCACAAAGCGGGATGGACTTACTGTGGCAGGCGGCACCCAGGTTGCTACCTCTGGTACGACTCGTCCACACAGGCTGCTGAGATGAAACTTAGCACAGGAAGGAAGAGGAAACTCGTAGTCAGGACAAGCAGAAGGTCAGAGCTGGCGGCACAGATGCACGGTCAGGAAACGTTACAGGAGGTAAACCGGCAGGCAGCACAGAAGCAAGGTCGGGTCACAGAGCGGAAGGTCAGAACACAGGTTGGGCTAAACACAGTAAAGCTTTCTCTTGGGCACAAGGCACACAAAGATCCGGCACAAGGAACAGGAAGTGCTGACACTTATAGAGTCAGTACAGGTGGAAACAATTAAGAGTGTACTGGCCCTTTAACTGACAGGATGCTGGCATGCGCACCCTAGGAGGCGGGAGCACCCGTGCCGGGGAACAGGACCAGTGCAAAAGCCAGCAGGAGCAAGGGGTAAGTGACGGCCTGAGATTCGCATGCGGGCACGTCCCACGATGCGAATCCCGGACCCACCAGATGAAGGAGGAGGAGAGCACTCGCCGCAAAAGCTTCTTTGTTTTTTTTAAAGGCCTCTCAATAATGAAAGAACCGATCTAATTGCTATGGGCAACTGGTTATCTTTTCCTCTGCATAGGTTTTGATGAATCTTCCCAAATGTATTTAGGGATTTTGATCAACTAGTCAAGAACACTAGGCACAGAGAAGGTGAGTGGTACTGCTGCAAGAGAAACAAACCATCAGCACTACAAAGTAACTACATAAGCCCAGCAGGGAGCAAAACATTATTAAAATTCCCTTTTGTCACCCAGCTTAGCTAAACTACTGAATGGAAAGTCTGCCTAAAGAGGGACGGCCACCTCATCCGGCATGTCAATTGTTAGTGATTGCTCGCGTTTATGAAAAAAAAAATATGCTGGGTCAACCTTTCTTAGAACTCTGCATTGCACCACTCCTCAGTTATTCCTCCGAAAAGGTATTCATTGATTTAACTGAATGTTACCATTCCCCCTGCCAATAGGGAATGCCTATAAACAAATAGGACAGTATCACTATGTGTAAAGACACATCCCATTGTAAAGGGTACCAAACAACAAGTTAGTACAATACAAAGATCTAAATGTGTGTTCACACATTCAGAATTTAAATTGCAATTACTGAATACAAAGCCAGGATGTGACAGGTGAGGAAAACAGGGTTCCAATGCAGTTCTCAATTCTCTAGCTTAAAAAGAGCTTAAAAACATTCTGTGACTAGGCTCCCTGTTAGTGGTCATCCCAGTGTTTCCCAACTAGGGTGACTCCAGCTGCTGAAGGCTGTCCGAGCATGCTAGCAGGTGTAGTTTTGAAAAAGCTGGAGGACACCCTGGTTAAGAAACACCAGGTTATTTAGTCACAGAGGAGGGGATGCGTTGACTTTCAAGTATGCTTCCCGTGCTCCCTTTGCCCAGACTGCCAAGACTGACAGCAGAGGGTAGCGGATGCAGTGGAAGATCCAGGGGGGGGGGGCAACGGGTCAATTGCCTTCCCCCCGAGAGTGTTGCCACTCCCGTACTATAGCATGGTGATGCGGGAGCTGTCAGCTGTCCTGCTCCACCAGAGAGCACATCCCCACGGCTCTCACTGCTAGAACGGAGCAGTTTGTGAGAAAGCTGACAGCTTGAGAGAGCTGCTCGGGCACGGTATGGTACAGGGAAATTATGAAGACTTTGTGGGGGGCATGCACAGAAAAGGGCAAATTATAAGTGAGGGGCACATGTCAGGGGGCATTATATGTGATTGGCACAGGATATGGGGCATATTATGTGGGGGTCAGAGGACATGGGGCATTATATATGAGGGGCACATGACAGGGGGCATTATATATAAAGGGCACATGTCAGGGGGCATTATATGTGGGGGCACATGACAGGGGCCCCCTGTCATGTGCCCATATAATGCACATATGCCTACCTGACATTTGCCCCTTACTTATGATGCCCCCCTGTCATGTGTCCCTCACTTATAATACCCCCTGTCCTGTGCCCCTCACATATAACGCCCCATGTCCTGTGCCCCTCACATATAATGCCCCCTGAGGGGGCAGGACAGGGAGCATTATACAGTGAATAGTGGAAGTATTCGGCCCCCTTGAACTTTTCGACCTTTTGCCACATTTCATGCTTCAAACATAAAGATATAAAACTGTAATTTTTTGTGAAGAATCAACAAGAAGTGGGACACAATCATGAAGTGGAACGAAATTTATTGGATATTTCAAACTTTTTTAACAAATAAAAAACTGGAAAATTGGGCGTGCAAAATTATTCAGCCCCTTTACTTTAAGTGCAGCAAACTCTCTCCAGAAGTTCAGTGAGGATCTCTGAATGATCCAATGTTGACCTAAATGACTAATGATGATAAATAGAATCCACCTGTGTGAAATCAAGTCTCTGTATAAATGCATGATAGTCTCAGAGGTCCTTTTAAAGCGCAGAGAGCATCATGATGAACAAGGAACACACCAGGCAGGTCCGAGATACTGTTGTGGAGAAGTTTAAAGCCGGATTTGGATACAAACGATTTCCCAAGCTTTAAACATTCCAAGGAGTACTGTGCAAGCGATAATATTGAAATGGAAGGAGTATCAGACCACTGCAAATCTACGAAGACCTGGCCGTCCCTCTAAACTTTCAGCTCATACAAGGAGAAGACTGATCAGAGATGCAGCCAAGAGGCCCATGATCACTCTGGATGAATTGCAGAGATCTACAGCTTAGGTGGGAGACTCTGTCCATAGGACAACATTCAGTCGTATACTGCACAAATCTGGCCTTTATGGAAGAGTGGCAAGAAGAAAGCCATTTCTTAAAAATATTCATAAAAAGTGTAATTTAATGTTTGCCACAAGCCACCTGGGAGACACACCAAACATGTGGAAGAAGGTACTCTGGTCCGATGAAACCAAAATCAAACTTTTTGGCAACAATGCAAAACGTTATGTTTGGCGTGAAAGCAACACAGCTCATCACCCTGAACAGACCATCCCCACTGTCAAACATGGTGGTGGCAGCATCATGGTTTGGGCCTGCTTTTCTTCAGCAGGGACAGGGAAGATGGTTAAAATTGATGTGAAGATGGATGGAGCCAAATACAGGACCATTCTGGAAGAAAACCTGATGGAGTCTGCAAAAGACCTGAGACGGGGATGGAGATTTGTCTTCCAACAAGACAATGATGCAAAACATAAAGCAACATTTACAATGGAATGGTTCACAAATAAACATATCCAGGTGTTAGAATGGCCAAGTCAAAGTCCAGATCTGAATCCAATCGAGAATCTGTGGAAAGAACTGAAAACTGCTGTTCACAAACGCTCTCCATCCAACCTCACTGAGCTCGAGCTGTTTTGCAAGGAGGAATGGGCAAATATTTCAGTCTCTCGATGTGCAAAACTGATAAAGACTTACCCCAAGCGACTTACGGCTGTAATTGCAGCAAAAGGTGGTGCTACAAAATATTAATTTAACCCCTTAAGGACCCAGCCAATTTTCACTATAGGACCTGGCCATTTTTTTCATATCTGACCACTGTCACTTTAAACATTAATAACTCTGGGATGCTTTTACCTTTCATTCTGATTCTGAGATGGTTTTTTCGTGACATATTCTACTTTATGTTAGTGGTAAAATTTTGTCGATACTTGCATCATTTCTTGGTGAAAGATTCCTAAATTTGATGAAAAAAATTAAAATGTTGCATTTCTTTAACTTTGAAGCTCTCTGCTTATAAAGAAAATGAATATTCCAAATAAATTATATATTGATTCACATATAAAATATGTCTACTTTATATTTTCATCAGAAAGTTGACATGTTTTTACTTTTGGAAGACATCAGAGGGCTTCAAAATTTGGCATCAATTTTCCAATTTTTCACAAAATTTTCAAAATCAACATTTTTCAAGGACCAGTTCTGTTTTGAAGTGGATTTGAAGGGCCTTCATATTGGAAATACCCCACAAATGACCCCATTATAAAAATTACACCCCTCAAAGTATTCAAAATGACATTCAAAAGGTTTGTTAACCCTTTAGGTGTTTCACAAGAATAGCAGCAAATTGAAGGAGAAAATTCAAAATCTTAATTTTTTTACACTGGCATGTTCTTGTAATTGAATTTTTACAAGGGGTAAAATGAGAGAAATCATCCTAAAATGTGTAAGCCAATTTCTCTCGAGTAAGAAACTACCTCATATGTGTATGTCAAGTGTTTAGCGGGCGCAGTAGAGTGCTCAGAAGGGAAGGAGCAACAGTGGGATTTTTGAGAGTGAGTTTTTCTGAAATGTTTTTTTGGGGGCATGTCACATTTAGGAAGCCCCTATGGTGCCAGAACAGCAAAAAAAATATATTTTGGAAACTACACCCCTCAAGGCACGTAACAAGGGGTCCAGCGAGCCTTAACACCCCACAGGTGTTTGACGACTTTTCGTTAAAGTTGGATGTGTAAATTATAATTTTTTCCACTAAAATGCTAGTTTTCCCTCAAATACATTTTTTTTATAAGAGATAATAGGACAAAATTCCCCCCAAAATTTGTAACCCCATCTCTTCTGAGTATTGAAATACCCCATATTAGGATGTAAAATGCTTTGCGGGCGAACTACAATGCTCAGAAGAGAAGGAGTCACATTTGGCTTTTGAAAAGCAAATTTTGCTGAAATGGTTTTTGGGGGGCATGTCCCATTTAGGAAGCCACTATGGTGCCAGAACGGCAAAAAAAACCCCACATGGCATACTATTTTGGAAACTACACCCCTAAAGGCACGTAACAAGGGGTCCAGTGAGCCTTATCACCCCACAGGTGTTTGACGACTTTTCGTTAAAGTTGGATGTGTAAATGATTTTTTTTTCACTAAAATGCTAGTTTTCCCTCAAATTAAATTTTTTTTTACAAGGGGTAATAGGACAAAATGCCCCCCAAAATGTGTAACCCCATTTCTTCTGAGTATGGAAATACCCCATGTGTGGACATCAAGTGCTCTGCTGGCACACTACAATGCTCAGAAGAGAAGGAGCGCCAATGAGCTTTTGGAGAGAGAATTTGTTTGGAATGGCAGTCAGGGGCCATGTGTTTACACAGCCCCCCCCCCCCCCCCCCCCGTGGTGCCAAAACAGTGGACCCCCTCACATGTGACCCCATTTTGGAAACTACACCCCTCATAGAATTTAATAAGGTATGCAGTGAGTATTTACACCCCACTGGCTTTTGACAGATCTTTGGAACAGTGGGCTGTGCAAATTGAAAAATTTAATTTTCATTTTCACGGACCACTGTTCCAAAAATCCGTCAGGCACCTGTGGGGTGTAAATGCTCACTGTACCCCTTATTACATTACGTGAGGGGTGTAGTTTCCAAAATGGGGTCACATGTGGGGGGGGGGGGTCCATTGTTCTGGCACTATGGGGGCTTTGTAAACACACGTGGCCTTCAATTCCAGACAAATTTTCTCTTCAAAAGCCCAATGGCACTCCTTCTCTTCTGAGCATTGTAGTTCACCCGCAGAGTACTTTACATCTACACATGGGGTATGTTTTTACTCAGAAGAAATGGGGTTACAAATTTTGGGGGGCTTTTTTAGGATTTTCCCTTGTGAAGATGAAAAATTTAGGGTAACACCAGCATTTTAGTTAAATTTTTTTTTTTTTCACTTTTCCATCCAACTTTGAAGAATTATCATTAAACACCTGTGGGGTGTTAAGGCTCACTATACCCCTTGTTACGTTCCGTGAGGGGTGTAGTTTCCAAAATGGGGTCACATGTGGGTATTTCTTTTTTTGCGTTTATGTCAAAACCGCTGTAAAATCAGCCACCCCTGTGCAAATCACCAATTTAGGCCTCAAATGTACATAGTGCACTCTCACTCCTGAGCCTTTTTGTGCGTCCACAGAGCATTTTACGCCCACATATGAGGTATTTCCGTACTCAGGAGAAATTGCGTTACAAATTTTGGGGGTCTATTTTTCCTTTTAACGCTTGTGAAAATAAAAATGATGGGGCAACAACAGTATGTTAGTGTAAAAATTTTTATTTTTTTACACTAACAAGCTGGTGTAGCCCCCAACTTTTTCTTTTCATAAGGGGTAAAAGGAAAAAAAGACCCCCAAATTTTGTAGTGCAATTTCTACCGAGTACGGAAATACCCCATATGTGGCCCTAAACTGTTTCCTTGAAATACGACAGGGCTCTGAAATGAGAGTGCACCATGCGCATTTGAGGACTAAATTAGGGATTGCATAGGAGTGGACATAGGGGTATTCTACGCCAGTGATTCCCAAATAGGGTGCCTCCAGCTGTTGCTAAATTTCCAGCATGCCTGGACAGTCGGTGGCTGTCCGGAAATGCTGGGAGTTGTTGTTTTGCAACAGCTGGGGGCTCCGTTTTGGAAACAGTGCCGTACGATATGTTTTAATTTTTCTTGGGGGAGACAGTGTAAGGGTTTGTATATGTAGTGTTTTACCCTTTATTATGTGTTAGTGTAGTGTAGTGTTTTTAGGGTACATTCGCGCTGCCGGGTTACGGTGAGTTTCCCGCTAGGAGTTTGTGCTGCGGCCAAAAATTTGCTGCAGTTCAAACTTCAAGCAGGAAACTTACTGTAAACCTGCCTGTGTGAATGTACCCTGTACGCTCACATGGGGGGGGAAATCTCCAGCTGTTTCAAAACTAAAACTCCCAGCATGTACTGACAGACCGTGCATGCTGGGAGTTGTACTTTTGCAACAATGTGCCTCCAACCAGTGTGCCTCCAGCTGTTGCAAAACTACAACTCCCAGCATGTACTGATCACCGAAAGGCATGCTGGGAGATGTAGTTATGCAACAACTGGAGGTACGCAACTACAACTCCCTGCATTCTGAGACAGCTGTTTGGGCATGCTGGGATTTGCAGTTTTGCAACATCTGGAGGGCTACAGTTTTAGAGAACACTGCAAAGTGATCTCCAAACTGTAGCCCTCCAGATGTTGCAAAACTACGAATCCCAGCATGCCCAGACAGCAAACTGCTGTTTGGGCATGCTAGGAGTTGCAGTTTTGCAAGATCTGGAGGGCTACAGTTTAGAGACCACTGTATAGTGGTCTTAAACTGTAGCCCTCCAGCTTTTGCAAAACTACATATTCCAGCATGCCTAAACAGCGGTCTGGGCATGCTGGGAGCTGTAGTTTTGCAACATCTGGAGGGTGTCTCAAACTGTACCCTCCAGATGTTGATAGACAACTCACCGAGTTCCGTACGATCCAGCCGCACGAGATCGCCGCCCGCCGATCTCCGTCACCCGCTGCCTCCATCGCCCGCCCGAATGGGTAAGTGGATCTTCGGCGCCGATCCCTGTTGTTTCCCCGTCCTTCCCTGCCTATTGTGGGTGGGCAGGACGGGGAAGACAAAAGTTAACCCCCCCGCCCCCGATGTGCTATTGGTCGTCGCTTCTGGCGACCAATTGCAGAGATAGGAGGGGTGGCACCTGCTGCCACCTCGCTCCTATCCCTACAGGGGGATCATAGGTGTCTTAGACCGCCGCGATCCCCCTTATATTCCAGGTCACCATAAACCCATAATGACCCGGAACTGCATGAATTCCCTTGCGAATTGCCGCAATCACTGACATGGAGGGTTCTGATGACCACCCTGGGTGTTTGCACGGGATGCCTGCTGAATGATTTCAGGAGGCATCACGGTCCGATCCTCGCCTGGTGCGCGATGGGGGGGTGGAATTCTCCATAATGTCATCAAAGGGTCCTTAAGAGGTTAAGTGGGCTGAATAATTTTGCACGCCCAATTTTCAGTTTTTCTTTTGTTAAAAAAGTTTGAAATATCCAATAAATTTCGTTCCACTTCATGATGGTGTCCCATTTGTTGTTGATTCTTCACAAAAAATTATAGTTTTATATCTTTATGTTTGAAGCCTGAAATGTGGCAAAAGGTCGAAAAGTGGGGGCCGAATATTTTCACTATGCAATGTATGTGAGGGGAACATGCACAGCACATATTATTATGTGGGGAGAACAGGACAGGTTATAATTATTATATGTGGGGGCAGAGGATGGGACATTATTACTATATATGAGAGGAACAGAGTATTTTGCATTTCAGAGAAATAGTAGGTATCATATCATTGTATGTGTAAGTGAAACAGTTTTCTTCACCTTTTTTTGTGTGCTGGTAATGTGTAGGAACACCAAATTACCGTAATTAAAAGGTAGCAGACCATTTGATAGATTTTGTGCAGGTCACATTTTCTAAAATTTCACTCTTCACATACATCAAAAAGCAAAGCTAAGTCTGGGCTGGTGTAGTTTTAGAGACGTTTTGGTGGTTTTTCGCCTTTTTGGAGCCTGTTCACAAAAAGGCGCTGTTCATAAAACCCTTCCATATCAGGTGTATTACCAAAATCTGTGGATTGCAACTCAAGCGTAAAAAAGGCAGAAATAAACCCTGCTTGCGCCTTTTTTGTACCATTTTTAGACACAGAAAACATTCTAAAGACAATTATATATGTCGGCCATAGTGTATATTATAAGGAATTTTTAGGGTAGTATTGTTTTTATGGGCCACAATACATACGGTATTGTATTCAGAGGGTGCATGGCAAGGTTATATTCAGAGAGAACAGTATGTGGTAGTATTATATTCAGAGGGTACAGTGTGTTGTAGTAATATAGTCAGAAGGTTCAGTGTGTACTAGTATTATTTTCAGAGGTTACGGTGTGTGGCGGTTTTATATACAGAGGGTACAGTGTGTGGCCGTATTATATTCAGAGGGTGTGTGCCAGTATTATATTCAAAGGATACATTGTTTGGCAGTATTATAATAATTATTGTTTTCATATAGAGGATCAGAATCCGCTGACAGAGTGAGGAACCATCTGGGCGTAGAGTTCTGCTGAGTGAACATTTAGCTAGAACAAGTCCTGGCGGTATGTACCGTCTGAATTAGATAAGTCAACACTATAGAGAAGACGTCACCTGTAGTCACTGATATCATTGTGTATTCTCCTAACTATGTCCTATCAGAGCTGGAGTCACTTGTATGTTCTGCAGTTATGATGGGTGAAACAACAACTCCCAGCATAGCCTAACCACATACTTAAGGTCATACTGGAAGCTGTAGTTTTAAATGGTAAAAACTTCTTTAGCACTTTCCCATTCTGTGGCAATTGGTATATTTGATTATTATACTGGAGATCATTTTCTGGAACATGCTACACCACGTGCATCACAACATGGTAAAAAAATTAGGGCCTATATCCCTTAATGTTATGTTTTTGCAAATATTCATCCAGTTGCTGTTTAACCGCTTAAGTACCATGGGGGTACAGGTACACCTTTGCGTCCTGGTACTTAACGTTCTGTTCTCTCGCTCTGCCCACCCACTGTTGTCCGGGCAGAATGGGGGACAGGGACCGGCGCAAAAGGTCCTCTTACCATCGGTGGCGGCAGCGGGCAACGATCGGCGGCAGCAGAGGACGTTGATGCGGCTACCTGGATCCTACGGAAGCCGGTGAGCTGCCTGGCAACATCTGGAGGGCTACAGTTTGGAGACCACTATACAGTGGTCTCTAAACTGTAGCCCTCCAGATGTTGCAAAACTACAACTCCCAGCATGCCCAGACAGCTGTTTGGGCATGCTGGGATTTGTAGTTTTGCAACAGCTGGAGGGCTACAGTTTGACGATCACTGTGCATTGATCTCTAAACTGTGGCCCCCTAGATCTTGCAAAACTACAACTCCTAACATTCCCACACAGCAGTTTGCTGTCTGGGCATGCTGGGATTTGTAGTTTTGCAACATCTGGAGGGCCACAGTTTGGAGATCACTGTGCAGTGGTCTCTAAACTGTAGCCCTCCAGCTGTTGCAAAACTACAAATCCCAGCATGCCCAAACAGCAAACAGCTGTCTCAGCATGCTGGGAGTTGTTGTTGCGTACCTCCAGCTGTTGTATAACTACATCTCCCAGCATGCCCTTCAAGGATCAGTACATGCTGGTAGTTGTAGTTTTGCAACAGCTGGAGGCACACTGGTTGGAAAATACTGAGTTAGGTAACTGAAGGTTTTCCAATCAATGTGCCTCCAGCTGTTGCAAAAGTACAACTCCCAACATGCACGGTCTGTCAGTACACGCTGGGAGTTGTAGTTTTGCAACAGCTGGAGGTTTGCCTCCTAACCTCCCCCCCACCCCCAGGTGTGAATATACAGGGTACATTCACACGGGCGGGTTTACAGTGAGTTTCCTGCTTCAAGTTTGAGCTGCGGCAAATTCACTGTAACTCCCCGCCAGTGTGAATGAACCCTAAAAACACTACACTAACACATAATAATGGGTAAAACACTACATATACACCCCTTACACTATCCCCACCAATAAAAATTAAAAACGTATGGTACGGCAGTGTTCCCAAAACGGAGCCTCCAGCTGTTGCAAAACAACTACTCCCAGTTTGCAAAAGCTGGAGGCACCCTATTTGGGAATCACTGGCACAGAATACCCCTATGTCCACCCCTATGCAATCCTAATTTAGTCCTCAAATGTGCATGGCGCTCTCCCACTTCGGAGCCCTGTCGTATTTCAAGGAAACAGTTTAGGGCCACATATGGGGTATTTCTGTAGTTGGTAGAAATTGACCTACAAATTTTGGGGGGATTTTTCTCCTTTTACCCCTTATGAAAAGGAAAAGTTGGGGGTTACACCAGCCTGTTGGTGTAAAAAAATAAAACACTAACATGCTGATGTGGCCCCATACTTTTTATTTTCACAAGCGGTTAAATGAAAAAAAAAAGACCACTGTAATTTGTAACGCAATTTCTCCTGAGTACGAAAATATCCCATATGTGGGGCGTAAAATGCTCTTCGGACGCACAAGGCTCAGGAGTGAGAGCGCACTATGTACATTTGAGGCCTAAATTGGTGATTTGTACAAGGGTGGCTGATTTTACAACGGTTCTGACATAAATGCAAAAAAAATAAATACCCACATGTGACCCCATTTTGGAAACTGCACCCCTCACGGAATGTAACAAGGGGAATAGTGAGCCTTAACACCCCACAGGTGTTTCAAGAATTTTCATAAAATTTGGATGGGAAAATGAAAAATTTCACTAAAATGCTGGTGCTACCCTAAATTTTTCCTTTTCACAAGGGAAAATAGGAAATCAGTCCCCAAAAATTTGTAACCCCATTTCTTCTGAGTAAGAACATACCCCATATGTGGATGTAAAGTACTCATACCCCATACCCCATATGTGGATGTAAACTTTGTCCGGAATTGAAGGCCACGTGTGTTTACAAAGCCCCCATAGTGCCAGAACAATGGACCCCCCCCCCCACACACACACACATTTGACCCCATTTTGGAAACTACAATGTAATAAGGGGTACAGTGAGCATTTACGCCCCACAGGTGTCTGACGGATTTTTGGAACAGTGGTCCGTGAAAATGAAAAATTAAATTTTTTATTTGCACAGCCCACTGTTCCAAAGATCTGTCAAATGCCAGTGGGGTGTAAATACTCACTGCACCCCTTATTAAATTCTATGAGGGGAGTAGTTTCCAAAATGGGGTCACATGTGGGTGGGTCCACTGTTCTGGCACCACGGGGGGCTTTTTAAATGCACATGGCCCCTGACTTCCATTCCAAACAAATTCTATCTCCAAAAGCTCAATGGCGCTCCTTCTCTTCTGAGCATTATAGTGTGCCAGTAGAGCACTTGATGTCCACACATGGGGTATTTCCATACTCAGAAGAAATGGGGCTAAAAATTTTGGGGGTCATTTTCTCCTATTAACCCTTGTAAAAATGTAACATTTTGGGAAGAACCTGCATTTGAGTGAAAACATTTTTGTTTTTTTCATTTACACATCCAACTTTAACAAAAAGTCGTCAAACACATGTGAGGTGTTAAGGCTCATTGTACCCCTTGTTTTTATTTATTTATTTATTTATTTTTTTTGCTGTTCTGGCACCATAGGGGCTTCCTAAATGCGACATGCCCCCCATTTCAGCAAAATTTGCTTTCCAAAAGCCAAATTTGGCTCCTTCTCTTCTGAGCGTTGTATTTTGCCCGCAGAGCATTTTACGTCCTAACATGGGGTATTTCCATACTCAGAAGAGATTGAGCTACAAATTTTGGCAGGCAATTTCTCCCATTACCCTTTGTAAAAATGGTAAATTTGGGGAAAAAAACTGCACTTTAGTTAAAAAAATGTTTTCATTTACACATCTGACATTAACAAAAAGTCGTCAAATACCCGTGAGGTTTTAAGGTTCACTGGACCCCTTGTTACGTGCCTTGAGGGGTGTAGTTTCCAAAATTGTATGCCATGTTTTCTGCTGTTCTGGCACCATAGGGGCTTCTTAAATGCAACATGCCCCCCCAAAAACCATTTCAGCAAAATTGACTCTCAAAAATCCCATTGTCGCTCCTTCCCTTCTGAGCCTTCTACTGCGCCCGCCGAACACTTGACATTCACATATGAGGTATTTCCTTACTCGAGAGAAATTGGGTTACAAATATGGTGGGGCTTTTTCTCTTATTACGCCTTGTAAAAATTCAAAAACTGGATCTACAAGAACATGCGAAATGATGTAAAAATTGAAGATTTTGAATTTTCTCCTTCACTTTTCTGCTATTCCTGTGAAACACCTAAAGGGTTAACACACTTACTGAATGTCATTTTGAATACTTTGAGGGGTGTAGTTTCTATAATGGGGTCATTTATGGGGTATTATGAAGGCCCTTCAAATCCACTTCAAAACTGAACTGGTCCCTGAAAAATTCAGATTTAGAAAATTTTGTGAAAAATTGGAAAATTGCTGCTGAACTTTGAAGCCCTCTGTCAACTTGATGATGAAAATATAAAGTAGACATATTGTGTATGTGAATCAATATATAATTTATTTGGGATGTCTATTTTCCTTAGAAAAATGCAACATTTTCAATTTTTTCATCAAATTTGGGAATTTTTCACCAAGAAAGGATGCAAGTATCGATGGAAATTTACCACTAACATAAAATAGAATATGTCGCGAAAAAACATTCTCGTAATCAGAATGAAAAGTAAAAGCATTCCATAGTTATTATTGCTTAAAGTGACAGTGGTCAGATGTGCAAAAAATTGCAGGGTAAAATGGGCTGGGTCCTTAAGGGGTTAAAGGTCTGTACAGACTCTAATAAAACCACATCTGCAGGCAGAGGATTCCACATCCTTATTGTTCTTAGCGTAAAAAAAAACAACTTTCATTTGCCTTAGACAAAATCTCCTTTCTTCTAGTCTAAGGGGGAGATTTATCAAAACCTGTGAAGAGGAAAAGTTGCTGAGTTGCCCATAGCAACCAATCAGATTGCTTCTTTCATTTTTAAAAAGGCCTTGGTTGCTATGGGCAACTGGTCAACTTTTCCCCTGGACAGGTTTTGATAAATCTCCCACTAAATGTGTGACCATGTGTCTTATGTGTAGTCCTGTTTATGTAAATATTCTAATATATTATACATAAACTGCTTAAAATGTCTTATGATCTTTGTAATATTGATATATCTGTTTAAACATAACCTATCTGTCCACAGGGAAAATCTGTGTGCGGACAGCCGTCTCCTAGATGGCTAAGCATTCCGTGCAGTGTCTGCAGAAAGAATGAATGTGGAAACATCTGCCATGGATATTCTGCCCTGAGCATAGCACAGCAGAATCCTGTTGAATTCAACGGGACTCTGCTATAGCGGAATATCCGGGCCGAATTCCGCATTGGAAATTCTGACGTGTAAACATGGCCTATGAGTCTTAAACAAGGTAAGGACTGTATGATACATTTAATATTGTAAGTACCTTAAGCAACACCTTATTTTCTGTCCGCCAACACAAAATACTCTAAGGCTAGGTTCAGACTACGGAACCTCCGACAGAAATTCCGTTTTAAAATTTCCGTTCGAAATTCCGCTTGCTAAAAAGTACATGCGAGTCGATAGGATTTCCGTGCACCTGTTCATACTTCGGATTTTTTCACTCAGAATTTGCGTGCCTAATTTCCGCCAGAAAATTTCCGCCTGAAGAAAGGAGGTGCTCTCTATTCAGACGGATTACCGCCGCAGAATCCCATTGACTTCAATGGGACTCTCATTTCCCAGCTGATTTTTTTTTTAACGTGGAACATAGGCAGATTGCAAGCGGATTACATGTGGAAAATCCGTACGGATTTGAGTCAGAAATTTAAATATGATCAGCCCACTGGTTCTTGGACTAGCCCACATTCTTCCTTTTAAATACGCCCCTTATCCAGTTTGCAATCTCCATTTTCCTTTTTCGTCAAGGAGTTGTGCTTTTCTTGTGGCTTGGTGTTTGGCTTCCTTTGAGCTTTTTCTCCACATTAAGGGTACATTCCCACACGGCGTATTTGCTGCGTATTTGCTGCTGCGTATTTTATTTTCTCTGTTGAAGTCAATGGGTAGGAAAATACGCAGCACCAAATACCCAGCAAATACGCAGCAAAATACGTCGTGTGGGAACGTACCCTAAAGGGGTTAACCAGGAAGGTTATCCCCTTTAATTTAATATAATGTCGAATCTGGCTTCTCCTGCAATCATTCCTGCCAATGAACCACCAATTACGCACTTGCAACCCCCTGAGATGCGTGCTTTGATGAGCATTTTGGTGAATGTATTGCGTCGTTGCAGGCAGCGTCAGGTAATTTATTGTCAAACTTCTTTGTAAATTTAAAGGATGTTTTAATCAACTTTATATGTGTTGGACCAATGTGAAACAGCTTTCATTTTGTATGTTGTTTTTAGTTGGAGGCCAAGAGGCTTCGCCGTTATTGGGTTCACCCCATAAATCTGCTGCGTGATGACTGTGGTCATATTGGTCATCTTTATGCTGAGCTCAGACGGTATGTGTGTATATGTATCCTGTAAAACTTTTATGTGTTTGTTACATATCTATTTATTTTTTAATTTCTATTGTAGTTTTCTGGATAAATTCTATAACTTTGTCCGTATGCCAATGAAGGCATTTGATAATCTTTTGTCCATTGTTGGACCACATCTTCAGCGTTCTCACACACATTTGCGCAAAGAAATCTCACCAATGGAGCGTCTGTTGATCACCTTGAGCTAAATCTAATATATTATTTGGATTCCTATGTGGTTTTAATTATCAAACATTGTATTTTGTCTTCTTTAATTTTATGTTTTTTTTTAATTAAATTTTATTAACTCATTAGAATGTAATCTAAATCTTCAAACAATTTTGTAGTATTTTCAAATATATGTGTTTTGATTTAATAATGTTGACATAGTTTTATATGTGACCTTTTGTCATCCAGCTGTTTATTTTATTTTTTAGATTTCTTGCGACTGGGGAGAGTTATGCCTCGTTACATTTGCAATTCCGTGTTGGCAAATCAACCATCAGCGGTATTGTGAAGGAAACATGCACCATGATTTGGCAGTACATGCAACCAATTTCGTTGCCCAGTCCAAACCAGGAGAGATGGCTTCAGGCAGCATCAGGATTTCAGTCTGTTGCCCACTTTCCCAACTGCATAGGCGCTGTCGACGGTAAGCAAATTCGTGTACTACAGCCACCGGGATCAGGATCACGCTTCTACAATTATAAAAAGTATTTTTCTGTGGTCCTGATGGCGGTGGCTTATGTTCAGAACAAGTTTATTGCTATTGAAGTTGGCGCCTATGGCAGTACCGGGGACTCACGGGTGCTGATGTCTTCAGAATTTGGCCGTCATGTCCTTCAAAATCAAGTCACTCTGCCTCCACCAAAGCCACTTCCTGATACCATGAATCCACTTCCCTATGTTTTCGTCTCTGATGAGGCTTTCCCACTTCTGCTGAAACTGATGCGCCCATACCCACAAAGGGGAATTGATGACCGGACGCGAGTGTTCAACCAGAGGCTTACCCGGCATGGCGCTTCGTGGAGTGCGCATTTGAGATCATGGCTAGGAAGTGGAGGATCTTGACCACTGCTATTCAGTTGGATGTTAACACAGTAGACTCAGTCATTAAAGCGACATGTGTTCTCCACAACTATATTCTGGACTATGCTAGCCCGATATTGAAGAGGAGGAACATGTGTCGTGGGGTGAGTCTGCTGGGTCATGGGGTTCTGGCCGCACAGCTCAACAAGCGATAGCGGTTAGAGAAGTATTCACTTCCTATTTCCTGTCTACTGAAGGTACCGTTCCCTGGACAAATTGACAGCATTTTGTTGATAAACAGATTGGCCATTTGAAGATGTCTTGTACACACAAGAAGATGCTCATTGTTGTTCTTTTTTTTTATTTTTTTATTTTTTTGTGAGATATGAAGAACATCACCCTTTGTAAATGTTGGATCGTGCACAATTTTGTGTTATTATTTTTTGACAAAAGGATGAGAAGTAAACCCAAATTATAATTTGACTCAATGGGGGATATTTATCAAAGTTGTCTATGTCCCGCATCAATATAGACCAAACTACAGAGGGTTTGGCTGGTCTATTGTGCACCTAATTTATCAAATGGCGCACAGCTCTTGATAAATTCTGTGCACAGACTGCATGATCTATGCTTTAGTCTATATTTAAACCTGCTCCAACATGGTCTGACATTTCGGCGTACTTTCAGCCTATGCGACTTGTCGCTGATAAGTCGCTTTTGATAAATTCAGCACCAATGCATTTTTCAATGCATTTCAGTCTAAAATAGACTTGCATGCATCATGTTCTAAAAATCCTCTAGAGCAAAAGTCGCAGAAAAGTCGCACATATTTAGACTGTGACTTTCTGTGCGACAAATTTAGACAAGAAAAACCAGTCTAAATCCTTTGATAAATCTCCCCCAATGTCTTTAACCCCTTAAGGACCCAGCCCAAATATACCTTAAGGACCCGGCCATTTGTTGAACATTTGACCACTCTCACTTCAAGCATTAATAACTCTGGGATGCTTTTACCTTTCATTCTGGTTCCGAGATAGTTTTTTCGTGACATATTCTACTTTATGTTAGTGGTAAAATTTTGTCCATACTTGCATCATTTCTTGGTGAAAAATTCCCAAATTTTATGAAAAAATTGAAAATTTTGCATTTTGTTTTAACTTTGAAGCTCACTGCTTGTAAGGAAAATGGATATTCCAAATAAATGATACATTGATTCACATATACAATATGTCTACTTTATGTTTGCATCATAAAATTGACGTGTTTTTACTTTTGGAGGACATCAGAGGGCTTCAAATTTCAGCAGCAATTTTCAAATTTTTCACAAAATTTTCAAAATCTGAATTTTTCAGGTACCAGTTCAGTTTTGAAGTGGATTTGAAGGGCCTTCATATTAGAAATACCCCACAAATGACCCCATTATAAAAACTGCACCCCTCAAAGTATTCAAAATGACATTCAGTAAGTGCGTTAACCCTTTAGGTGTTTCACAGGAATAGCAGCAAAGTGAAGGAGAAAATTCAAAATCTTCATTTTTTACACTCGCATGTTCTTGTAGACCCAGTTTTTGAATTTTTACAAGGGGTAATAGATGAAAAATCCCCCCAAAATTTGTAACCCAATTTCTCTCGAGTAAGGAAATACCTCATATGTGTATGTCAAGTGTTCGGCGGGTGCACTAGAGAGCTCAGAAGGGAAGGAGCGACAATGGGATTTTGGAGAGGGAATTTTGCTGAAATGGTTTTTGGGGGGCATGTCACATTTAGGAAGCCCCTATGGTGCCAGAACAGCAGAAAACCCCAACATGGCATACCATTTTGGAAACTAGACCCCTCAAGGCATGTAACAAGGGGTCCAGTGAGCCTTAACACCCCACAGGTGTTTGACGACTTTTCGTTAAAGTCGGATGTGTAAATGAAAAAAAAAAATTTTCACTAAAGTGCAGTTTTTCCCCCAAATTTACCATTTTTACAAAGGGTAATGGGAGAAAATGCCCACCCAAATTTGTAACCCCATCTCTTCTGAGTATGGAAATACCCCATGTTAGGACGTAAAATGCTTTGCGGGCGAACTACAATGCTCAGAAGAGAAGGAGTCACATTTGGCTTTTTGAAAGCAACTTTTGCTGAAATGTTTTTTTGGGGGCATGTCGCATTTAGGAAGCCCCTGTGGTGCCAGAACAGCAGAAAATACCCACATGGCATACTATTTTGGAAACTACACCCCTCAAGGAACTTAACAAGGGGTCCGCTGAGCCTTAACACCCCACAGGTGTTTGACGACTTTTCGTAAAATTTGGATGTGTAAATGAAAAAAAAATTTTTTTTTACTAAAATGCAGTTTTTCCCCTAAATTTTACATTTTTACAAGGGATAATAGGAGAAAATGACCCCCAAAATATGTAACCCCATTTCTTCTGAGTATGGAAATGCCCCATGTTAGGACGTAAAATGCTCTGCTGGCGAACTACAATGCTCAGAAGAGGAGGAGCGCCATTGAGCTTTTGGAAAGAGAATTAGTTTGGAATGGTAGTCAGGGGCCAAGTGCGTTTACAAAGCCCCCCCGTGGTGCCAGAACAGTGGACCCCCCCCACATGTGACCCCATTTTGGAAACTACACCCCTCACAGAATTTAATAAGGGGTGCAGTGAGTATTTACACCCCACAGATCTTTGGAACAGTGGGCTGTGCAAATGAAAAATTAAATTTTTCATTTTTACTGACCACTGTTCCAAAAATCTGTCAGACACCTGTGTGGCGTAAATTCTCAATGTACCCCTTATTACATTACTTGAGGGGTGTAGTTTCCAAAATGGGGTCACATGTGTCGGGGGTCCATTGTTCTGGCACTATGGGGGCTTTGTAAACACATGTGGCCTTCAATTCCGGACAAATTTTCTCTACAAAATCCCAATGGCGCTCCTTCTCTTCTGAGCATTGTAGTTCGCCCGCAGAGCACTTTAAATTCACATATGGGGTATGTTCTTACTCAGAAGAGATGGGGTTACAAATTTGGGGGGCTTTTTTCCTATTTTCCCTTGTGAAAATGAAAAATTTAGGGTAACATCAGCATTTTAGTGAAAAATATAATTTTTTTCATTTTCCCATCCAACTTTAATGAAAATTCGTCAAACACCTGTGGGGTGTTCAGGCTCACTATACCCCTTGTCACGTTCGGTGAGGGGTGTAGTTTCCAAAATGGGGTAACATGTGGGTATTTTATTTTTTTTGCGTTTGTCAGAACCGCTGTAAAATCAGCCACCCCTGTGCAAATCACTAATTTAGGCCTCAAATGTACATGGTGCGCTTTCAATCCTGAGTCTTGTTGTGTGCCCGCAGAGCATTTTACGCCCACATCTGGGTATTTACATACTCAGGAGAAATTGCGTTACAAATTTTGGGGGTCTTTTTTTCCTTTTACCGCTTGTGGAAATAAAAAGTATGGGGCAACACCAGCATGTTAGTGCAAATTTTTTTATTTTTTTTACACTAACAGGCTGTTGTAGCCCCCAACTTTTCCTTTTCACAAGCGGTAAAAGGAAAAAAAGACCCCCAAAATTTGTAGTGCAATTTCTCCCGAGTACGGCGATACCCCCTATATGGCCCTAAACTGTTTCCTAGAAATACGACAGGGCTCCGAAGTAAGAGAGCACCATGCGCATTTGAGGACTAAATTAGGAATTGCATAGGGGTGGACATAGGGGTATTCTACGCCAGTGATTCCCAAACCGGGTGCCTCCAGCTGTTGCTAAACTCCCAGCATGCCTGGACAGTCGGTGGCTGTCCAGAAATGCTGGGAGTTGTTGTTTTGCAACAGCTGGAGGCTCCGTTTGGGAAACCCTGCCGTACAAGACGTTTTAAATTGTTTATTGGGGGGGGGGGGGAGACAGTGTAAGGGGTGTATATTTAGTGTTTTACCCTTTATTAGGTGTTAGTGTAGTGTAGTGTTTTTAGGGTACATTCACACTGGCGGGTTACGGTGAATTTCCCGCTAGGAGTTTGCGCTGCAGCGAAAAATTTGCCGCAGCCCAAACTTGAAGCTGGAAATTTACTGTAAACCCGCCTATGTGAATGTACCCTGTAAGTTCACATGGGGGGGGGGGGGGGGGGGGGGCAAACCTCCAGCTGTTTCAAAACTACAACTCCCAGCATGTACTGACAGACTATGCATGCTGGGAGTTGTACTTTTGCAACAGCTGGAGGCACACTGGTTGGAAAACCTTCAGTTAGGTTCTGTTACCTAACTCAATATTTTCCAACCAGTGTGCCTCCAGCTGTTGCAAAACTACAACTCCCAGCATGTACTAATCACCGAAGGGCATGCTGGGAGATGTAGTTATGCAACAGCTGGAGGTACCCAACTACAACTCCCAGCATGCCGAGACAGCTGTTTGCTTTCTGGGCATGCTGGGAATTGCAGTTTTGCAACATCTGGAGAGCTACAGTTTTTAGACCACTGCACAGTGATCTCCAAACTGTGGACCTCCAGATGTTGCAAAACTACAACTCCCAGCATGCCCAGACAACAAACAGCTATGTGGGCATGCTAGGAGTTGTAGTTTTGCAACATCTGGAGGGATATAGTTTAGAGACCACTGTATAGGGGTCTCAAACTGCAGCCCTCCAGCTGTTGCAAAACTACATATTCCAGCATGCCCAAACAGCTGTCTGGGCATGCTGGGAGTTGTAGTTTTGCAACATCTGGAGGGCTACAGTTAGAGACCACGGTCTCAGACTGTAGCCCTCCAGATCTCCTTACTGGCTTCCGTAGGATCCCGGCAGCCGTCCTCTTCAGACGCACGTCACGCCGCCCGCCGATCAACGTCGCCGCAGCCTCCGGATGGGTAAGTGGACGTCGGCGCCCGGTCCCCTTCGGTTCCCCGTTCTGCCCCGCCTATTGTGGGAGGGCAGGACGGGGAAAACGAAAGTTAACCCCCCCCCCCCGCCCCCGGTCTGCTATTGGTCGTCACCTCTGACGATCAATAGCAGACCAATAGCAGGGATAGGAGGGGTGGCAACCCTGCCACCTCACTCCTATGCCTACAGGGGGATCGTGGGTGTCTTAGACAACCACGATCCCCTTCTATTCCCGGTCACCGGGTCACAATAGACCCGTATGACCTGGAATCGGTGCAAATCGCAAGTGTGAATTCACTTGCGATTTGCGCTGATCGCCGACGGGGGGTGTGGGGGGGGGGGTCTGATGACCCCCCTGGGCATTTGCACGGGATGCCTGCTGATTGATATCAGCAGTCACCCCGGCCCGGTCCCCGCCGCGTGCCCGGCGGGGACCGAAATTCCCACGGGCGTATGGATACGCCCTGGGTCCTTAAGTACCAGGATGTCAAGGCGTATCCATACGACCTAGGTCCTTAAGTGGTTAAAATTATTTCTTTACCATATCCTGTATTCAACGTTCTGTATTGTGTTTCAAATTGATTTGGAGATGTATTTTACTTGTCATACTCTTCAAACCAAATTATACAGAAATGTATTCAAAATTTTGTGTGTATTAACCATGGCATCCTGAGGTCCTGTGTGGAAAATAGTTCAAAGTAGTATATTTTGCCATAGACATGCCACAAAATATCAATGGTCAATGTGATTAGATTATATTGTAATGAATTTTCAAACTGATTATAATGACAATGTCATTGAATCTAAAATCTGCCACCTACATTAAATTTCCATGTTGAATCAACTATACTTGACCATGGATATGTTGTAAGCTCAATATCCCAATATAAAGACCAGAGCAAGTTTATAGACCCCCTAACTCCTTGAGGATCTCATGATATTTGTATAATAAATTAACAGACACAAAATGTTTTTTTTTTTTTTTTGTGTAATTGTAAATTTGGCTAACTAGCCATAAAATTACACTTTATAAACATTTTTTTACATTTTAAAGCAACAATGCCTTCAAAATATATTTTTACAAGATAAATATCTGGACATAAAATGTACAAACAATGCAACAAGAAAATATGTGGACCAACTTCAATGATGCTCATGGGAAAAATCATAGATTGTGATATGTAGGTTCTGAAGAAAAAGACTCCAATGCAGATGATGCAGAGGGGTTGTGGTGGCTAATTACACTGCTAGGGTATTGTGTTTGAAAGGGAGGATGGTAGGGGTAAACCCCAGAAGAGGACCGACAAGGCGGGGGGTTGTAAGTACCCACATAAAAACCCTCGGTTTGTGTGGAAATATTGTGTTCAGGTGGTGGAGGGCTGGGGGCCCTGTGTCCAGTTGTGATGTGCAAATTTTTTATCATATTCTCTAATGGAGGCAGGGCCTGGGGGGAAAGAAAGACTTGACAGTATGCTTTAAAATGGTTTTTGCGGTCAAGAGCCACTTTACGGCAGCAAGATGCCATTTCATAACCAAAATAAGAACTGTCATCACTGCTGTCAACCCTCCAAATAAATGATAGAGCTTGACTTTCAACCTCAAGCTGACTATCAGTTATTCAGAGGGATCTACGGGTCCTTCGAGCAGTGGGTGGTTTGGTTGTTGTTTGTGAAGAAGGTATGTTAGTGGCTTCTTCCATCTCTTCAAGTTCACCAGCAGCTGGTGTAGGTGTGCTGCTGGGAGGCTGATCAGTGCTAAGGTTAGACACATCCTCCTCTACATCCAGATGTTGGTCAAAATATTCCAACGGATTGGATGGGCCTGGTGCTTCAGATTCCAAAGGTGTGTCTGAACGTACTGGCTCAGACCTTGGCTCTTCATCTGCATCTTGTTGTGTATTGGATGGTGTCTGAAAGTTGCCTGAAGTTCT
This sequence comes from Hyla sarda, assembly GCF_029499605.1. Lineage (NCBI taxonomy): Eukaryota > Metazoa > Chordata > Amphibia > Anura > Hylidae > Hyla > Hyla sarda. Next base: position 137,357,114 of record NC_079195.1, on the reverse strand, counting down.
AGAATAAACAGATTTGACATTTTTATTAGCTTAGATATTTTTTTAAGCGGGAGTATGGGTGATAAACATGCATGCATAAATTCAACATGTACTTACAGTCTGAGAACTCTGTTAGGGCGTAAAAATTGAAGTTGGTCCTCATAGGGTATTTTTTTCCTTTTGCCACCAGCTGGCCCACTTTTTTCTGCTTTCTTGATACCCTTAACAAAATAGTCGCTTGCAGATTTCCATCGGTTTCTGATGTTCTTTACTATATAGTATCTTAAAATGTAACAAAAAAATATATATATTTTTATCTTGTAAAAATATAATAAACCAAGATACAGGTACAAAAATTCAAGAAAAATCATCCGTTAACAAAATTATTGATGATTGTCTTGCAATATATAAGGCTATGATTAATGTACATGTGTACACCAAGGGAATATAAACACAAAGATAAATAGGGATTGAAATAGTTTGATCAACTTCAAATATCTTTCGAATTTTTCCATAAGATAAAAGTGTACACGAGGAATTAAAAGTACAAAGATGTATGTTACTTAGAAAAATTAGATTGGCATCCTTTTCATTATTTGATGTTGATAAATTGTACAAGTTATAAATTAAAAAATTATACCAAACTTACAAATCTCATTCTGAATTAAAGAAGACATTTGATCAAAGTTGTCAAATAAGGCTAATGCAATCTCATGCCATGCTTCTTCACGTCTGGTTTGATTAAAATATTCACCATGGCCCTTATCCCAAATCCAGGGACGACACTCTACCTACAACCACATTTTTGGGACAAAACAAAAATGAATAATACCAGATTTACCATATTTTTCGAACAACATGTTGTCACGATTCGGCTGGCAGGAGGTGGATCCTCCGTGCCAGAGAGGGATTGGCGTGGACCGTGCTAGTGGACCGGTTCTAAGCTGCTACTGGTTTTCACCAGAGCCCGCCGCAAAGCGGGATGGTCTTGCAGCGGCGGTAGCAACCAGGTCGTATCCACTAGCAACGGCTCAACCTCTCTGACTGCTGAAGATAGGCGCGGTACAAGGGAGTAGACAAGAGCAAGGTCGGACGTAGCAGAAGGTCGGGGCAGGCAGCAAGGATCGTAGTCAGGGGCAACGGCAGGAGGTCTGGAAGACAGGCTAGGAACACACTGGGAAACGCTTTCACTGGCACGATGGCAACAAGATCCGGCAAGGAAGGGAAGGGGAAGTGAGGTTATATAGGGAAGTGCACAGGTGAATAAACTAATTAAGCCAACTGCGCCAATCAGCGGCGCAGTGGCCCTTTAAATCGTAGAGACCCGGCGCGCGCGCGCCCTAAGGAGCGGGGCCGCGTGCGCCGGGACAGGACCGACGGAGAGCAAGTCAGGTACGGGAGCCGGGGTGCACATCGCGAGCGGGCGCCACCCGCATCGCGAATCGCATCCCGGCTGGGAGTGGTATCGCAGCGCACCCGGTCAGCAGGTCTGACCGGGGCGCTGCGATTGCGAGGATGTTGCGAGCGCTCCGGGGAGGAGCGGGGTCCCGGAGCGCTCGGCGTAACACATGTGCTTGTCCAAATGCAAATCTCCTCAAGCCCATAGTACACTGTACATGTTCCCATTAGCAAAGTGTGGGTATTTGGAAACATGTGCCGGGCTACATGCAGATCTCCTCATGGCCGTATTACACTGTACATGCTCCCATTAGCAAAGTGTGGGTATTTGGAAACATGTGCTGGGCTAAATGCAGATCTCCTCATGGCCATATTACACTGTACATGTTCCCATTAGCAAAGTGTGGGTATTTGGAAACATGTGCTGGGCTACATGCAGATCTCCTCATGGCCGTATTACACTGTACATGCTCCCATTAGCAAAGTGTGGGTATTTGGAAACATGTGCTGGGCTACATACAGATCTCCTCATCGCCGTATTACACTGTACATGCTCCCATTAGCAAAGTGTGGGTATTTGGAAACATGTGCTGGGCTACATGCAGATCTCCTCATGGCCATATTACACTGTACATGCTCCCATTAGCAAAGTGTGGGTATTTGGAAACATGTGCTGGGCTACATGCAGATCTCCTCATGGCCGTATTACACTGTACATGCTTCCATTAGCAAAGTGTGGGTATTTGGAAACATGTGCTGGGCTACATGCAGATCTCCTCGTGGCCGTATTACACTGTACATGCTCCCATTAGCAAAGTGTGGGTATTTGGAAACATGTGCTGGGCTACATACAGATCTCCTCATCGCCGTATTACACTGTACATGCTCCCATTAGCAAAGTGTGGGTATTTGGAAACATGTGCTGGGCTACATGCAGATCTCCTCATGGCCATATTACACTGTACATGCTCCCATTAGCAAAGTGTGGGTATTTGGAAACATGTGCTGGGCTACATGCAGATCTCCTCATGGCCGTATTACACTGTACATGCTTCCATTAGCAAAGTGTGGGTATTTGGAAACATGTGCTGGGCTACATGCAGATCTCCTCGTGGCCGTATTACACTGTACATGCTCCCATTAGCAAAGTGTGGGTATTTGGAAACATGTGCTGGGCTACATGCAGATCTCCTCATGGCCGTATTACACTGTACATGCTGCCATTAGCAAAGTGTGGGTATTTGGAAACATGTGCTGGGCTACATGCAGATCTCCTCATGGCCGTATTACACTGTACATGCTCCCATTAGCAAAGTGTGGGTAATTGGAAACATGTGCTGGGCTACATGCAGATCTCCTCATCGCCGTATTACACTGTACATGCTCCCATTAGCAAAGTGTGGGTATTTGGAAACATGTGCTGGGCTACATGCAGATCTCCTCATGGCCGTATTACACTGTACATGCTCCCATTAGCAAAGTGTGGGTATTTGGAAACATGTGCTGGGCTACATGCAGATCTCCTCATCGCCGTATTACACTGTACATGCTCCCATTAGCAAAGTGTGGGTATTTGGAAACATGTGCTGGGCTACATGCAGATCTCCTCATGGCCGTATTACACTGTACATGCTTCCATTAGCAAAGAGTGGGTATTTGGAAACATGTGCTGGGCTACATGCAGATCTCCTCATGGCCATATTACACTGTACATGCTCCCATTAGCAAAGTGTGGGTATTTGGAAACATGTGCTGGGCTACATGCAGATTTCCTCATGGCTGTATTACACTGTACATGTTCCCATTAGCAAAGTGTGGGTATTTGGAAACATGTGCTGGGCTACATGCAGATCTCCTCGTGGCCATATTACACTGTACATGCTCCCATTAGCAAAGTGTGGGTATTTGGAAACATGTGCTGGGCTACATGCAGATCTCCTCGTGGCCGTATTACACTGTACATGCTTCCATTAGCAAAGAGTGGGTATTTGGAAACATGTGCTGGGCTACATGCAGATCTCCTCATGGCCATATTACACTGTACATGCTCCCATTAGCAAAGTGTGGGTATTTGGAAACATGTGCTGGGCTACATGCAGATCTCCTCATGGCCATATTACACTGTACATGCTGCCATTAGCAAAGTGTGGGTATTTGGAAACATGTGCTGGGCTACATGCAGATCTCCTCATGGCCGTATTACACTGTACATGCTGCCATTAGCAAAGTGTGGGTATTTGGAAACATGTGCTGGGCTACATGCAGATCTCCTCATGGCCGTATTACACTGTACATGCTCCCATTAGCAAAGTGTGGGTATTTGGAAACATGTGCTGGGCTACATGCAGATCTCCTCATGGCCGTATTACACTGTACATGCTCCCATTAGCAAAGTGTGGGTATTTGGAAACATGTGCTGGGCTACATGCAGATCTCCTCATGGCCGTATTACACTGTACATGCTCCCATTAGCAAAGTGTGGGTATTTGGAAACATGTGCTGGGCTATATGCAGATCTCCTCATCGCCGTATTACACTGTACATGCTCCCATTAGCAAAGTGTGGGTATTTGGAAACATGTGCTGGGCTACATGCAGATCTCCTCATCGCCGTATTACACTGTACATGCTCCCATTAGCAAAGTGTGGGTATTTGGAAACATGTGCTGGGCTACATGCAGATCTCCTCGTGGCCGTATTACACTGTACATGCTTCCATTAGCAAAGAGTGGGTATTTGGAAACATGTGCTGGGCTACATGCAGATCTCCTCATGGCCATATTACACTGTACATGCTCCCATTAGCAAAGTGTGGGTATTTGGAAACATGTGCTGGGCTACATGCAGATTTCCTCATGGCTGTATTACACTGTACATGCTTCCATTAGCAAAGTGTGGGTATTTGGAAACATGTGCTGGGCTACATGCAGATCTCCTCATGGCCGTATTACACTGTACATGCTCCCATTAGCAAAGTGTGGGTATTTGGAAACATGTGCTGGGCTACATGCAGATCTCCTCATGGCCGTATTACACTGTACATGCTCCCATTAGCAAAGTGTGGGTATTTGGAAACATGTGCTGGGCTACATGCAGATCTCCTCATGGCCGTATTACACTGTACATGCTTCCATTAGCAAAGTGTGGGTATTTGGAAACATGTGCTGGGCTACATGCAGATCTCCTCATCGCCGTATTACACTGTACATGCTCCCATTAGCAAAGTGTGGGTATTTGGAAACATGTGCTGGGCTACATGCAGATCTCCTCATCGCCGTATTACACTGTACATGCTCCCATTAGCAAAGTGTGGGTATTTGGAAACATGTGCTGGGCTACATGCAGATCTCCTCATGGCCGTATTACACTGTACATGCTCCCATTAGCAAAGTGTGGGTATTTGGAAACATGTGCTGGGCTACATGCAGATCTCCTCATGGCCGTATTACACTGTACATGCTCCCATTAGCAAAGTGTGGGTATTTGGAAACATGTGCTGGGCTACATGCAGATCTCCTCATGGCCGTATTACACTGTACATGCTCCCATTAGCAAAGTGTGGGTATTTGGAAACATGTGCTGGGCTACATGCAGATCTCCTCATCGCCGTATTACACTGTACATGCTCCCATTAGCAAAGTGTGGGTATTTGGAAACATGTGCTGGGCTACATGCAGATCTCCTCATGGCCGTATTACACTGTACATGCTTCCATTAGCAAAGAGTGGGTATTTGGAAACATGTGCTGGGCTACATGCAGATCTCCTCATGGCCATATTACACTGTACATGCTCCCATTAGCAAAGTGTGGGTATTTGGAAACATGTGCTGGGCTACATGCAGATCTTCTCTGGCCCATAGTACACTGTACCCTAAAACACAAATGCCTATTTTGTGGACATTTTATAAAACATTACTAAGAACAAGCAATATACAAAGTTGACTTTGGCTACATCAAATAGTATGTGACATAGTTTATACCTCAGTGATGACATCCTCTGTGCTTATACACATTCGGGAATAGGCTTGCTGGCTCATGTCTGTACCTCAGCAGCTTACTTCCCCAGCCAAACTTGAAAAAATTGACGGACCTGGGTCGGGTCATGTGATCACATGGTCCAAAAGGGGCTGAACTTGGCTCTCAGTGCACTCCCACTGTTTTCGGCGTCGAATTTAAGCGGAAATTTAAGGTGGATTTGGGGGCGTCATTTCCGTTCGGAATAGAGGCAGATTACTCGCGGAAATGCCAAAATTACGCATGAAATTGAAAAACGCCTTTGGAGGCGGAAGATAGTAGCGGAAAATTTTGCAGGCAGACAGTCAGAAATTCCGTAGTCTGAACCTAGCCTAATAGTGCCCCTTCTGAGACTAGACTCTGTATCCGCCCCTGCTGGACGCTGATGATTCTCTCTGCTGTGACTTAAGCGCAAGGCCTTGTTAACACATATCTAGTGTGCTGTGGATCAATGAGGTTTCAGCCACTTGATTTTTAAATGTGAACCATATTGTTCTTAACATGCTTCACCTGTGAAAGTCATGTAACCAGTAACCACATGGCAAAACTGTAGCGGATTACAGTATGTTTTGTGCAGCTTTGCGGTTTGGTGGTTTGCTACTAAATAGGTGGCGTACAGGCTACAGGGGCCCCAGTACAGCTGAACAGGTTAAAAAGACAGAGCATCATTACAGCTCACAAATCCTTTTTTGCAACATTTTACTTGCATGTGTGACATTGTACCACTAGATGTCACTGTAGACTGCCTGATGTTTTACACTGCTGTTACTTCGGCCACAATTTCATATTTACTTATGAACTCACTGACGCTGAGCAGGAGACAAACTGCATTATCATAGGCACACTGTGTCCTCTCTAGTGATGGTTGTTATTAATAAACAGACTACAAATATACATTGGTGTGGGGTAATTCTTCAGGTAAGGAATAAAATCACCATGTAAGATTTGTAATCTTCCAAATGTTATTCATTCTAATGTAAATCAGTTCCATCATTACTAAATATATATATATATATATATATATATATATATATATATACAGGGTAGGCCATTTATATGGATACCACTTAATACAATGGGAATGGTTGGTGATATTAACTTCCTGTTTGTGGCACATCAGTATATGTGAGGGGGAAACTTTTCAGGATGGGTGGTGAACATTTTGAAGTCGGCCATTTTGAATCCATCCAACTTTTGTTTTTTCAATAGGAAAAGGGTCATGTGACAAATCAAACTTATTGGGAATTTCACAAGAAAAACAATGATGTGCTTGGTTTTAACGTAACTTTATTATTTCATGGCCCCCAAAGTCTCCCGATCTGACCCCCTTAGACTTTTATCTTTGGGGTCATCTGAAGGCAATTGTCTATGCTGTGAAGATACGAGATGTGCAGCACCTGAAACTACGGATACTGGAAGCCTGTGCTAGCATTTCTCCTGCGGTGTTGCTATCAGTGTGTGAAGAGTGGGAGAAGAGGGTTGCATTGACAATCCAACACAATGGGCCGCACATTGAACACATTTTATAAGTGGTCAGAAACTTGTAAATAACTCATGAAAGAATAAAGTTACATTAAAACCTAGCACATCATTGTTTTTCTTGTGAAATTCCCAATGTGTTTGATGTGTCCCATGACCCTCTTCCTATTGAAATAACAAAAGTTGGATTCAAAATGGCCAACTTCAAAATGGCCGCCATGATCACCACCCATCTTGAAAAGTTCCCCCCTCACATATACTAATGTGCCACAAATAGGAAGTTAATATCACCAACCATTCCCATTTTATTAAGGTGTATCCATATAAATGGCCCACCCTGTTGATATATTTATTTATTTTATTCATGAACTAGAATATCTCTGGGCGGAGACTCCATAATGTGAATAATGAGCCCTTATGCTTACAGGGGTGTGGAAATAAAAAAAAAAAAACACTCAAAGGAATTCTGCAGTGCAAATGAACTTATTCCGACCACTGGGAAACCCCTTATCACCCCACCCCCCGATCTCTTGTAAGGGGCCCCGGCAGGAAGAGGGCTCGTCCACATGGTGCAGCAGCCAAGATGCCCTCCCCCCTAGTATCCCATACATGGAAGGGGCATTTCAGCCGTCGTGCCATGCGGGAATGGAACATGCCTTTCACGCCGACTGCTGGGGCCCAGTACAAGAGATCGGGGGGGGGGGGAGGTTGTACATAAACCTAAGCACAATAGATTATGCATTGACAATACATGAAAAATATGCAGCAGCAAATACGCAGCAAAAGGCAGCAGGTGTGACCCTATCCTAAGGGTGCGTTCACACCCTTGTAACTTGCAGTGGGTTTCCTGCTACCGATTTACCAAAACAAGACCTAGTTGGCTAATTTGGTATGAGTTTTAGTTTTAAAGTCAATGGGTGCACCTCAGCATAGGTTTAGGTTTTTAAAACATATCTCCTGATGTCCTACTGGGGTAAAAAATACACCACAACAAGATGTTAGCTGGAAGTCAATAGGGAATGTGAAACTCACACTTCATTGGTGTTTTTTCACACTTCATTGGCGTTTTTTGGCTCATTGGTCAAGGAGATGCTAAAAAAAGCAATTTGGGCTTAACAATTTCCTTTAAAAACGGCAGACAAAATGTCAGGGGAAAAAAATGTTAAAAAGCATTGGTAGTTTTTGGCACATTTTTTGTGGAGCTTTTTCAGGTAAATAAAATTAAATAAGTTGTGTGAAAAGCATAACAAGGCCAGGTTCACACTTGTGAAGCTCCAGATAGAGAACTTCCGTCCGGAGCTTCCGAACACGAGCGCGGCTGAATCAGTCGGCACAAGGACCATCCAGACATTAACGTCCCCATAGATGGCAATTTATGCAGAGCGGATTCGGATTCTGCCAGAGCATTGAGCTGGTTTAATTTTCTGGTGGAATTTTTTTAAATGGAATTTTCTATTGGAAATTCTGAACAGAAAATTCCGAAGTACAAATGGGTTCATGCCATTCACCTGCATGTTAAGAGTCATGCAGCGGAATTTTTGACTGAAATTCCTGAGCAGAATTCCAGTCAAAAATTCTGTTAGTGTGAACCAGGCCTTAAGGTTATCAGGATTCGGCAGGCTGGTGGTCGATCCTCTGTGTCAGTGAGGGATTGGCGTGGACTGTACCGGAGAACTGGTTCTAAGTTGCTACTGGTTTTCACCAGAGCCCGCCGCAAAGCGGGATGGTCCTTCTGCGGCGGTAGCAACCAGGTCGTGTCCACCGGTAGCGGCTCAACCTCACTGACTGCTGAGACAGGCGCGGTACAGAAGGACAAGGCAAAAGCAAGGTCGGACGTAGCAGAAGGTCAGGGCAGGCAGCAAGGGTTGTAGTCAGGGGCAACAGCAGAAGGTCTGGAACACAGGCTTGGAACATACACAAAACGCTTTCACTGGCACTAGGCAACAAGATCCAGCGATACCCGGAAGGGGAAGTGGGTTTTTATAAGGAGGATACAGGTGCAGGTACTGATTGGGCCAGGCGCTAATCAATGGCGCACTGGCCCTTTCAATCTCAGAGAGCCAGCGCACGCGCGCCCTAGGGAGCGGGGCCGCGCACGCTGGGACTGAGCAGACGGAGGACGGGGCAGGTGAGGAGATTGGGATGCGACCCGCGGGCGGGCGCGTCCCGCTATGCGGATTGCATCCTCGCCGGTGACACTAGTGCAGCGCTCCCGGTCAGTGGGTCTGACCGGGGAGCTGCACGGAGACGAACGCCGCGCGCTCCAGGGAGGAGCAGGGACCCGGAGCGTTCGGCGTAACAAAGGTTCTGTATTGGGTATTCCAGTAATAAATGCCCTAGGTTGAATTTCTTGCCCTTTGTGGAGCTTGATTGATATACATCTTTTTCCAGCCATACATAATAGCATATCAATGCAATATCAATAGGTAGACCTTCCTTGTTTCGAATTTTTTTTTCTTTTAGCACCACCTCAGACGAACCTCGACCATACAGTCAAACAATGCATACCTCCCAATTTTTGTGGAAAGATCAAAGAGGGACATACAAGAAGGTGTGCCGCTGCTCCCAGCCACACCATAATTGCGCCGCTAACCACACCCTCAGTCACACCCAAGCACACCCAACCTCCTTCTTCACATATTGAATATTCTCCCACTACTGAACTTAACACACTGTACATGCATGGTCTATACTCCATTCATTGTTTATGGAGCAGTGTCGCTCCATAGAAAATGAAAGGAGAGCTGGTCCAATAGCCTTCATTCCAGACCCCCACTGATCACCATTTTAAATTGTGGGAATACATTTTTAACAGCAATAATGTTGTCATCCTGTCACCTGAGTTGAGAGAACTTCCTATACTGACAACAGCACGAAAGGCCATATAAGTGATTATAGTGCCGTTAAAACCAGCGATGTCCAAACATAATGCCAAAATAATTCCACCATACCATAACTGCTATCATTACTACTACAGAAGATATACAGTGAGGATCAAAAGTTTGGGCACCCCAGATAAAAATTTGTATTAATGTGCATTAAGAAGCCAAGGAAATAGAGATGAGTGAACTTACAGTAAATTAGATTTGTCACAAACTTCTCGGCTCGGCAGTTGATGACTTATCCTGCGTAAATTAGTTCAGCTTTCAGGTGCTCCGGTGGGCTGGAAAAGGTGGATACAGTCGTAGGAGACTCTTTCCTAGGAATGTATCCACCTTTTCCAACCCACCGGAGCACCTGAAGGCTGAACTAATTTACACAGGATAAGTCATCAACTGCCGAGCCGAGAAGTTCGTGACGAATCGAATTTACTGTAAGTTCGCTCATCTCTACAAGGAAAGATGGAAAAATCTCCAAAAGGCATCAAATTACAGATTAGACGTTCTTATAATATGTCAACAAAAGTTAGATTTTATTTCCATCATTTACACTTTCAAAATAACAGAAAACAAAAAAATGGCGTCTGCAAAAGTTTGGGCACCCTGCAGAGTTAATATCTTGTACTGCCCCCTTTGGCAAGTATCACAGCTTGTAAATGCGTTTTGTAGCCAACCAAGAGTCTTTCAATTCTTGTTTGAGGTATCTTTGCCCATTCTTCCTTACAAAAGTCTTTCAGTTCTTTGAGAATTCTGGGCTGTCTGTCACGCACTGCTCTTTTAAGGTCTATCCATAGATTTTCAATTATGTTGAGGTCAGGAGATTGTGAAGGCCATGGCAAAACCTTCAGTTTACACCTCTTGAAGTAATCTCCCTGTGGATTTCGAGGTGTGTTTAGGATCATTATCCATTTCTAGAAGCCATCCTCTCTTAAACTTCAGCTTTTTCACAGATGGCATCAAGTTAGCATCCAAAATTTGCTAAAATTTTATTGAATCCATTTTTCCTTCTACTCGGGAGATGTTCCTTGTGCCACTGGCTGCAATACAACGCCAAAGCATGATTGATCCACCCCCATGCTTAAAAGTTGGACAGAGGTTCTTTTCATTAAATTCTGTTCCCCTTCTTCTCCAAACGTACCTTTGCTCATTCCAGCCAAAAAGTTAAATTTTAACCTCATCGGTCCACAGAACTTGTTTCCAAAATGCATCAGGCTTGTCTATATGTTCATTTGCAAAGTTCAAACGCTGATTTTTGTGGTGAGGACGTAGAAGAGGTTTTCTGATGACTCTTCCATGAAGACCATATTTGTACAAGTATCTCTTTATAGTGGAATAGTGTACCACAACTCCAGTGTCTGCCCAATCTTTCTGGAGGGATTATGCAGTCAAACGTGGGTTTTGAATTGTTTTTCTCACAATCCTGCGAACTGTTTTGTCTGATATTTTTCTTGGTCTTCCAGATCTTGCTTTAACTTCCACTGTTCCTGATGACTGCCATTTCTAAATTACATTCAGAAAGAGGATATTGACATCTGAAAACATTTTGCTATCTTCTTATAGCCTTCTCCAGCTTTGTGAGGGTCACCTATTTTCAGTTTCAGATTTCTAGACAACTACTCAGATTTTGACCAGACGAAACTAGTCGTCTTGTGGTATGCCCCCTGCATCTGAGAGCTCCGGCTCTTGCTCCCCACACATCCAGCTACCTGTATGCCTTCTGCTGTACGGACACTGAAAATAAAAGCATCGCTTGACAACTTATATATTTGGGTGAGTGCAGCTTCACTTCATTCTATGTTCCTTGGGTAGATAAGTGGGTTGGGGAAGAGTTCGTAGGTCCCTCCATTATGTAGTTCTGTTACTCTGGTAGGTAGACAGGTCCTTTTAGGTAGTTTCTCCCTTTACGTAGGTGCCCCATGCAGGTTAGTCCCACCTATAGGTAGTCCCACCTAAAAATAGGAGCACAGAGAAACATACAGTGTGAAAAGAACCAATAAAGTGCAGATAGGCCAATAGGACTTTTATCACTTGTTACTCAGCTTTCCCAGAGTTCTGGGAAATCTGCCAAGGGCCCTATTTGTGGTCACCCAACTTTCCCAGGAAGAGATCAGCTGAATAGTTTTTTTTTTTATGACTTGGCGATATTAGAAATCAGGGTCTGGAGGACTTTGCTTTCTTTTTAATCATTAAAGGGGTACTCCAGTGGAAAACACATTTTTTTAATCAATTGGTACCAGAAAGTTAAAAGATTTGTAAATTACTTTTATTTAAAAATCTTAATCCTCCCATTACTTACCAGCTGCTGTATACTATGGAGGAAGTTCTTTTCTTTTTTAATTTCTTTTATTTCTGACCACAGGGCTCTCTGCTGACACCTCTGTCCCTGTCAGGAACTGTCCAGAGCAGGATAGGTTTGTTATGGGGATTTGCTCCTACTCTGGACAGTTCCTGACATGGACAGAGGTGTAAGCAGAGAGCCCTGTGGTCAGATAGAAAAGAAATTCAAAAAGAAAATAATTTCCTCTGCAGCATACAGCAGCTAAGTAAATAAGCCGATAATAGTGAATAATAACTCATACAAGTTTATGCCTTGTGTACATCTGTTTTATGTAACATGCTTTTTTATGGTCTGTCTGCCATCTTCATTTTTTCCTCTGATATGGCTCTTCAAATGCAACCTACTGTACATTTCCCATGATGCTTCTGACTTTAGAAAATCAAGATGGTAGAGTTTCATCCTTCATCCCTTATCTATGACAGAGTATCAGTGTATTTGTATGAGATGCAGCTTTAGTCTGTCTGCTTGTTATGCTTTCTCTGTCAGTTTTTTTAAGCAGTAGGCAGGGGAAAGCAGTGTTATGCTGCATAGAATACGCTAGAAAGTCTACACACAGTAATGGAAGATTTATAACTCTTCAGCTAATCTTGGTAAAGACCCACCTACAATACATTTGGAAAGTCTTTAGACCCTTTGACTTTTTTCTCTTTTTGTTTTGTTATTTTGCAGCCTTGTGCTGAAATAAAATAAATTTATCAAAAAATGAAATCCAAAATTTCACATTGACATAAGTTTACAGACCCTTTGCTATGACACTTGATATTTAGCTTTGGACTTTCCCATTTCTCTTGACCATCTTTAAGATGTTTTTACACCTTGATTAGAGTCACCTGTAGTAAATTTAGTTGATTGGACAGGATTTGGAAAGACACCCCCCTGTATATAAAACAGTTGACAATACATATCAGAGCATAAACCAAGCAATGAGATGGAAAGAACTGTCTGGAGAGCTCACACACAGGATTGTGTGGAGGCGCCGATATGGAAAAGGGTATAAATTTCTGCTGCACTAAAAGATCCCAAGAGCACAGTGATTTCCATAATTTGTAAATTTAACCCCTTAAGGACTCATGACGTACCGCTACGTCATGAGTCCGCTCCGATCTATAGCGTGGGGCCACAGTAATGCCCCGCATGATAGCGGGTCGGGCCCGGCCTCTAACAACAGCTGGGATCCGTGGCTAATAGCGCGCGGCACTGATCGCAGTGCGGCGCGCTATTAACCCTTCAGACGTGGCGATCAAAGTTGATCGCCGTGTCCGAAAACGAAAGTAAACCGTTACCGGCAGCTCAGTCGGGCTGATCGCGATGTTCCGATCAGCTGGTACGCAGGCAGAGGTCTCCTTACCTCTCTCCGCGGCATCCGATCGTCGATTGATTGCTCCAAGCCTGAGCTAAAGGCTTGAGCAATTGACCGCCTATCTGACTGATCCCTGCAAAGCTATTGCTTTGCATGGATCAGCATAGGAGATCAGTGTGTGCAGTGTTATAGGTCCCTATGGGAGCTATAACACTGCAAAAAAAAATTAACTTTAAACATTCCCTATTAAAAGTTTGAATCACCCCCCTTTTCCCATAAAAAAAAAACAGTGTAAATAAAAATAAACATATGTGGTATCACCGCATGCAAAAATGTCCAAACTATAAAAATATATCGTTAATTAAATTGCACGGTCAATGGCGTGAGCGCAAAAAAATTCCAAAGTCCAAAATAGTGTATTTTTGGTCACTTATTATATCATGAAAAAATGAATAAAAAGCGATCAAAAAGTCAGATCAATACAAAAATAATACCGATAAAAACTTCAGAACACGGCGCAAAAAATAAGTCCTCATAGCGGCCCATACGTGGAAAAAAAAAGTTATAGGGGTTAGAAGATGAGAATTTTTAACATATAAATTTTCCTGCATGTAGTTATGATTTTTTTTACAAGTATGACAATATCCAACCTATATAAGTAGGGTATCATTTTAACCATATGGACTTACAGAATAAAGATAAGGTATTATTTTTACCGAAACATGCACTGCATAGAAACAGAACACCCCAAAAGTTTTCTTCAATATTGTCGCACATTGATTTTCTTTTCCGTTTTGCCGTGGGTTTTTTGGTAAAATGACTAATGTCACTGCAAAGTAGAATTGGTGGTGCAAAAAATAAGCCATAATATGGATTTTTAGGTGCAAAATTGAAAGCGTTATCATTTTTAGAAGGTGATGAGGAAAAAATTAAAATGCAAAAACGGAAAAACGCTGAGTGCTTAAGGGGTTAAAGAAGTTTGGAACAACTAGGACTCTTCCTAGATCTGGCTTCCCCACCAAACTAAATATTCAGTAAAGAAGAGTCTTGGTGTGCAGATGGAAAAAACTTTCAGAAGGTCAACCACCTCTCAGACTGTGAGAATCAAGATTCACTGGTATGATAAAACCAAAAATAAACTTTTTGGACTCAGTTCTAAGCATCATCTCAAGGGAAAACCAGGCACTGCTCATCACCAGTATCATGACCAGTGAGGCATGATGGTGGCAGCATCATGCTGTGAGGTGTTTTTCAGCAGCTGAAACAGGGAGATTGGTTAGGGTTAAAGGAAAGCTTAAAGGGGCACTCCGGTGAAAAACTTTTTTTTTTAAATCAACTGGTGCCAGAAAGTTGAACAGATTTGTAAATTACTTCTACCAAAAAAAATCTTAATCCTTCCTGTTGTTATGATTCGGCTAGCTGGAGGTGGATCCTCTGTGTCAGAGAGGGATTGGGGTGGACCGTGTCGGTGGACCGGTTCTAAATTGCTACTGGTTTTCACCAGAGCCCGCCGCAAAGCGGGATGGTCTTGCAGCGGTGGTAGCAACCAGGTCGTATCCACCGGGAACGGCTCAACCTCTCTGACTGCTGAGATAGGCGTGGTACAAGGGATAAGGCAAGAGCAAGGTCGGACGTAGCAGAAGGTCAGGGCAGGCAGCAAGGATCGTAGTCAGGGGCAATGGCAGGAGGTCTGGAACACAAGCTAGGAACACACAAGGAAAGGCTTTCACTGGCACAAGGGCAACAAGATCCGGCAGGGAAGTGCAGGGGAAGTGAGGTTATATGGACAGGGAGCAGGTGGAAGGCTGATTGGGCCAGGCACCAATCATTGGTGCACTGGACCTTTAAACCTCAGAGAGCTGGCGCGCGCGCCAGAACATGACAGCCGGGGACCGGGACAAGTAAGTGACTTGGGATGCGATTCGCGAGCGGGCGCGTCCCGCTATGCGAATCGCATCCCCGCCGGCAGAGTCAGTGCAGGGCTCCCGGTCAGCGGGTCTGACCGGGGCGCTGCAGAGAGAGGAACGCCGCGAGCACTCCGGGGAGGAGCAGGGACCCGGAGCGCTCGGCGTAACACCTGTACTTATTAGCTGCTGAATACTACAGCGGAAATTCTTTTCTTTTTGAAACACAGAGCTGTCTGCTGACATCACGAGCACAGTGCTCTCTGCTGACATCTCTGTCCATTTTAGGAACAGCATATGTTTGCTATGGGGATTTTCTCCTAGTCTGGACAGTCCCTTAAATGACAGAGATGTCAGCAGAGAGCGCTGTGCTCTTGATGTCAGCAGACAGCTCTGTGTTTCAAACCGAAAATAATTTCCACTGTAGTATTCAGCAGCTAATAACTAGAGATGTTGCGAATTGTTCGCCGGCGAACAGTTCCCGGCGAACTTAGCATGTTCGCGTTTGCCTCGCCGGGCGAACATATGTGAAGTTCGATTCACCCCCTATACTTTAACATTGCGGTAAACTTTGACCCTGTGAGTCAGAGTCAGCAGACACATTAAAGCCAATCAGCAGCAGTCCCACCCTTCCAGACCCTCCTACCTCCTGCACGGACGCCATTTTACCTTCATTCGGCATGCTGCAGGCTTAAAAAGTGGAGGGACAGAGAAGCTGCTCCTGCTGTAATAGGGAAAGCGATAGCTAGGTTGCTGCTAGGTGGTGTATTCAGGGTCCACTTTACTCCTAAAGCACTAGTCTAACATCTGCTTTAAGGACAGCACCCAAAAAAGCCCTATTTAGGGCTCAAATATCAGTCCGTGTGTCTTGCAACAGCTGGAGGCACCCTGGTTGGGAGGGAACCGCTGGTTAAAAGGGGTACTCCAGTGTAAAACTTAAGTTCCTTCAAGCAACTAACTACAGTATTAAAAGGGCTATAAGTTCAGTCCGTGTGTCTTGGAACAGCTGGAGGCACCCTGGTTGGGAGGGAACCGCTGGTTAAAAGGGGTACTCCAGTGTAAAACTTAATTTCCTTCAAGCAACTAACTACAGTATCAAAAGGGCTATAAGTTCAGTCCGTGTGTCTTGCAACTGCTGGAGGCACCCTGGTTGGGGACCTCTGCTTAAAAGGGGAACGCCGCTGGCAACCTTTTTTTCTCATTGTCACACTAGTGCAAATCACATTTGGTGTGAAAGTTGTTCAAATAAAAAAAAAAAAAAAACCTTTTTTGGCTGTGAAATAAAACCAGTGCTGCCTAAAGGGGGGCTCTAACTATGTGCTGCCTAATATGGGGGCATCTATGTGCTGCCTAAAGGGGGGATCTAAATATGTGCTGCCTAAAGGGGGCTCTATGTGCTGCCTAAAGGGAGGCTCTAACTATGTGCTGCCTAATATGGGGGAATCTATGTGCTGCCTAAAGGGGGGCTCTAACTATGTGCTGCCTAACATGGGGGAATCTATGTGCTGCCTAAAGGCGGGATCTAACTATGTGATGCCTAAAGGGGGATCTAACTATGTGCTGCCTAAAGGGGGCTCTATGTGCTGTCTAAAGGGAGGCTCTACCTATGTGCTGCCTAAAGGGGGGCTCTAACTATGTACAACCTAATATGGGGGAATCTATGTGCTGCCTAAAGGGGGGGATCTAACTATGGGGGGCTAAAGCACGTTATTCCAAAGAATTTAGGAATAATAGGTGATTTATGCCCTTTTAGGAATAATAGGTGATTAAAACCAGACTCTGCATCAACTATGTAATTTTCCATGGGAGTTTTGCCATGGATCCCATTCCGGCACACCACAATCAAGGTATTAGTCCCCTTGAAACAACTTTTAAATCACTATTGTGGCCAGAAAGAGTCCCTGTGTGTTTTAAAATTCGCCTGCCCATTGAAGTCAACCGAAAATATTATGTTCGCGACATCACTACTAATAAGTACACGAAGGATTACGATTTTTTAATAGAAGTGACTTACAAATCTGTTTAACTTTCTGGCGCCAGTTGATTTAAAAAAAAAAAAAAAAGTTTTTCACCGGCGTACCCCTTTAATGCTGGGGTTATCCGTGGGGTGAGGGTTAACTATGCTCATTGTTTAGTATAAAAATAAATAAATAACCCTTTTCCTAACATCTAGCACTTCCTGTAGTGCCTCCGGTGTCCTGCCTAATCCCCAGTGCGATCCCCTTGCTGCTTCTGGGGGTCAGAATGTTACGCTGATGCTTGGCTACTCACCGACCGCAGCTATTTCTTGCCTCGGCCAGTGATTGGCTAAGTGGCAATGTGACATATTGGGCCCAGATGCCCAATCCATCACACTGACACTCAGCCTATCACCTGCTAAGGTGGGACATTGCTGCAGGCAGCGATTAGCTGAGCGGCAGTGTGACAAGGTAGCCACAAGAAGCGGTAAGAAGACTGCTCTGCAGAAACAGAGAATGACACTGGAGGCACTGTAGGAGCGCTGGAGGTGAGTACAGGGTTATTCATTTATTTTTATACTACACAATGGGCATTGCCGCAGATGCTGTGATCTGTATTGATCAATACAGATTGATCAATACAAATCACTGCATCTGCGGCAATGCGGCACTTCTAAGGGCTGATCTGATCGCCCATGGCATGGCCACTGGAATCAGATCAGCCCAGATAGCGGACGGAGGTCCATTCACCTGCCTCCGTCCATCCTCTTGGCGTCTTGTTCTCTGGTTTGCCTTTCGTCAAACCAGAAAAGTAGATCACCGATAATACTGATCAGTGCTATGCCTATGCATAGCACTGTACAGTATTAGTAATCTAATGATTGCTATAAATTGTCCCCTATGGGGACATAAAAAGTGTAAAATAAATGTGAATTTTATTTATTTTTTTATGTGAAAAGAGCTCCTCCCTCAATAAAAATGTAAATTCCCCATTTTACCAATAAAAAGCGTAAAAAATTATCAAATAGTCACATATACGCAAAAGTGATAAAAACTACAGATTAGCAAAATAAATGAGATCTCATACAGCCCCTTAAATAGTTATGAATTTTAGAAAGTAAGGAGGAAAAAAAACAAAAATGCAAAAGTTAAACTGGAATTGTCCTGAAAGGGGTACTCTGGTGGATTTTTTAAATTTAGTTGTGACAGAAAGTTAAACAGATTTGTAAATTAGGCAAAGGCATATGGATACCGCACTCACCAGCTCCGGACACCTCTTGCACCTGTGTTTCAATGGGGGCGAAATACTCACCCTCATTTGCTAACATATACATGTTCTTTTGGGAACAGAAATTCATATTTAATCCGGATAGCCCCTTTTTTGGAGAAATCCACTGGATAGGAAGATTCATCGACGACTTGCTGATTATTTGGAAAGGCACTGAGGAGCGGTTTTGCAAATTTGTGCAGTACATTAGTGATAACAATTTAAACCTCAGTTTTACCTCACATTTCAGCAAGTCGTCTGTGAATTTCTTAGATATAACATTAACCAGTAAGGAGGGTAAAATAGAAGTATACCCTTTTAGAAAGGACACTGCAACAAATTTGGTATTATTGGGATCATCATGCCACCCAAGACATGTGATTAACAATATTCCATTTGGGGAACTCTGTCGAACCAAAAGGAACTGTTCGGACAAGATGAGGTTCGAACAAGTAAAAAAGGAAACAGTTGATAGATTTAAGGAGAGAGGTTATAATGATAAAGTGCTCCTAGACTCAATGGATAGAATTGACAAATTGGATCGAGATGTGTTAACAACATATTCAAATAGAGAAGGTAGTAGAATTTCATCCAAAAATAGAGGTGATGGTACAAGAAAACCTTATTTTGTTACGCCCTATAGTGTACAATTCAACCAAATAAGAAGTATAATTAATAAATATGTCCCGGTACTAGAAATAGACCCCATCTTGAAAAACATAGTACAAGATGGTATTACATCAGTATCCCGCAGAGGCCCTACGTTGGGATCCTTATTGTCACCTAGCTTGTTTACAAGCCAATCCAACCCCAAGAAAAATAGGGGAACATGGCTGGAAACAACAGGGTGTTGGAAGTGTGGACACACTAGATGCATTACCTGCAACTTTATAGAACAAACAAACAAAATAATATCATGTTGCACAGGAAAAGAATATAAAATTAAAGATTACATTAATTGTAATTCAAAATCGATCGTATATGTGGCCACTTGTATTGCCTGTAGGATCCAATATACAGGTTGTACAGGCAACACTCTAAAAACAAGGTTTCGTAAACATGTGGCCGACATCAAAAACAATGTATCCAGTGTGTCTATGCTTTCTAAACTCTTTAGAGAAGTACACGCAGGGGACGATAGCTTTCTGAGGGTCACAGGAGTGGAAAAAATACAACTAGGAGCCAGGGGAGGTGATTTAAGGAAACGGCTATATAATCGGGAAACATTTTGGATGTTTCTATTAGCAACTAGACATCCGCAAGGTCTGAATAAGAGACTAGATTTGATAATTACCTGTCCGTGAAACATATCGTCCCATTCATATTGGCTATACATGTAAAAAATCGGTCTGCATCTGTTAGAGTATTGCCGTTTACAAATAAATATAATGAAATAAAATAATAATATATAACGAAGTAATACCTATTAACAATGCTATTCATTAATATAAAAAGAAGAGTCTTGCTACAATTATATTAAAAAAGGTAACAATAATAATAAAAGTAAAATTAAAATAAAATAATAGGTAATAAAAGATAATCATTATAGCGCATAATAATTAGTGAAACACTAACAATAAGGGTGTTATAGTAGTAAATAGTAACAAAACTAAAATCATAATAACAATAAAAATATGAACAAAAATAAAATAAAATAAAAATTAAAGTTACAATGTAATAATAATAATAAAAATAAAAATATAAATAAAATATGAATATAGTAAAGTATATATATAATCATGAAATTAGGAAGAATATACATCAGCAACTATAAAACCATAGGTATATATTGTTATAGCCAACATTATAATTTAGTATCCCATGATTGATAAATACTTTTACATACAAGAATAAAATAATATGTACTGAGTATTACCTAAATTCACCCACATCTCTATCCTGTGTGATGAATATATGTAGAATCCATTTCTATCAGTAAAATCATTACAGGCTTTAATATCTAGAACAACAGAAAATTAAAATAAAATAAAAATAAGAGTGAGTTTGGCACTATCTCAGAAATACCGTATAGCCTTAAATTAGATCTCAGATAGTATTAGTCATTTTGGCGTTTCTATCACTCCTATAAGTGATATAGTTTTATACATGGCCCTTCTGTTTCATACTAATTGTATTTAATATTTGGGATTATCAAATTAGTTAGGCTTACAGCCATATCGGTATAAATTTAGGATAAAATTCGCACACAGGAGTAATGGCCAAATAGGATGGTGTGAATTAGCTCGTAGAGAGCCACCTCAGGTTTTCCTAAATAAGGTGTGATCCATGTATTATCCAGGTATCCAGTTTTTCCATGCAATTTTAATGTGATGATGCGGTAGGTCATGTGACCGGACCGCTCAGTATTTTAATCGTGTTTGTTATAAGATGTATTAGTCTACGATTAAGCCCTGCAAAGGGCGAAACGCGTCAGCCATCTTTATCTGTATGTATCCTGCAGTGGAATAAATAAAGACAAGCCTTTTTTACCTCATACCTTGGTGCCGGACGGAGTTCTTTCTAGATTTGTAAATTACTTCTATTTAAAATCTTTTAATCCTTTTAGTACTTATCAGCTGCTGTATACTACAGAGGAAGTTGAGTTGTTCTTTTCTGTCTTACCACATTGCTCTCTGCTGACACCTCTGTTCATATCAGGAACTGTCCAGAGCAGGAGAAAATCCCAATAGCAAACCTCTCCTGTTCTGTACAGTTCCTGGCATGGACAAAGGTGTCAGCAGAAAGCATTGTGGTCAGACAGAAAAGAACATCTCAACTTCCTCTGGAGCATACAGCAGCTGATAAGTACTGGAAGGATTAAGATTTTTTTATTAAAAGGAATTTACAAATCAGTTTAACTTTCTGGCACCAGTTAAAAAAATGTTTTCCACTGGAGTACCCCTTTAACCTGTTGGGGACCAAGGGCGTACAGGTACGCAGTTGTTCCCTGGTACTTAAGGAACAAGGGCGTACCTGTACGCCCTTGGTGTTTCCGATCACCGCCGCGCATGGACAATGATCAGAACGGGATGACTGCTGATAGCTGATAGCCCGCAGCGCTAGGACTGGCTTGGGCTGCTCCTGTAGCTTCACTGCAAAAAAAAAAAAAAGAAATTGTCCAGCGCAGGTGGATGTAGAACGGAGCTGTTTATTGCGGAATCAACTTCGGTACATGGACAAAGTAGGCAAAGGTGGCGCGTTACGGTCCTGCAGTCGGGCCTTAGTCATACCCAACTACTATAACTAGTGCGGAAACACTGAATTGGTCTGTTACCTAACTTAGCGTTTCCCAGCCAATGTGCCTCCAGCTGTTGCAAAACTACAACCCCCAGCATGCACTGAAAGCCGAAGGACATGTCGGGAGTTGTAGTTATGTAACAGCTGGAGGTTTGCGCAGGGTACGGGGTACATTCACACGGTCGGGTTTACAACAAGTTTACTCAAACTCCCAACGGAAAATACACTGCGAACCCCCGCCCGTGTGAATGTACCCTAAAACAGTACACTACACTAACACAAAATAAAGGTTAAAACCCTACATAAACACACACCCCTACACAGTCCCCCCCCCCCAAATAAATTTAAAATGGATTGTATGATACTGTTTCCAAAGCTGAGACTCCAGCTGTTGCAAAACAACAACTCTAAGTATTGCTGGACAGCCATTGACTGTAACAGCTGGAGGCACCCTGTTTAGGATACAATGCAGTAAGATATCTTTGGTGGAGGAGACAAGTGCCATGTTTGCATCCGGGACTGTCCCTATGCAAATCCCTAATTTAGGCCTCAAGTGCGCATGGCGCTCTCTCACACCAGAGCCCAGTCGTATTTCAAGGCAACAGTTTAGGGCCACATATGGGATATTTCCGTACTCAAGAGAAAGCTTTGGGGGCTTTTTCTCATTTTACCCCTTATGAAAAGGAGAAGTTGGGGGCTACAGGATGTTGGTGTAAAAAAAATTTAATTTTTAATTTATCATGCTGGTGTTGCCCCATACTTTTCATTTTCACAAGATGTAAAAGGAGAAAAAGACCCGAAAATTTGTAACACAATTTCTCCTGAGTACAGAAATACCCCACATGTGTCTCAGGAGTAAGAGCACACATGTATATTTGGGCCTAAATTGGGAATTTGCGCAGGGGTGGTTGATAGTTACAGCGGATCTGTAAATCTGTAGACTACACCCCTCACGGAACATAACAAGGGGTATAGGGAGCCTTAACACCCCACAGGTGTTCCACAATATATTGTTAAATTTGGACATCAAAATGAAAAATTTAATTTTTTTTTCACTAAAATGCTGGTGTTACACCAAATTTTTCATTTTCACAAAGGGTAATGGAAGCAAAATTTCCTCTAAAATGTGTAACAGTATTTCTTCTGAGGATGGAAATACCCCATATGTGGATGTAAAGTGCTCTGCGGGCACACTACAGGGCTCAGAAGATAAGGAGCTACATTTTTTTTTCCGAGAGAGAAATTGGCTGGAATTGAAGGCCATGTGCATTTACAAAGACCCCAGGGTGCCAGAACAGTGGACCCCCCCACATGTGACCCCATTTCGGAAACGAAACCTCTAGTCAAATTAAACAAATTTGTAAATGACTTCTATTAAAAAATCTTAATCCTTCCAATAATTATCAGTTGCTGAAGTTGAGTTGTTTTAATGTATGACAACAGTGCTCTCTGATGACAACACTGCTTGTCTCGGGAACTGCACATAGTAGAAGAGGTTTGCTATGGGGAATTGCTTCTACTCTGGACAGTTCCCGAGACACGTGTCATCAGAGAGCACTTAGACAGAATAGAACAATTCAACTTCAGCAGCTCATAAGTACTGAAAAGATTAAGATTTTTTAATAGAAGTAATTTAAAAATCTTATATAAGGAAAAAAAGGGGGGGTACCAAGTGCCTCTAGACTAATACCATAAAATGGTACATGATGATGGAATTACAGAAAAAATAAATAAATCGGACTGTGCTTCACTTTAAATGATGTACAAATTTAATATAAAAAATATTACAAATAAGACATAAAATAAATAATGCAAATCTAATGCATAAATGCCTCCTACCACAGGGCCCTTGTGGGGAGGTATGATATTTGAATACAAAGCATATATTAAAAATTTTTTAAATATAGCATGTGAATTACGTTCTACCGCTATCCCAATATATTGTAAACCGACATAGTGTACTTTTGTGCGGTACACTCCGTTCTCATGTGATTTAGAACAGTTCACAAAGTGATATAGTTACCAACTCCTAGGGGTAGTTTTGGCTGGACGTCCGAGAGATGGATATGTGAGGGCTGTGTCCAGCGCTAGCGTGCGCATACGGTGACGGGCCCGGATGCCACAGGCCAAAAAAGGTCACCGGTCACGGAGTAATTGCAGGCTCAATGGCAGATGTAGTGGAGGCTGTGTCCAGCGCTGGCATGCGCTTGCGGTGACGGGCCCGGTTGCCGCAGGCCGAAGAGAAGTCACCGGTCACGGAGTGGCTCCGGAGGTGGAGATGTACTCGGAGATAGATGGATCTTGCTCCGGAAACAAGGAAAGGAAAGCCTCGTGGAAGATCTCTCGGCGTCTGGTGGAATGGCGGATGAATTTCAGCCAGGTGTAAAATCAGCAGATGATGGAGTTGTGTCGGAGGTAAGTGATGGCGGTTTGTGGATTGCGGTGGTCATGCGGTAAATATTTATTTCTCTAGACGCGTTTCAGGGTACTTTATATATGACCCTTTCCTCAGTAGAGATATCTTTAACAGTGAAGCTCAAAGTCCTTTTATACATGTTACCTGTCTAATTGTTACAGGTGTGTTTCTGTTTAGATCTTCCGCAAATAGCGGAATGGAACGGGAAACATGGGGTTGTTTCATCTTGATAAAGCAGTGTTCACATTTAGAATCAGTATGTATGCGTTCTTATTTAAATATAGTATTATATATATTGTAAACATTGGAATGGTACATATAGCATACAGTAAGATGTACAGATAGAGTGTATAATACTGAGATAGAGATATTGACAAAAATAAAAATAAATAAAAATAATAATAATAATAAATATAAAAATAAAAAATAAATAAATAAATAAAAATATATATAGAAGAATAATAAATGTAAAAATAAGGATGATAATAATATAAAAAAATAAAATATAGAAGTAGAAATAAATGAAAATAAAAATAAGATTAGAAATAAAATAGAAAAATACAAAAAATGGGGTAATAAATAAAAGGATGTAAAATAAATATAAAATAGGTGCATAAGTAAAATAAAATGCTATAGATTTACATGAAAATAATTAGTGTACAGGAAGGTTGAAGGATGGCCAGTCACGCAGAACAAAGATAGAGTGGGTCCGACCCCTCCATGGGGGCCCCCAAGTAGAAAAGGGGGCCTCCATGGGGAGAGCGGGACACACTCCACAGAAATCCAAAAAGTTCAAAATTCGAGTTCAGGCCATTCGGCTCTAGAGAATTAAATTCATAGATCTTCATAGATCTTCATAGACCTTCTAGATCAGCCACATCAGAGAAAGTAACCACTTACAATATCAATACTCAGAACAGATATGCCCCTTTGACAGATAAAGAACATTTTTTGGGGGAAGAACACCCTCAGACCAATCTCAATTACACACAAAACCCATCTCCATACACCAGAAAGAAATATCCTCCTTATACCAACCATCACCAATCTCACTACACTTATCAAACACAACACTACTCCCCCAAGTGGAGAAAATACCCACAATCTCCATACAGACACAATCAGTACCAAACACACCGACCACAACCAACAGGACCAACACAGAGAACACAGACAGTAACAGTGGAGATGCATCCCATACCTGGGAAAAACCACATAGAACCAATTGCAACACCGAACCCCCCCCCCCAAAAAAGAGGACACGAAGAAAATTTAGAACTAGAAAATCTATCACAACCACCTCAGAAAATAGGAAAGACACATCCACACCAATAGACAATGTCATTATTAATTTAAGTAATCATACTCTAACACCTGCCCAGACTAAATTGTTGAATAAGGGCTTAAAATTTGCTCCATCTTATCCTTTAAAAAAATTCGACACATATGTCGGTCTTGAAAAATTTATTAGAACTATTTGTTTAAAAAAATACTTCATTAAACACCCTTTTCAATATGAATCCAAACCTACGGAATTTGTACACACGAATCTTAAACCACAATCTTGGTTCTATCCAAAAAATATGATGGGTCCAGATATTGTGACTTTTAAAAATCTAGTAGAAAAAGATATTAGACAACTAAAATACAGCCACAACAAAAATCTAATATCAATTTTGCAGAAAAGAAAGCAATTCAAGAACTACAGGCCAATAATGAAATCACAATACGTCCCGCCGACAAGGGGGGAGGTATTGTGATTTTAAATACAAAAGACTATATAAACGAATGTCAAAGACAGTTGAATGATGGTACGACATATAAAAAATTAACAAAGGATCCCACTGCAGAATACAGTGCCCAATTATTAAATATCTGTAAAAAAGCTTTAGAGGAAGATATCCTCAATGATAACGAATATAAATTTATCTTGAGCACTCATGAGAGACTTCCTGTTTTTTACTGTCTACCCAAGACACATAAGAGCTTAATTAGCCCTCCGGGTAGACCTATCATATCTGGGATTGGGTCTATGACTTCAAACCTGTCCCAATATGTAGACAAATTTTTACAAGATATAGTACAAAGTACCAAATCTTATATTAAACCACCCAAATTGTCAAAATTATTGAATCATTTAACTGGTCTGATAATCATATTTTAGCCACTCTGGATGTATCATCTCTCTATACAAACATACGTCACAATTTAGGTCTGGCAGCAACTCAGAAATTTTTACTCAAACACAATCACAAACCCCCACAGATTGAATTTATTCTCACAGCTATTAATTTCATTCTTACTCACAATTATTTCTACTTTAATGGTGATTATTTTTTACAGTTAATCGGTACCGCGATGGGCACCAGATTTGCGCCAAGTTATGCTAATTTGTTTATGGCATCTTGGGAAGAGGATACCATCACCCCCCACTTTGGCGCAAATCTGGTGCTCTGGAGACGTTATATCGATGATATTATTTTAATTTGGGATGGGTCCATCACAGATTTAGAATTATTTATTAATAATTTAAACACTAATAGTCACTTTCTCAACTTTACCTCACACATTAGCACACAATCTATCACCTTTCTTGACTTAGAGATCAAAGTGAGTCCGGATAAAACTAGATTAAATTGCAATACTTATAAGAAACCTACTACGAAAAACAGTTATATCGACTATACAAGTTGCCACCTGTCTAGTTGGCTTACAAATATCCCTAAAGGACAGTTTCGCCGTTTAAAACGTAACTGTACATCGAACAATACTTTTTTGGAAGAAGCAGAAGATATGACTTCTCTTTTCAAAGACAAACATTATCCGGACACACTTTTAACCCAGTCCCTTAATCATGTTAAACTTCTAGATAGAACCACATTTTTTACACCAAAAGATAATGACACTATATCCACTGAACATTCAATTAAATTAATTTTACCTTATAATTATGAATATAAAAAAATTGAACAAATCATCAATAAGCACTGGTATATGGTTAAACAAGATAAGGATATAGGAGGATTGCTGCCAGACCGAGCCCCCATTGTATATAAAAAGGCCCCCAATTTGGGGATAACGATTGCACCAAGTATAAAACCACCCATAAAAATTCATAATATGTCTGAGACGTGGCTAAACACAAAAGGCTTTTTTAGATGTGGAATATGCCCCAACTGTATGAAAGTGAAGGGCCCTAAAAAAACGACAGAAATTTCATCATGTACTACTGACTTTAAATGGATCATTAAAGAACACATTTCGTGCCACACAAGTGGAGTACTATATTTGATACAGTGTGGATGTATGAAACAATACATTGGGAGAACAAAAAGACCACTAAAGACTAGAATTGCTGAACACCTAACAAACATAAAAAATGGAAACCTAAAACACCCTTTATCAGCCCACTTTGCAAAATTTCATAATAAAGAAATTACTACCTTCTTCTACACAGGCTTACGAACTATTAAGAAAGATTGGAGAGGAGGCAGCTTCATTGTTAAAATGTCTAAGGCTGAAAGTCAGAAGATTTATGAATTTAATTCTCTAGAGCCGAATGGCCTGAACTCGAATTTTGAACTTTTTGGATTTCTGTAAAGTGTGTCCCGCTCTCCCCATGGAGGCCCCCTTTTCTACTTGGGGGCCCCCATGGAGAGGTCGGACCCACTCTATCTTTGTTCTGCGTGACTGGCCATCCTTCAACCTTCCTGTACACTAATTATTTTCATGTAAATCTATAACATTTTATTTTACTTATGCACCTATTTTATATTTATTTTACATCCTTTTATTTATTACCCCATTTTTTGTATTTTTCTATTTTATTTCTAATCTTATTTTTATTTTCATTTATCTCTACTTCTATATTTTATTTATTTTATATTATTATCATCCTTATTTTTACATTTATTATTCTTCTATATATATTTTTATTTATTTATTTATTTTTTATTTTTATATTTATTATTATTATTATTTTGATTTATTTTTATTTTTGTCAATATCTCTATCTCAGTATTATACACTCTATCTGTACATCTTACTGTATGCTATATGTACCATTCCAATGTTTACAATATATATAATACTATATTTAAATAAGAATGCATACATACTGATTCTAAATGTGAACACTGCTTTATCAAGATGAAACAACCCCATGTTTCCCGTTCCATTCCGCTATTTGCGGAAGATCTAAACAGAAACACACCTGTAACAATTAGACAGGTAACATGTATAAAAGGACTTTGAGCTTCACTGTTAAAGATATCTCTACTGAGGAAAGGGTCATATATAAAGTACCCTGAAACGCGTCTAGAGAAATAAATATTTACCGCATGACCACCGCAATCCACAAACCGCCATCACTTACCTCCGACACAACTCCATCATCTGCTGATTTTACACCTGGCTGTAATTCATCCGCCATTCCACCAGACGCCGAGAGATCTTCCACGAGGCTTTCCTTTCCTTGTTTCCGGAGCAAGATCCATCTATCTCCGAGTACATCTCCACCTCCGGAGCCACTCCGTGACCGGTGACTTCTCTTCGGCCTGCGGCAACCGGGCCCGTCACCGCAAGCGCATGCCAGCGCTGGACACAGCCTCCACTACATCTGCCATCGAGCCTGCAATTACTCCGTGACCGGTGACCTTTTTTGGCCTGTGGCATCCGGGCCCGTCACCGTATGCGCACGCTAGCGCTGGACACAGCCCTCACATATCCATCTCTCGGACGTCCAGCCAAAACTACCCCTAGGAGTTGGTAACTATATCACTTTGTGAACTGTTCTAAATCACATGAGAACGGAGTGTACCGCACAAAAGTACACTATGTCGGTTTACAATATATTGGGATAGCGGTAGAACGTAATTCACATGCTATATTTTAAAAATTTTTAATATATGCTTTGTATTCAAATATCATACCTCCCCACAAGGGCCCTGTGGTAGGAGGCATTTATGCATTAGATTTGCATTATTTATTTTATGTCTTATTTGTAATATTTTTTATATTAAATTTGTACATCATTTAAAGTGAAGCACAGTCCGATTTATTTATTTTTTCTGTAATTCCATCATCATGTACCATTTTATGGTATTAGTTTAGAGGCACTTGGTACCCCCCCCTTTTTTTCCTTATATATTATTTTGTACTAGTATTTTTTTGGTGTAAATACTTTCCATTTAGCCTCGATTAATTTATATTGTGAGCTGCACATACCCCAATTTTTTTTAATTTAAAAATCTGTTTAACTTTGTGGAGCCAGTTGATATATAAATAAAACATTTTTCCAGGATAACCCCTTTAATTTTACATTTGCACAGCCCACTGTTCAAAGATCTGTCAAATACCAGTGGGGTTTAAATGCTCACTGAAACCCTTATTACATTCTGGGAGGGGTGTAGTTTCCGATATTGGGTCACGTGCAGTTTCCGATATAGGGTCCACTGTTCTGGTAGTACGGGGGCTTTGTGAACGCACATGGCCCTCAACTTCCATTCCAAACAAATTCTCTCAGCAAAAGCAAAATGGTGCTCCTCTTTTGAGCCCTGTGGTGCGCCCGCGGAGCACTTTACATCCATATATGGGGTATTTCCATACAGAAGAAATGGTGTTACAATTTTTTTTCTCCTATTGCCCCTTGTAAAAAATTAAAAATTTGAGGTAACACCAGCATTTCAGTGAAAAAAATCTAATTTTTCATTTTCACGTCCCACTTCAACAAATGTTTGTATATCACTTGGAGAGTGTTAAGGCTCACTATACTCCTTGTTACGTTACTTGAGGGGTGTAGTTTCCCAAATAGTGTGCCATGTGTTTTTTTTCTGCTGTCAAGGCACCATGGGGGCTCCCTAAATGTGACATGCCCCCCAAGAACCATTTCAGCAAAATTTGCTTTCCAAAATCCCATTGTCGCTTCTTCCATTCTGAGCCCTATAGTGCACCCACAGAGCACTTTACCTCCACATATGAGGTATTTTCTTACTCAAGAAAAATGGAGTTACACATTTTGTTGGCTTTTTATCCTTTACCTCTTGTAAAAATACAAGAACATATTGTGTAAAAAATTAAGATTTAGAATTTTCTCCTCCACTTTGCTGCTATTCCTGTGAAACACCTAAAGGGTTAACAAACTTTCTGAATAACATTTTAAATACTTTGAGTGGTGCAGTTTTCATAATGGGGTCCATTATGGGGTATGTCTATCATAAACACCCTCAAATTCACTTCAAAACTGAACTGGTCCCTAAAACATTCTGATTTTGAAATTTTTGTGAAAAATTGGAAAATTGATGCTTAACTTTTAAGCCCTCTGATGTCTTCAAAAAGTTAAAACATGTCAACTTTATGATGCAGACATAAAGTAGACTCATAGTATATGTGAATCAATATATAATTTATATGGCATGTCCATTTTTTGTTACACGCAGAGAGCTTCAAAGCTAGAAAAATGCTACATTTTCAAATTTTTCATGACATTTTAGAATTTTTCACCAAGTAATGACGAAAGTATCAATAAAAATGTACCACTAACATAAAGTAGAATATGTCACGGGAAAACTGTCTCGGAATCAAATTAATAAGTTAAAGCATTCCAGCCCCCCCCCCTCCCCGGTCATGCCCGCTCCGCTGACTGACATTACCTTGTTCCTCTGCTGCAAGGTCCCGGTCTTCATTTCTTCTGCGACCCGCGCGGGACGCTGACGGTGACGTCACTCACAGCTGCCACCAGGGAGAAGGAGCAAGGCATGGGCCGGGAGGGTAAGTCTATGTGTATATGTATGTGTGTGTATGGGGGGGGGGGGGGGAGTCCTATACTTATGTGGGAGCCTCCAGCTGTTGCAATACTACAACTGCCATCATGCCCGGAGAGCCTTTGGCTGTCTGGGCATGCTGGGAGTTGTAGTTTTGCAACAGCTGGAGGCACCTGGGTTGGCAAGCACTGCCCTAGGAATGAAAAGTGAAAGCATCCCAGAGTTATTAAAGGGGTATTCCAGGGAAAAACTTTATATATATATATATATATATATATATATATATATATATCAACTGGCTCCGGAAAGTTAAACAGATTTGTAAATTACTTCTATTAAGAAATCTTAATCCTTCCAATAGTTATTAGCTTCTGAAGTTGAGTTGCTGTTTTCTGTCTAACTGCTTTCTGATGACTCACATCCCGGGAGCTGTCCAGCTCCTATGGGGATATTCTCCCATCATGCACAGCTCCCGTGAAGTGACATCATCATTGAGCACCAAAAAAGAGAAAAACCAACCTACTGTAAAAATTAAGTGGAAGTGCACTAGCTAAATAGGAACGCCGAAAACGTGTACCAAACAGTGCACACAAAAACATGAAATCATTATTAATCCATATACTTTATTAAATTCACAAAGTTTAAAACATACATAGAAAAGTGCAGAATGCATAAAAAAGGCACTGAATCACTATGGAAAGGCAGGTATAAGTCTATGTGAAATGTAATATAGCAGAGATATTGCATAAATAGATGGCAATAGGGGTTGTAAATGCAAGGGAACCTCAGTATAAGACTATGACGAACATAAGTCAATTGAAAGAAAACAAAGCCCAATGCCCAACCAGATGATCAAGAATGCCAGACCATACCTACCAACCCCAACGATCGTTTCGCTTCTAAAGTGCTTCCTCAGGGGGTGTGGCTATCCTATAAAACAGCCTACCTTATATCTAGCCAAACATCCACTCACATGCATCCATCCAAATTGACACGCTGTCCGACCAATGGCGATACCACAAAATAATATTCAAATAACGCCCACCAGATGGTTATGGCGCCAGTCTAAAAATGGGCTGGCCAGGAAGACCGAATGACCAACTTCCGGGACGCTAACTGCGTATTTCCGGACAGTTGGGTATCACATGATCGATTCCGATCATGTGATACTGTGCGACATAGCTGGTGCATGCGCGCTGCCAATCGGGGGACATTAAGGTGCGGGTCACGTGTGGGCCAAACTCGTGACCCAGACCGGTGTCGGCAGAGCGCAGGCGCAGCAGTGGTCTCAGCGCATAGTGGGACGCGGATTATAGAGACCAGACACGAGTCGAGTGGTGATGCGGTCACATGAACTGCGCGTCAGTGAGACGCGCGTCATGGAACGCAAACTCCGATCATGTGATACCATGGTCACATGATCGGAGGGAAGAAGAGCCTGCTATATTACATTTCACATAGACTTATACCTGCCTTTCCATAGTGATTCAGTGCCTTTTTTATGCATTCTGCACTTTTCTATGTATGTTTTAAACTTTGTGAATTTAATAAAGTATATGGATTAATAATGATTTCATGTTTTTGTGTGCATCATCATTGAGCAGTTAGACAGAAAACTTCAGAAGCTAATAACTATTGGAAGGATTAAGATTTTTTAATAGAAGTAATTTACAAATCTGCTTAACTTTCCGGAGCCAGTTGATATATAAAAAAGTTTTTGCCTGGAATACCCCTTTAATGCTTAAAGTGACAGTGGTCAACTGTGCATAAAATGGCCGGGTCCTACAGTGAAAGTTGGCTGGATCCTTAAGGGGTTAAGGACCAAGCTCATTTTCACCTTAAAGGGGTACTCCGGCGCTTAGACATCTCACGCCCCCTCCCATAGGTTTGCATTGAAGGCCGGAGCCGTGATGTCACACGGGGGCAGAGCCGTGACGTCACAACGCTCCTTCCCCGTGATCGACAGTAATCAGACCCCGAGCGAACACGCTTCGGGGACTGATTTTAATGGGGTGCGGCGTGCAAGATCACGGGGGTCCCCAGCGGCGGGACCCCCGCGATCAGGCATCTTATCTCCTATCCTTTGGATAGGGGATAAGATGTCTAAGTGCCGGAGTAGCCCTTTAAGGACCCGGGCATTTTTTGCACATCTGACCACTGTCACTTTAAGCGTTAATAACTCTGGGATGCTTATATTTTTCATTCTGATTCTGAGATTTGTGACATATTCTACTTTATGTTAGTGGTAAATTTTTGTCGATACTTGCATCATTTTTTGATAAAAAATTCAAAAATTTGATGAAAAATTTTAAAATGATGCATTTTTTTACTTTGAAGCTCTCTGCTTATAAGGAAAACAGACATCCCAAATATACAACATGTCTACTTTATGTTGGCATCATAAAGTTGACATGTTTTTACTTTTGGAAGACATCAGAGGGCTTCAAAGTTCAGCAGCAATTTTCCAAAATGTAAAAAATTTTGAAGTGGATTTTAAGGGCCTTCATATTAGAAATACCCAATAGATGACACCATTATAAAAACTGCACCCTGCAAAGTATTCAAAATGACATTCAGTAAGTGTGTTTACCCTTTACCCTCACAGGAATAGGAGCGAAATGAAGGAGAAAATTCACATTTGGCTTTTGGAAAGCAAATTTTTCTGAAATGGTTTTTGGGGAGCCGGTCCTGTTTAGGAACCCCCTACGGTGCCAGAACAGCAAAAAAAAAAAAACACATGACATACTATTTTGGAAACTACACCCCTCAAGGAAGGTAACAAGGGGTACAGTGAGCCTTAACACCCCACAGGTGTTTGATAACTTTTGTTAAAGTTGGATGTATAAATGAAAAAAAAAAAAATTTTCACTAAAACGCAGGTTTTTCCCCAAATTTTACATTTTTACAATAGGAGAAAATGCCCCCCAAAATGTGCTCTGCTGGTGCACTACAATACTCAGAAGAGAACGAGCGCCATTGAACTTTTGTAGAGAGAATTTGGTTGGAATACAAGCCGGGGGCCTTGCGCGTTTACAAAGCTCCCATGGTGCCAGAATAGTGGACCCCCCCACATGTGACCCCATTTTGGAAACTACAAAAAGGGGTGTGGTGAGCATTTACACCCCATTCGCATTTGGCAGATATTTGGAAGAGTGAACTGAGCAAATTAAACATTCCATTTTTCATTTTCTCTGACCATTGGCCACAAAATCTGTCAGAACCCTGTGGGGTGTAAATGCTCACTGTACCCCTTATTACATTACATGAGGGGTGTAGTTTCCAAAATGGGGTCATATGTGGGGGGGGTAGTCATTGTTCTGATACTATGGGGGCTTTGTAAATGCACATGGCCTTCAATTCCAGACACATTCTCTCTCCAAAAGCCCAATGACGCTCCCTCTCTTCTGAGCTTTGTAGTTCGCACGCAGAGCACTTTACATCCACATATGGGGTGTATACTTACTCAGAAGAAATAGGGTTACAAATTTTGGGGGGCTTTTTTTCCTATTTTCCCTTATGGAAATGAAAAATTTTGGATAACACCAGCATTTTTTTATTTTTTATTTACCCATCCAAATTTAATGAAAATTCGTCAAACACCTGTGGGGTGTTTAGGCTCACTATACCCCTTGTTACATTCCCTGAGAGGTGTAGTTTCCAAAATGGGGTCACATGTGGGTATATATTTTTTTGCGTTTATGTCAGAACCGCTGTAAATTAGCCAACTCAGTGAAAATCCCCACTTTAGGCCTCAAATATAAATATTGCGCTCTCACATTTGAGCGTTGTTGTGCACCCGCAGAGCATTTTACGCCCACATATGGGGTATTTCTGTACTCAGGAGAAATTGTGTTACAAATTTTTTTTTTTTTTTTTTTCCTTTTACCTCTTGTGAAAATAAAATATGGGGCAACACCAAATTTTTATATATTTTTTTACTAACAGGCTGGTGTAGACCCCCAACTTTTCCTTTTCATAAGGGGTAAAAGGAGAAAAAGACCCCCAAAATTTGTAACGCAATTGCTCCCGAGTACGGAAATACCCCATAAGTGGCCCTTAACTGTTTCCTTGAAATACGACAGGTCTCTGAATTGAGAGAGTGCCATGCGCATTTGAGGACTAAATTAGGGATTGCATAGGGGTGGACATAGGGGTATTCTATGCCAGTGATTCCCAAACAGGGTGCCTCCAGCTGTTGCTAAACTCCCAGCATGCCTGGACAGTCAGTGGCTGTCCGGAAATGCTGGGAGTTGTTGGAGGCTCCATTTTGTAAACACTGCTGTATGATACGTTTTTCATTTTCATTGGGGGGGGGGACAGTGTAAGGGGTGTATATGTAATGTTTTACCCTTTATTTTGTGTTAGTGTAGTGTAGTGTTTTTAGGGTACATTCACACTGGCGGATGTTTACGGTGAGTTTCCCGCTAGGAGTTTGCGCTGCGGCAGAAAATTTGCCGCAGCTCAAACTTGAAGCAGGAAACTCACTGTAAACCCGCCTGTGTGAATGTGCCCTGTACATTCACATAAGGGGACAAACCTCCAGCTGTTGCAAAACTACAACTCCCAGCATGCACTGACAGACCATGCATGCTGGGAGTTGACTTTTGCAACAGCTGGAGGCAGACTGGTTGGAAAACCTTCAGTTAGGTTCTGTTATCTAACTCAGTATTTTCCAGCCAGTGTGCCTCCAGCTGTTGCAAAACTAAAACTCCCAGTATGTACTGATCGCCGAAGGGCATGCTGGGAGATGTAGTTACACAACAGTTGGAGGTACGCAATACAACTCCTAGCATGGTGAGACAGCCGTTTGCTGTGTGGGCATGCTGGTATTTGTAGTTTTGCAAGATCTAGAGGACCACGGTTTAGAAACCACCTGACAGTGATTTCCAAGCTGCAGCCCTCCAGCTGTTGCAAAACTACAAATCCCAGCATGCCCAAATGGCAAACAGCTGTCTGGGCATGCTGGGAGTAGTAGTTTTGCAACATCTGGAGGGCTTCAGTTTAGAGACCACTGTATAGTGGTCTTCAAACTGTAGCCCTCCCGATGTTGCTTGGCAACAACTCAACGGCGTCCATAGTCGCAGGATTGCCGCATCGGGGAGAGGATTGCAGACCTCCACCGCCACTCCGGTCACAGGACAGTTCCCCCGTTCTTCCTGGAATACCTTGGGTGGGCAGAACTGGGTAAACGAACATAACCCCCTCCCCCGATCTGCTATTGGTTGGTCGCCCGTCAATCAAGCAGAGGGGGCGTCGCTGCCGGACGAAGAACCGGAGTAGGTGAGAGGAGCTCCCCGCCCAGGGGACTGCTTATGGCCACGGCGGTGACTAGTTTATAAGTTCATATCCTCATCCTCCCCGTAGGCAGGAGCGTCCCCAGGGATGGTGAGGATAAAGATTTTAGCCTATATAACGCTTTGCCAAGCATTATATAGGGAAGTATCTGATGATTGGTTCCCTTTAATGTTTTTCTCAGTGTGAACATACCTTTAGCAGGTAATAACCACTGCACACTGGAAACAGCCAACAAGACTTGCCATTTTGGTGATGCTCTGGCCCAGTCCTCTAGCTATCACAATTTGGTAATAACTAAATTCACTAACCTAAATGCAAATAAAAACCTTTAGTTTTTAAACTGGTAAGAATGTTGGTTAAAGGAATAGGGTGCAAAGATCTGTCATACTGGTGTTTGAGAGCTGAGTATGGAGCCATCTATTTCCCCCATAATGAATAATGCTTATTTACAGTAACATCAAAGGCGAATGACCAGGGAGTCAGGAGTTTGTCTGGCGCAGAGAGGAACCATCAGACAGCCAAGTAAAATCAATGGATTTATTAGATGCAACGCGTTTCGCTGCGCATGCGCAGCTTCATCAGGCATGACAAGGGGAGGCTGGTAACAGGTATATATACCTCCAGGAATTAACCATTAGAGTGCTTTTTGAAAAGAGTTGTTACATAGAATTACATATCCATATGACAATGTATGAAAAAAATATATATAAATAAATATAAACAGAAATCACAAAAATAGTAATAAGACAGCAATATGAAAGCACAATGCAATCCTATAAACATATGTATATAAATATATATAATATAATTTAATTATAATTATCGCATGTGATGTGAATGTAACACCACAAGCGACTCAAGAAGTCGCACCGCTAAATCGCCGGTGCGGCATTCAACAACACAAGTTGGATATTATTTCAAAAAATATATATGATATAAAGAGTTATGTCAATTGATTCAAGAGATAGAAAAATTATTATTTAATTGTATATCGCTACCTTATTAAAAAATAAAATAGAAAAAAATAAATGACAGTGCGATAAACCAAACCGCAACTGATCAAAAAGGAAATGTATGAACACTACTTAGAAAATAAGATGAACTCAATTAACTAATGCGGTATTGAATACAGCAACCGGCGAAAACGCAGGGTGTGAATATTCGTACAAGAATCCAGAAATGAAAAAATGTAAAATACAAAAAAGTTAATATGTAGAAAAGAAAGAAAAATAAACTAAACTTAAATAATAAAGGAATAAATAAATACACCGTGGGGCGCTCCAGGGTGAACAGTACAGAAGGAACGAAGAAAAAATCAAGGTACAATATTTTCGAAATTAATCCATATGGAAAGATGGGAAATTTTTAAATCCCAAATTATCAAATTATTTAACTGTATCGATACATTCATTAAAGCCTTGAGGGTGCAAAGTATGTAGTTTGTGAATCCAAAAGGATTCGTGATTGTTCAGTCTTTGTATTCTATTGGGTAGATGAATGGGGATAGTTTCTAAAATAATTAATTTTAAAGTTTCAGTGTTTTTTTGATGATAAAGAGTGAAGTGACGGGAAAAACTATGCAACAAAAAAACATGTTTTATGTTCCATCTGTGTTTGTTCATCCTGGAGCGCACCGTTTGTGTGGTACGGCCAACGTATTGGCGATCGCAACCACAGGTTAATAAATAAATAGCAAAAGTGGTGTCACAATTTAGTGAATCCTTAATTTTAAATGTTTGTTGTGTAAAAAAGGAAGAAAAAGTATCAGTTTGGATAATCCATTCACAACAGAGGCAGCAACTTTTTTTACAAGGAAAACAATATGGTTTAATAGAACAGGAATTCTGTGGTGTACGATATTCGGAAAATCTGCTGGGGGCTAATAAATTGCTGAGATTTTTGGAACGTCTGTAGGTGACATTAGGGACTGGGGGAATTAATTGGTTTAGAATTTTATCATTTTGAATAATGGGCCAATTTTTAGATAATATTTTTCTAATATTAGATGCCTCAATATTGAAATTCGTAACAAAATTGTATCTAAAGGGGTTATGAAGCTGATTAGAACTGGATTTTTTAGAAATAGATGTAACCAAATCAGATTGTTTTTTTATCTTTCACCTTCATATATGCCTTAGTAAGAAGCGATTTAGGATAGCCCTTTTGTATAAAGCGTTGTTTTAAAACCTCAGCTTGAGAGATAAAATCTGAATCAGAGGTGCAATTTCTACGAATTCGTAAATATTGGCCGAATGGCACCCCTCTTAGCCAGCTTGGATAATGTGCACTATCGAACTGTAAAAAACTGTTAATATCGACAGATTTGAAAAAAGTATTCGTAGAAATAGTGCCATCGACTGTTTTATGGATGTCAAGGTCTAAAAATTGGATGGAATTTTCTGCATAATGCATGGTAAATTTTATACCCCATGTGTTAGTGTTCAACTCATGTACAAAGAGGTCAGCTTCATGTTTGGTACCTACCCAGATCAAAAAAAGGTCGTCTATATAACGACGGAAGAAAAAAACGGACTTAACATACGGGGACTGTGCCATGACAAGGGACTCGAATCGCCCCATGAACAAATTAGCGTAACTAGGGGCGAATCGAGTCCCCATGGCACAGCCTCTGTTCTGACGATAAATAGTATGATTGAATTCAAAAACATTATTGAGAAGAATAAATCTAATAGACTCCAGTAAAAATTCTGACTGACTGGGGTTAAGTGAGGGGTCCTCTTGTAAAAAGTGTTTAATTGCAGGAACACCTAAATCAGTGGAGATGTTAGAATAAAGGGAGCACACATCCAGGGTAAGAAAACTATAATAAGGGGGTAGGGATAGAGCATGTAATTCAGAAATAAGTTGGGCTGAATCTCTCAGATAAGATGGTAATTGTAAAACAAGGGGTTGAAGAAATAAATCTATAAAGTGGGAAAGGTTTGCAGTAATCGAACCAATACCTGAAATAATGGGTCTACCAGGGGGATTGGTTAAACATTTATGTAATTTGGGTAGATAATAAAAAATAGGTAAATTATAATTTTTAATATTGAGAAATGTGTGCTCCCTTTTATCCAACAATTGTTTTTCTGTAGCTCCACCTATAAGCAAACAATACTGTGAAAAAATATGAGGGGAAGGGTCATAAGAAAGCGGAGTATAATATTCAAGGTCTGATAAAATTCTAAGGGCTTCATTTTTATAATCAGCCCTATTCAAAACAGCAACCCCCCCACCTTTATCTGCAGGGCGAACAATAATAGATTTGTTGTTCTGTATGGATTTAATTGCAATTCTCTCAGCAGAAGTTAGATTATCATTTTCCTTAAAAATAACCGATTTATCACATAAATTCTGCATGACCGTATGATAAAAAGTCTCAAGATGGCTGCCACGATTGTGTAGAGGGTAAAACGAAGATTTGGGTTTTACTGGTACATGACGAGCTGGGGTCATGTCAACTAGTGTGGTAACAGGAGTTGAAGTGTTATCAATATTAGAATTACAAACTCCCAAATTCGAAATTTGGGGGGTATTAGTAGTTTGATGGTCCGATCTGTTCTGGATAAAGAAGTGACGGCTCAATGTTAATCTACGAATAAAATCGTTTAGATCTAAAAATAACTGAAAATCGTTCGGACGTGCAGCAGGACAAAAAGACAGCCCTTTCGCAAGTAAATTAGTTTCATTTTCGGAAAGTATATAGCTAGATAAATTGAAAATGTTTATAATTTCTTTTTTTGTTATTAATTTTTCTGTCTTTGAGATAATTGTAGAGGTGGGTTGGCGTTTTCTCTGACCTCCTCTGCAACCTCTGGGTTTTCCTTTCTTTTTATAGATTGTGTTCGATTTGATGTCTTTATGAGGGGGTAATACTGGGTGATCGTGCTTAAGCGTACATCCAAATTGGCATTGCACGCTAGAGTGGCATCTGTAGTGAGAGGGCAATTGTAAAAAGAAGATGAGGAGGTGGAAGCAGGAGTAGAACTCCCTGGAGTGTCAAGCGTGTCATATTGTGAGCTATCAATAAGTGTGGAACTCATGTCAGACATAGAAACCTCGTGCACCGTGAGAAGGGAGGGATCAATGGAGCAGTCGAGAGAATTACAAGGCTGCCCAACATAGAGACCCCCCACTGCCCCGGAACCCGGGTCCAACCCATGACAAGGATCCAAAAAAAGTGAGAGGAGGAAGCAAAGGACAGACCATGTTAGGTGCTGGTCTGTCTAATGATGAGAGAGTATTAGTGGTAGTGTTGTTAAGCACATTAGTGTTAGAATTAGCAGGGGTAATACATGTACTGGTAATGATTTTTTGGTTACAACTTGCATTGGTATTAGCAGTAGGCATAAAAGATTTATTCGCTGATGATTTGGTTTCAGAAGTAATATGATTTTTCTTGTTATTAGAATTTTTTGAATTAAAGTGTTGGGAATTATTACGAGCTGAATTTACTATAGTTCTGCTGTGTTCAAATTTTCTGTCAGTCCCCAAGGGAGTGACAGACGATGTTTTAAGAACAGAATTAATTGGGTTTTCCTGTTTTTTAGAGGATAAAGTGTTATTAGACATTTGTTTCTGAGGATTATATCTTGGCCATTTATGTATTTGGCCACACATGTAATCCTGTTTGTCACGATTAAACTTATGTACTTTTTTATTTATGGTTTCTATCTCCAATTTTTGCAGTCTATTAGATAGAAGTCCTTCAAGTTTATGATATTCAGAATAACCCGAAAAGGTTGCCAGAGTATTTTTAATGGACCTAGCTTTGTCCCGATAATAGAGGACTAATGTATATCTTTTGTCCAGGAGACGAGTGACAAGTCCCCTTGAACAATTTTCCGTAAATTCATCCCACTCTTTAGTAAAAAGAGGATCCTCAGGAAAGGAGGATTCAAAGGGTAATCTCAGACCCCTCGGGGTGAAACTATCATTAAGATATCTTTGTAAAAATAAAACATCTAAATTATGCTGCAATTCAGACTTACAACAACTTTCATAATCATTAAAAAGAGCCGTCAATTTACTAAGATCGTCCTCTGTGAGGGCTCCCGGAACAAAGCCACCAGGTGGTGCAGGGTTAATTTTTACCGCACCTAAGAGTTGGCTGATCAGGGAGTTCCTAACATGGTCACGATCAGGTAAATACTCCATGTCCGAGCAAGGAGAGCAATAGAAAAAAATATAAAAAATAATAAATAAAAAATAAAAATATAATATAAATATTGCGCTCTCACACTTGAGTGTTGTTGTGCGCCCGCAGAGCATTTTACGCCCACATATGGGGTATTTCTGTACTCAGGAGAAATTGTGTTACAAATTTATTTATTTATTTTTTCCTTTTACCTCTTGTGAAAATAAAATATGGGGCAACACCAAATTTTTATATATTTTTTTACTAACAGGCTGGTGTAGACCCCAACTTTTCCTTTTCATAAGGGGTAAAAGGAGAAAAAGACCCCCAAAATTTGTAACGCAATTGCTCCCGAGTACGGAAATACCCCATAAGTGGCCCTTAACTGTTTCCTTGAAATACGACAGGTCTCTGAATTGAGAGAGTGCCATGCGCATTTGAGGACTAAATTAGGGATTGCATAGGGGTGGACATAGGGGTATTCTATGCCAGTGATTCCCAAACAGGGTGCCTCCAGCTGTTGCTAAACTCCCAGCATGCCTGGACAGTCAGTGGCTGTCCGGAAATGCTGGGAGTTGTTGGAGGCTCCATTTTGTAAACACTGCTGTATGATACGTTTTTCATTTTCATTGGGGGGGGGACAGTGTAAGGGGTGTATATGTAATGTTTTACCCTTTATTTTGTGTTAGTGTAGTGTAGTGTTTTTAGGGTACATTCACACTGGCGGATGTTTACGGTGAGTTTCCCGCTAGGAGTTTGCGCTGCGGCAGAAAATTTGCCGCAGCTCAAACTTGAAGCAGGAAACTCACTGTAAACCCGCCTGTGTGAATGTGCCCTGTACATTCACATAAGGGGACAAACCTCCAGCTGTTGCAAAACTACAACTCCCAGCATGCACTGACAGACCATGCATGCTGGGAGTTGACTTTTGCAACAGCTGGAGGCAGACTGGTTGGAAAACCTTCAGTTAGGTTCTGTTATCTAACTCAGTATTTTCCAGCCAGTGTGCCTCCAGCTGTTGCAAAACTAAAACTCCCAGTATGTACTGATCGCCGAAGGGCATGCTGAGAGATGTAGTTACACAACAGTTGGAGGTACGCAATACAACTCCTAGCATGGTGAGACAGCCGTTTGCTGTGTGGGCATGCTGGTATTTGTAGTTTTGCAAGATCTAGAGGACCACGGTTTAGAAACCACCTGACAGTGATTTCCAAGCTGCAGCCCTCCAGCTGTTGCAAAACTACAAATCCCAGCATGCCCAAATGGCAAACAGCTGTCTGGGCATGCTGGGAGTAGTAGTTTTGCAACATCTGGAGGGCTTCAGTTTAGAGACCACTGTATAGTGGTCTTCAAACTGTAGCCCTCCCGATGTTGCTTGGCAACAACTCAACGGCGTCCATAGTCGCAGGATTGCCGCATCGGGGAGAGGATTGCAGACCTCCACCGCCACTCCGGTCACAGGACAGTTCCCCCGTTCTTCCTGGAATACCTTGGGTGGGCAGAACTGGGTAAACGAACATAACCCCCTCCCCCGATCTGCTATTGGTTGGTCGCCCGTCAATCAAGCAGAGGGGGCGTCGCTGCCGGACGAAGAACCGGAGTAGGTGAGAGGAGCTCCCCGCCCAGGGGACTGCTTATGGCCACGGCGGTGACTAGTTTATAAGTTCATATCCTCATCCTCCCCGTAGGCAGGAGCGTCCCCAGGGATGGTGAGGATAAAGATTTTAGCCTATATAACGCTTTGCCAAGCATTATATAGGGAAGTATCTGATGATTGGTTCCCTTTAATGTTTTTCTCAGTGTGAACATACCTTTAGCAGGTAATAACCACTGCACACTGGAAACAGCCAACAAGACTTGCCATTTTGGTGATGCTCTGGCCCAGTCCTCTAGCTATCACAATTTGGTAATAACTAAATTCACTAACCTAAATGCAAATAAAAACCTTTAGTTTTTAAACTGGTAAGAATGTTGGTTAAAGGAATAGGGTGCAAAGATCTGTCATACTGGTGTTTGAGAGCTGAGTATGGAGCCATCTATTTCCCCCATAATGAATAATGCTTATTTACAGTAACAGGAATCCTCCGTTCTAATTTCTAGCTGTAGGATAGTGTTTACAAGCCGCGGCTCTACAGCTGTTGCAAAACTACAACTTCCATCATGCTCTGACAGAT
This sequence comes from Hyla sarda, assembly GCF_029499605.1. NCBI lineage: Eukaryota > Metazoa > Chordata > Amphibia > Anura > Hylidae > Hyla > Hyla sarda. The sequence goes on along the minus strand of NC_079195.1, from coordinate 137,313,575 downwards.
AATGGCATGCTTCTAGAACAGTTTTTTTTCCCCCAACCATTGTGCCTCAAGTTGTTGCAAAACAACAACTCCTGGCTTCCCTTTGGCTGTCCAGAATGCTGGGAGTTGTAGTTTTGCAACAGCTGGAGGCACACTGGTTTGGAAATACTGTTCTAGGTTGTCCAGGCATGCTAGGAGTTGTAGTTTTGCAATAGCTTGAGGCACACTGATTGTTAACACTTTTCTAGGCTGTCCGGGCTTGCTGGGAGTTGTAATTTTGTAACAGCTGGAGGCACACTGGCTGTTAACACTTTTCTAGGCTGTCCGGGCTTGCTGGGAGTTGTAATTTTGTAACAGCTGGAGGCACACTGGCTGTTAACACTTTTCTAGGCTGTCTGGGCATGCTGTGAGTTTTAGTTTTGCAACAACTGGTGGCACTCTGTTTGGGAAACACTTTTCTAAGACTGTCCAGGCATGCTGGGAGTTGTAGGTTTGCAAGACCTGGAGGCTCACTGGCTGCTAATAGTTTTCTAGGCTGTCCAGGCATGCTGGGAGTTGTAGTTTTGCAAAAGCTGGTGGCACACTGATTGAGAAACACTTTTCTAGGCTGTCCAGGCATGCTGGGAGTTGTAGTTTTGCAAAAGCTGGTGGCACACTGGTTGGGAAACACTGTTCTACAACTTTACAACTGTAGACAACCTGTGGATTGGACACTATAACAGAGGGGCACATCTTTCTACAACATAATAGACAATATACACACTATGGTCCCGTTCTCGTTAAAAAAAAATACAAACTAAAACAACTGAATAGACAAAAACAAGGATAAACAAACACAACAGGATAATCAGCAGAAAACAAAACTTGTTAGAAAACTACTAGTTCCAGAATGCCGTGCAACTTCCGCATCTGAGATCACCCTATTGGTTTCGTCTACGGTTATGCGTCACCAGCCTGTCCCCGCCCTTGCAGGCGCATGCGCAGTGCGTCCTGCTGGTTAATGGCTGAGTAAGGCGCTCGCTGATTGGTCGGCCGGGCGCTGGGTGAGCGTAGTGACGGAAGGGGGGCAAATGGCGGAGGGATGTTCCCGGGCCCTGTTTAAATAATAACAGTCGGTTATTTCCTCTCGGTTTTACCTCTCTTCTCTAGGCCGGGCCGGGCCTCGCCTGACTGTCGGGGAGCAGAGGAGGAGGCGTCGCCGAGGAGACCGGGCCGCTGCTGGAGTGTGAGACCGAGCTCTGAGTGGAGCCCAGGGGATTAGATCGTGTGAGTTTTCCTGGGGAGGGTTTGATGTGGGGAGGGGGAGCGCATGGATGAGGCCCGGGGCACACGGCTCCCCCGCCGCCCTGTCACTCTCGCCGGGTATGCGGCCTGGCGCCCGGGGCCTGTGTGTGGCCGAGTTTTGGGGAAGTTTCCTGTGACCTGCAGAGGGGAGCAGGAAACTTTCCGGCGGCCTTGGGATCAACTTCAGGGGCCTTGGGGAGTGTGGAGCCCCCGGGTGGACGGGCCCGGCTCCCTTACACTGCGGGCTGCTGTGCTATGGACGCCCGGATCACTTGACACATCTCTTCGGGCCGCGTTGTTTTTGCGGTTTGCAGGCCGGAGATAGGAAGTGCTGCTGTTCACACTAGGCTGGTTGTTCCTGCGATTGTTTATCGGCCGGAGATGGCATGTGTGATTGATGTCTACTGTAATATCTGGGCAGATCGCTGTCAGTAAATGTTTAGCCTCTCATGTGGACTGCTGTGACACTGACAGCTTCATGGTTGCGGTTATCCATAGATTACAATGTATTGGCTAGCCACAGTGAGTATCTGCAGGGACCCCCGATCATAAGTACAGGGGTCTTCTGACCAAGTGAAAGGTGCTGCAGTGTCAGGATGGGCAGTCACTGTACTTGTCTATATGACCCAGTCCCATAGCAAGTGAATAGTGGTCAGGTTTAATCTTGGCATAATCTTTTATAGTGTCAAATGTTTTGTCTTGTCCAGTTCTCAGTACTGCGACCCCCTATAATCTCTAGATACAGCTGGGAGAAGCGGACTGCAGCTTAAAGCTTTTAATATAATATATGTATATTTGTAATATAAATTTGTTTAAAACACGTGTATATATTTTGGGGAAAATGCTGTACTGTCCGTGGGGACAATCAGGGCCCTCGGTGCAGTGGGGACGGGCAGGGCCCTCGGTGCAGTGGGGACGGGCAGGGCCCTCGGTGCAGTGGGGACGGGCAGGGCCCTCGGTGCAGTGGGGACGGGCAGGGCCCTCGGTGCAGTGGGGACGGGCAGGGCCCTCGGTGCAGTGGGGACGGGCAGGGCCCTCGGTGCAGTGGGGACGGGCAGGGCCCTCTGTGACACGCTTCTGGCTCACACATCAGGAGGATTGACAGGCCAGGAGCCTGCATAGAGCCTTGCTTGTCCACCCTCACTTCCTGTATTTTGTCTCCGCATAGGGACACATAGGCAATGGCTGCAGGGACAGCATTTTTTCACACAAAAATTGACATTTATTTTTATTTTTTTTTACCAATTAATATTACCAATATACATATATTATCTGCATGATATAAAAAAGTTTTTGCAAACGCCAGATACACTTTAAAGGGGTACTTCACTGTATAACTTTGTGAAAAACATTATCCCCAGGCTGCTGGCATATAAAAAAAAAATTAAGACTTAGCTGCAGTGTGAAGTACTGCCTGCCTGGAGGTTGTACGGTGGAGTATTCTTAACTCCCTGACTCAATCCATCACATTGTAGGAGACGAGCTCCATTATAAGTCTATTGGGCACTACTCCTACTTTTTGTTTTTGTATTATTTAACCACAGTAACACTTAAAGGGGCACTGTCAGATACAAACACTATATGTCTTGTAAATCTTGGCAAAACATTAACCTTTCTAATATCCTTCATAAGAAAATTGTATTTCCTTTTTATAGAAATCATGGCTTATAAAATCATGGCTTTGTCCAAGTTGAAGCATAGGCATGGATAAAGTCCAGTAAGTGAGGGTGGGCAAGCACTCTTCTGTGTTGTCTCTTGTCTAATGGCACTCCTCTGTGCTCTCTCCTGTATGATAGCACTCCTCTGTGCTCTCTCCTGTCTGATAGCACTCCTCTGTGCTCTCTCTCCTGTCTGATAGCACTCCTCTGTGCTCTCTCTCCTGTCTGATAGCACTCCTCTGTGCTCTCTCTCCTGTCTGATAGCACTCCTCTGTGCTCTCTCTCCTGTCTGATAGCACTCCTCTGTGCTCTCTCTCCTGTCTGATAGCACTCCTCTGTGCTCTCTCTCCTGTCTGATAGCACTCCTCTGTGCTCTCTCTCCTGTCTGATAGCACTCCTCTGTGCTCTCTCTCCTGTCTGATAGCACTCCTCTGTGCTCTCTCTCCTGTCTGATAGCACTCCTCTGTGCTCTCTCTCCTGTCTGATAGCACTCCTCTGTGCTCTCTCTCCTGTCTGATAGCACTCCTCTGTGCTCTCTCTCCTGTCTGATAGCACTCCTCTGTGCTCTCTCTCCTGTCTGATAGCACTCCTCTGTGCTCTCTCTCCTGTCTGATAGCACTCCTCTGTGCTCTCTCTCCTGTCTGATAGCACTCCTCTGTGCTCTCTCTCCTGTCTGATAGCACTCCTCTGTGCTCTCTCTCCTGTCTGATAGCACTCCTCTGTGCTCTCTCTCCTGTCTGATAGCACTCCTCTGTGCTCTCTCTCCTGTCTGATAGCACTCCTCTGTGCTCTCTCTCCTGTCTGATAGCACTCCTCTGTGCTCTCTCTCCTGTCTGATAGCACTCCTCTGTGCTCTCTCTCCTGTCTGATAGCACTCCTCTGTGCTCTCTCTCCTGTCTGATAGCACTCCTCTGTGCTCTCTCTCCTGTCTGATAGCACTCTTCTGTGCTCTCTCTCCTGTCTGATAGCACTCTTCTGTGCTCTCTCTCCTGTCTGATAGCACTCCTCTGTGCTCTCTCTCCTGTCTGATAGCACTCCTCTGTGCTCGCTCTCCTGTCTGATAGCACTCCTCTGTGCTCGCTCTCCTGTCTGATAGCACTCCTCTGTGCTCGCTCTCCTGTCTGATAGCACTCCTCTGTGCTCGCTCTCCTGTCTGATAGCACTCCTCTGTGCTCGCTCTCCTGTCTGATAGCACTCCTCTGTGCTCGCTCTCCTGTCTGATAGCACTCCTCTGTGCTCGCTCTCCTGTCTGATAGCACTCCTCTGTGCTCGCTCTCCTGTCTGATAGCACTCCTCTGTGCTCGCTCTCCTGTCTGATAGCACTCCTCTGTGCTCGCTCTCCTGTCTGATAGCACTCCTCTGTGCTCGCTCTCCTGTCTGATAGCACTCCTCTGTGCTCGCTCTGCTGTCTGATAGCACTCCTCTGTGCTCGCTCTGCTGTCTGATAGCACTCCTCTGTGCTCGCTCTGCTGTCTGATAGCACTCCTCTGTGCTCGCTCTGCTGTCTGATAGCACTCCTCTGTGCTCGCTCTGCTGTCTGATAGCACTCCTCTGTGCTCGCTCTGCTGTCTGATAGCACTCCTCTGTGCTCGCTCTGCTGTCTGATAGCACTCCTCTGTGCTCGCTCTGCTGTCTGATAGCACTCCTCTGTGCTCGCTCTGCTGTCTGATAGCACTCCTCTGTGCTCGCTCTGCTGTCTGATAGCACTCCTCTGTGCTCGCTCTGCTGTCTGATAGCACTCCTCTGTGCTCGCTCTGCTGTCTGATAGCACTCCTCTGTGCGCTCTCTCTCGCTCCGCTGTCTGATAGCACTCCTCTGTGCTCGCTCTCTCTCTCTCTCCGCTGTCTGATAGCACTCCTCTGTGCTCGCTCTCTCTCTCTCTCCGCTGTCTGATAGCACTCCTCTGTGCTCGCTCTCTCTCTCTCTCCGCTGTCTGATAGCACTCCTCTGTGCTCGCTCTCTCTCTCTCTCCGCTGTCTGATAGCACTCCTCTGTGCTCTCTCTCTCTCTCCGCTGTCTGATAGCACTCCTCTGTGCTCTCTCTCTCTCTCCGCTGTCTGATAGCACTCCTCTGTGCTCTCTCTCTCTCTCTCTCTCTCCCCGCTGTCTGATAGCACTCCTCTGTGCTCGCTCTGCTGTCTGATAGCACTCCTCTGTGCTCTCTCTCCTGTCTGATAGCACTCCTCTGTGCTCTCTCTCCTGTCTGATAGCACTCCTCTGTGCTCTCTCTCCTGTCTGATAGCACTCCTCTGTGCTCTCTCTCCTGTCTGATAGCACTCCTCTGTGCTCTCTCTCCTGTCTGATAGCACTCCTCTGTGCTCTCTCTCCTGTCTGATAGCACTCCTCTGTGCTCTCTCTCCTGTCTGATAGCACTCCTCTGTGCTCTCTCTCCTGTCTGATAGCACTCCTCTGTGCTCTCTCTCCTGTCTGATAGCACTCCTCTGTGCTCTCTCTCCTGTCTGATAGCACTCCTCTGTGCTCTCTCTCCTGTCTGATAGCACTCCTCTGTGCTCTCTCTCCTGTCTGATAGCACTCCTCTGTGCTCTCTCTCCTGTCTGATAGCACTCCTCTGTGCTCTCTCTCCTGTCTGATAGCACTCCTCTGTGCTCTCTCTCCTGTCTGATAGCACTCCTCTGTGCTCTCTCTCCTGTCTGATAGCACTCCTCTGTGCTCTCTCTCCTGTCTGATAGCACTCCTCTGTGCTCTCTCTCCTGTCTGATAGCACTCCTCTGTGCTCTCTCTCCTGTCTGATAGCACTCCTCTGTGCTCTCTCTCCTGTCTGATAGCACTCCTCTGTGCTCTCTCTCCTGTCTGATAGCACTCCTCTGTGCTCTCTCTCCTGTCTGATAGCACTCTTCTGTGCTCTCTCTCCTGTCTGATAGCACTCTTCTGTGCTCTCTCTCCTGTCTGATAGCACTCCTCTGTGCTCTCTCTCCTGTCTGATAGCACTCCTCTGTGCTCGCTCTCCTGTCTGATAGCACTCCTCTGTGCTCGCTCTCCTGTCTGATAGCACTCCTCTGTGCTCGCTCTCCTGTCTGATAGCACTCCTCTGTGCTCGCTCTCCTGTCTGATAGCACTCCTCTGTGCTCGCTCTCCTGTCTGATAGCACTCCTCTGTGCTCGCTCTCCTGTCTGATAGCACTCCTCTGTGCTCGCTCTCCTGTCTGATAGCACTCCTCTGTGCTCGCTCTCCTGTCTGATAGCACTCCTCTGTGCTCGCTCTGCTGTCTGATAGCACTCCTCTGTGCTCGCTCTGCTGTCTGATAGCACTCCTCTGTGCTCGCTCTGCTGTCTGATAGCACTCCTCTGTGCTCGCTCTGCTGTCTGATAGCACTCCTCTGTGCTCGCTCTGCTGTCTGATAGCACTCCTCTGTGCTCGCTCTGCTGTCTGATAGCACTCCTCTGTGCTCGCTCTGCTGTCTGATAGCACTCCTCTGTGCTCGCTCTGCTGTCTGATAGCACTCCTCTGTGCGCTCTCTCTCGCTCCGCTGTCTGATAGCACTCCTCTGTGCTCGCTCTCTCTCTCTCTCCGCTGTCTGATAGCACTCCTCTGTGCTCGCTCTCTCTCTCTCTCCGCTGTCTGATAGCACTCCTCTGTGCTCGCTCTCTCTCTCTCTCCGCTGTCTGATAGCACTCCTCTGTGCTCGCTCTCTCTCTCTCTCCGCTGTCTGATAGCACTCCTCTGTGCTCGCTCTCTCTCTCCGCTGTCTGATAGCACTCCTCTGTGCTCTCTCTCTCTCTCTCTCTCTCTCTCCCCGCTGTCTGATAGCACTCCTCTGTGCTCGCTCTGCTGTCTGATAGCACTCCTCTGTGCTCGCTCTGCTGTCTGATAGCACTCCTCTGTGCTCGCTCTGCTGTCTGATAGCACTCCTCTGTGCTCGCTCTGCTGTCTGATAGCACTCCTCTGTGCTCGCTCTGCTGTCTGATAGCACTCCTCTGTGCTCGCTCTGCTGTCTGATAGCACTCCTCTGTGCTCGCTCTGCTGTCTGATAGCACTCCTCTGTGCTCTCTCTCTCTCTCCGCTGTCTGATAGCACTCCTCTGTGCTCTCTCTCTCTCTCTCCGCTGTCTGATAGCACTCCTCTGTGCTCGCTCTCTCTCTCCGCTGTCTGATAGCACTCCTCTGTGCTCTCTCTCTCTCTCCGCTGTCTGATAGCACTCCTCTGTGCTCTCTCTCTCTCTCCGCTGTCTGATAGCACTCCTCTGTGCTCTCTCTCTCTCTCCGCTGTCTGATAGCACTCCTCTGTGCTCTCTCTCTCTCTCCGCTGTCTGATAGCACTCCTCTGTGCTCTCCCTCTCTCCGCTGTCTGATAGCACTCCTCTGTGCTCTCTCTCTCTTTCTCTCTCTCCGCTGTCTGATAGCACTCCTCTGTGCTTTCTCTCTCTCTCTCTCTCTCTCTCTCCCTCCTCTGTCTGATAGCACTCCTCTGTGCTCTTTTCTGTCCTATGAGACGGGAGAGAGGGCACAGAGGAGTGCCATTAGGCGGGAGAGAGCGCACAGAGGAGTACTAGCCCACCCTCACTTACTGGACTTTGTCCATGCCTGTGCTTCAGCTTGGACAAAGCCATGATTTTAAAAGCCATGATTTCTATAAAAAAGGAAATAAAAATTTCTTATGATGTATATTAGTAGGGTTAATGTTTTTCCAAGATGTGTAACATATAAGTTTTTGAAGCTAACAGTGCCTATTTAAGAACTTCATAAGGGCTTATTCACATTGGGTTAGGTCACCTTAGTGATACAGTCAGAAAGTTATTCCAATGAATACTGGGGCAGATATAAAGTAGACTAAGCTTTTTGGAGTGACGGGAGCAGCCATGTGCTTGGCGCTCTTCATGGAAGCCTATGTGCATCAAATATCACTGTCATTTAAAAAAAATTTATTAGACATGTAGGAAATTTTAAAAGGTTAGTGCTGAGACCCCCACAAACCTCTAGAACAAGAGAAGTGCTCAGCTTAGTCCTCCCCCCCCCCCCCCAATCTCTTTCCTTGCTGTAGGAGATGGATTCTTAAGTAGATCTGTGGCTGTTTTTCCTAACCAGGGTGCATCCAGCTGTTGCAAAACATATCCCGAAAGCCTTTTGCTGTCTGGGCGTGGAGGCCCCCTGGTTGGGAAACATTGGTCTATGAAGACCTACAGCAAGGAAGGAGATTGAGACGAGCTGAGCACTACCCCCTGCTCTTTCTAGGGGGGTTTGAACTAGGGATCGACCGATTATCGGTATGGCTGATATTATAGGCCGATAATCACGATTTTGGGCATTATCGGTATCGGCAATTACCTTGCCGATAAACCGATAATGCCCCGCACCGCGAACGCCCCCGACCCACCGCACCGCGTCGCACCCCCCACCGTAGTGCTGGGCGGTATACCGGTATGAACCGGATACCGTTTTTTTTTTTCTCCCACGGTATGGATTTTTGCCCATAACGCTATACCGGTCGGGCCCCTCCCCCACCCTCCGAGTCAATAAAAAAAAATTAAACTTACCCGTAATGGGGGTGGTCCGGGCCATCCATCCTTCCTGTAGTGCCCGGCGGCATTCCGGGTGGAGGGTGAACCGGTCCGGGCTGTCCTTCTCTGGGGTCATCTTCTCCGCTCCGGCCTAGTACGCTGCATAGACGCCGCTACGCCGTGACGTCAGGGGCGTCACTGCGCAGCGGTGTCTGTGCTGCGTTACTAGGCTGGAGCCAGCCTGGAGTGGAGAAGATGACCCCCGGAGGAGAAGGACAGCCCGGACCGGTTCACCCTCCACCCGGAATGCCGCCGGACACTACAGGAAGGATGGATGGCCCGGACCACCCTGACAGGTAGGGGGAGAGAAGAGGCGGCGGCCTATGGCACCGCAAAAGCCATTGCAGTGCATTGATTTAAAGCGCCCGCTTTAAATCAATGATCTGCAGCGGTGTCACGGGGGGGATGAATAGCCGATAACTTATACCGGAATATCGGTATAAGTTATCGGCTATCAGCCCTAACCTCCACCGATTATCGGTATCGGCCCTAAAAAAAAACTATCGGTCATTCCCTAGTCTGAACAACCTGACCAAAACTTTTGACATTTCTCTAAAGTTTCCCTGTCATTTAAAGAATTTTGACATGTCATAGGGTTTATATTCCTTTAACAATATGATGACCTATCTTCACCAGCGCTTGCCCTTTCAAATGGGTTGTTTGGCAAAAACTTTCTTCATTATTAAGCCCTGGCTACCTGCTAAAAGTAAAAAAGTCTATATTTAACTCCCGCACTCCCTTGCAGTTTTCGCAATACTATGCTGCACTTCCTGGTGCTGTGCATCACATTGCCTCTCATCCAATCGCTGCCTGAGGCAAGGATCGGCTGTGGACAGTGATTGGCTAAACTGCAATGTGATGTATTGTTCACAATACCAGGACACTGCAATAACAGGCTTCAGGGTAGCATGATATAACAACAAGCTTTTTTACTTTTAGCCGGCAGCCTGAGCATATTTTTGAATAGTTTTTGCTGGACAAGCATTTTTGGCAACTGCTTTGTGGTGATGGAAGTTGGACCCTACCCGAACAGTTGTTTAAAGGTGCTAAGGGGAGCACTGCAGCTTCTTCAATGGGTAATCTGGGGATAATTTTTTTTTTTCTTTTGTAGTTAAGTGTTTGCTGTGGAAATAAAAAGCTATACCTAATATCCCCCCCGGGTGCTGTAGTTCCTTCTAACAATTGATTTGATTTCTTAGCGCATTGAAAGACCACCATCGGTCTTGTATAGATGGCATATCCTGAGACTAGACAATCATGTCACTTAAAAATAACCTTTTTATATGTTGCAGAGTCATGTCAAAAGTTCTGAGAGTTCAGACCACGCCTGAGTGCTAGAATTAGCTGGAAGAAGGGTGCACTAAGTGAGAGAAGCTTACAGTGTACGTCTACTGAATTGTCTTGGTCAACTGCACTTTTCTTCTTGCTTGCTTTAACAATTAGGCTATGAACACTCAGACCCAGTCAAAACTTTTGACATGCCTCTAGGACCTATCAGAAGTAAAAAACTTTTAAGCAACAGGTACACTTCAAGAAATGCGGTAGAAATCTTTTAAGTTCCCCTGTGCCAGGGCTGCAAAAACAAACAAAAAAATCTTTAACTCCCCTTCCTATGTTCCCCTTTTGCTCTACTATCGGTGCCCCGTTCCTCTGGCGATGCTCGGCTCCTTGCTTCTTAGGCTCAGAACATCACACTGCGGTCAGTGTACTGCCTCGGCCGGTGATAGGGTGAGCGCGCTGTAAGGAGCCAGCCTGATCTCCTTACATGACAGTGCGCTCAGCCTATCACCGGACGAGGCGGGAAGCAAGGAGCCAAGCACTGCTGGAGGAACGGGTCGCCGTTACCGGAGTTTTTTTTTTTTTTTTTTTTGCAGCCTGTGCACAGGGGAACTGAAAAGATTTCTGCTGCATTTCTCCTTTAAGAGCAGATTCCAGGAAATGAGTGTTCAGTGTGGGGCAGGCAGTACTTATTAGGCTTAAAGGGGTGCTCCGATGAAAACCTTTTTTCTTTTAAATCAACTGTTGACAGGAAGTTAAACATATTTGTAAACTACTTCTATTAAAAAATCTTAATCCTTCCAGTACTTATTAGCTGCTGAATGCTTACAGAGGAAATTCCTTTCTTTTTGGAACACTGATGACATCACGAGCACAATGCTCTCTGCTGACATCTCTGTCCATTTTAGCAACTGTGCATAGCAGATGTATGCTAAGGGCAGCATGGTGGCTCAGTGGTTAGCACTGCTACCTTGCAGTGCTGGGGACTTGGGTTCAAATCCCACTAAGAACAACAATAAATAAAGAGTTATTATTATGACATCAGCAAAGAGCACTGTGCTCGTGATGTCATCAGAGAGAATTCCAAAAAGAAAAGAATTTCCTCTGTAGTATTCAGCAGCTAATAAGTACAGGAAGGATTAAGATTTTTTAATAGAAGTAATTTACAAATCTGTTTAACTTTCTGGCACCAGTTGATTTAAAAGAAAAAAGGTTTTCACCGGAGTACCCCTTTAATTCACATTTTCCATGTACATTTAGCATGTATACTATAAAAAAAAGCCAACATTTTTATTTGGTCTACCTGTTTACTGTATCCATTGGGATTGGCCTAAGATATGCAGATATGCATGATATAGATTTACATATGTGAAATCTGTGCTCTACATCTGTATTATCATGGTGCAGGGTTGGTGATACTCTTTGACAGTGTGTCCAAATCTTTCTGAGAAACTGGTGCAAAGGTACCAATAAATATATCACAAGTTACCATGAGACAAAGGTCATTTATTACACATTTTGAAGATAGATGCATGCACATGCAAGTTCTGTAGTGGAAGGGGTTTCTTATGTTTGATCTCAACATTAACCCATCCAAAATTATCGAGAAAGTGAGGCCGGTAGAGATGGTTAAAAGTGTTTAAAGAGAACGCTGGTAAAAAATGTTATATTGCCTTTATGCCCAGTCTGCCACAGTTACAATAATAAACCTAACTTACCTTCCCATGCTCCCACAGTGCCGCTGGAATCACTCTCATCCAGCACCCATTGTTCCCCCAAGCACTTAATTTACATGTTTGGTTTTCACCCATAGCATAAACAAATCTCATCTATGTTCTGTAGCAATTGACACGTGGTGGAGATCTTTAACCCCTTAAGGACCCATTTTGGCTTTAAAAAGGTACTTCGCCCCACACAATTTATCCACATCTGGGGACCCCCACAATCTTCGGGCTGGCACCCCTGTCATTCAGGTCACGGAGTGAACTCTGCTCCGGGCCTGATGACTGGCGATGCAGGCCGCCACGCCACCTCCATTCAAGTCTATGGAAGGAGGTGATGTCTCTGTACAAGCTGTCTCCCATAGACATGAATGGAGGGGGCGTGGTAATCCCAAACGCAGAAGCTGCAAGCTTTCGTGTTCCGGACACCGCAGCTGCCGGCCCGGAGCTGCCGACCCCTGCGATCTCTCCTGCAGCCCCCCCCCCCCCTGTCATCTGGTGCACGGGGCAAACTTTGCTCCATGCTTGTTGGCTGGCGATGCAGGGGCAGGAGGCTTGTAATGTCAGGCCCCGCCCCCTCAGTGCAAGTCTATGGGAGGGGATGTGTTGGCTGTTACACCCCCTCCCATAGACTTGCATTAAGGGGCGTGGGCGTGACATCACGATCCTCTGGCCCATGCATTACCAGTCATCAATCATGGAACAAAGTTCTCTCCATGCACCAGGATGCTGCAGGAGAGATCGTGGGGGGTCCCAGTGGCAAGACCCCCGCGATAAGACATCTTATCCAAAGGATAGGGGATAAGATGTCTAAGGGCAGAGTACCCCTTTAAGGTGTTAAAGAGGACCTGTACTGGAGACTCTTTCCTAGGACTGTATCCACCTTTTCCAGCCCACCGGAGCACCGGAAAGCTGAACTAATTTATGCAGGAAAAGTCAGCAACCGCCGAGCAGAGAAGTTCGTGACAAATCAAATTTACTGTAAGTTCGCTCATCTCTACATACAAGTGCCAGGCGTTATTGCTGATGTCTACAAGATGGACCAACAATCTAGTGTGTGTGGTCTCAGCCTGACTGACGCATGTTAAGGGTGCGTTCCCACCTGGTGTATACACAGCGTATTTCACGCTGCGCAAAATTTACGACAGCAGGGTGAAATACGTTGCGTATTCCTTGCTCATTATACACACAGGGCTTTCCAGTGGTAGTCCTATGCGTGTGAGTTTTGGAGGCGGGGCCATGTGCCGGCGTGACTGTGACGCGCAGCTCCGCCTCCGAAACTCACTAATAATAATAATATAATAATAATAATTAATAATAAATTATTAATTTATTTATATAGCGCCTACAGATTCCGCAGTGCATACAATTATGGGGTACAAACTAGGGATCGACCGATTATCGGTATGGCCGATATTATCGGCCGATAATCACGATTTTGGGCATTATCGGTATCGGCAACTACCTTGCCGATAATTCACCGCCCGCACCGCCCCCCATAGTGCTGGGCGGTATACCGGTATGGATTTTTGCCCATACCGCTATAGCGGTCGGGCCCCTCCCCCACCCTCAGAGTCAATAAAAAAAAAATTAAACTTACCCGTAATGGGGTGGTCCGGGCCATCCATCCTGTAGTGTCCGGCGGCATTCCGGGTGGAGGGTGAACCGGTCCGGGCTGTCCTTCTTCTCCGGGGGTCCTCTTCTCCACTCCGAGCAGGCTCCGGCCTAGTACGCTGCATAGACGCCGCTACACCGTGACGTCAGGTGCGTCGCTGCGCACGGGCATCACTGCGCAGCGGCGTCTATGCAGCATACTGGGCCGGAGCCTGCCCGGAGTGGAGAAGAGGACCCCTGGAGAAGGACAGCCCGGACCGGTGCACCCTCCACCCTGAATGCCGCTGGACACTACAGGAAGGGAGGATGGATGGCCCGGACCACCCTGACAGGTAGGGGGGAGAGAAGCGGGTGGTGGTGGCGGCGGCCTATGGCACCGCAAAAGCCACTACAGTGCAGTGATTTAAAGTGCCTGCTTTAAATCAATGCTCTGCAGCGGTGTCGAGGGGGGGATAAATAGCCGATAACTTATACCGGAATATCGGTATAGGTTATCGGCTATCGGCCCTAACCTCCACCGATTATCGGTATCGGCCCTAAAAAAACGATATCTGTCGATCCCTAGTACAAACAAAGACAAGTATCAGACATAATATTACACAATAACTATTCAAACGAGGTGTGGGGATATGTTGAGGCCAATTAAAGAATGTTATAGGCCTGTCTGAAGAGATGTGTTTTCAGGCCACGTTTGAAACTATGGATGTTGTTGTTGAGTCTGAGGGATTGAGGGATAGCATTCCAGAGAATCGGTGCAGCACGAGTGAAGTCTTGGAGACGGGAGTGAGAAGTTCGGATTATAGAAGATGTTAGTGTGAGATCATTAGCAGATCGTAGAGAACGTGTAGGATTGTAGACCGAGATGAGAGAGGAGATGTAAGGAGGTGCAGCATTGTGGAGAGCTTTGTGTGTGAGACTGAGGATTTTGTACTGTATTCTGGACTGAATTGGTAACCAGTGTAGTGACTGGCACAGGGAGGAGGCGTTGGTGTAGCGGCTGGAGAGGAAGATGAGTCTGGCTGCGGCATTAAGGATGGACTGGAGAGGAGAAAGTTTGGAGAAAGGAAGGCCTATTAGTAAAGAGTTACAGTAGTCGAGGCGGGAGTGAATCAAAGCAATAATGAGAGTTTTAGCAGTTTCAGTAGTGAGAAACGGGCGGATTCTGTAAATGTTTTTGAGATGCAGGTGACAAGAACGTGAAAGGGACTGAATATGGGGAGTGAAAGACAGATCAGAGTCAAGTATAACTCAAAGACAGCGAGCCTGCTGCCCGGGAGTTATGGTAGTCCCACATACCGAGATGGAAATGTCAGGGTTAGGTACAGTATCAGTATATGGAGAAAAAACAAGAAGTTCTGTTTTAGCAAGATTTAGTCTCAGATATAAAGAGGACATGATGTCTGAGACTGCAGAGAGACAGTCACTGGTATTCTGTAGGAGTGCAGGGGTGATGTTGGAGGAAGAGGTATAGAGTTGGGTGTCATCAGCATAGAGGTGGTACTGGAAACCAAATCTACGGATTGTTTTTCCAATGGGGGATGTGTAGAGTGAAAAGAGTATAGGACCCAGGACCGATCCCTGGGGAACCCCGACAGCAAGGGGAAGAGGAGAAGTAGAGCCAGAAAACGAGACGCTTAAGGAGTGGCCAGAGAGATATGAGGAAAACCAGGCGAGAGCAGAGTCCTTGAGACCGATGGAGCGGAGACTACTGAGGAGGAGTTGGTGATCCACAGTGTCAAAAGCCGCAGAGAGGTCCAAGAGAAGCAGTAAAGAGAAATTGCCATTTGATTTGGCCGTCAGAAGATCGTTAGTGACTTTGGTTAGGGCCGTTTCTGTGGAGTGAAGGGAGCGGAAACCAGACTGTAAGGGGTCAAGGAGAGAGTTCTCGGAGAGAGAGCGCATAAGGCGGGAGTAGACCCAAGCGTTCCAGGAGTTTTGAGATAAAGTGGAGATTTGAGACGGGTCGATAGTTGGCTGCACAGGACGGGTCCAGAGATGGTCTTTTCAATAGTGGGGTTATGATAGTGTTTGAAGGAGGAGGGAAAGACCCCAGAAGAGAGGGAGAGGATAAAGATTTTAGTTAGGTGACAGCTGATAGCAGGAGAGAGAGACTGGATGAGGTGTGAAGGCATGGGGGTCACTAGAGCAGGTAGTGGGGCGGGCGGAGGAGAGGAGCCTGGAAACCTCATCCTCCGTTACAGGCTCAATAACTGAGAGTGATGAAGAGGAGACGTGGCTGGGAATTGGATCAGAATTTTAGGGGCCTGGGAGAGGATTTCATCACAAATGTCATAGATTTTAGTTATGAAGTATTTGGCCAGGTCTTCAGCACAGAGATCAGTGATTGGGATCTGTACTTTAGGCCGAAGGAGAGAGTTGAACGTGTCAAAAAGGCGTTTTGGGTTGTTAGACAGAGAGGAGATGAGGGAGGTAAAATATGTTTGTTTGGCGAGATGAAGAGCGGAGTAATAGGATTTAAGCATGAATTTATAGCGCAGATAGTCTGAATAAGTCTTAGTTTTCCTCCACAGAAGTTCAGCACACCTAGAGCATCGCCTGAGAAAGCGGGTTGTTAGCGTGTGCCAGGGTTGCTGCCGTCTGTGTCGGGAGGTTCGTGTTTTAGGGGCTGCTAGATTAGGGCAGGACAGGGAAGAGATTGGTGATAGTGAAGATTGTAGAATGTCTATAAATTGACTGGTGTTTATGGCACGCAGGTTTCTGTAAGTGTACAAGGTTGGAGTGTCTGGAAGAGGATAGGAGTTACTGATAGAGCAAGAGAGAAGGTTGTGGTCAGAGAGCTCAAAAGGAGAATTAGTGAATTTAGAGACAGAGCAAAGTCTAGAGAAGATCAAGTCCAGTGTATTCCCATCCTTGTGTGTGGGAGAGTCAGTAAGCTGTGAAAGGGCAAAGGAGGAGGTTAGAGACAGAAGCCGAGAGGCAGAAGAGGAGATTGGGGTATCAATGGGAGATTAAAATCACCCATGATGAGTGTAGGTGTTTCTGAGGAAAGAAAGTGAGGGAGCCAGGTGGCAAAATGATCCAGGAACATTTGGGGAGAACCAGGAGAACGATAGAGGACTGCCACTCTGAGACAATGGGCGGAAGAGCCTGAGGGTGTGGACCTCAAAAGAGGGAAATGTGAGTGAGGGTAATGGGGGGGATGACTTGAAAAGTGCATTGTGGTGCTAGAAGCACCCCAACTCCACCACAGGGATGTGGAAATCCTATCGCCCGACGCCCGGGACAAGTAGTTTTGGGCGCCGGGCAGGTGAATTGTTTATAGATTTAGCACTGTATTGGGCTAGCAGGGACAGACCAACTTCCCCCTTATTTTTCTTTAATGCCGGTGTGAGGCGCAGGAGTGGATGCAAGTCTGCACCTCACACCGGCGCTCAGAGTGTATGGAGGGGGCGGCGGCCCCCAGCTGACCGCAGAGCCCGAGGTCGCACGTTCGCATTACATAATTGAGCCACGCTCAAAGTGCGTATATATGTGAATATATGTGCGTATATATGTGAATAAGCCCCATTTCTATTAAGTTTCCAATTTTCTTTAAAATAAATAAATTATGTACAAAAATAAACATAAGTGGTATCGCTGCATGTGGAAATGTCCAGGCTATTAAAATATAATGTTAATTAAACCTTATGGTGAACGGTGTAAATGTAAAAGAATAGTCCAGAATTGTTCATTTTTGGTCACTTCATATTAGAATTTTTTTTATGGTGATCAAAAAGTTACCTCTAGACTTTTCTGGGCTTGCCTCGGGCGTAAAAGGAGCTACAACTCTCCCTCCGCTAATAGCCTGGCATGCTGCGATCACCGTGGCCGCTATTAAACCATTAGATCACCGCTGTCTAAGTTGACAGCAGTGTCTAAAAGGATCTTATATCCATCCCTGGTGGTCTAGTGGGGTGAATCGTACTATTTTGGTCGAAATTATTTTATCTACCAGGACAAGTGGATTTTCTTGAGGGACAAGTAGATTGTGTTCCGCTTTAGTCCCTTGGACAAGTGTTTTTTTTATTTTTTTATTTCCACACCCCTGCTCCACCATGTCTGGTGTCAGATCTAGGGGTATGGGAAAAGTTAAGGTCACCATAAGATAAAGCAGTGAGAGAAGCAGTGTCAGAAGGTTGTATCCATGTTTCTGTGAGAGCCAGCAGATTAAGAGAATTAGTGAGAAATAAATCATGAATCTGGGTGAGCTTATTGCACACAGAGCGAGAGTTTAGAAGAGCGCAGTTAAAGTTTGTAGTGGTTCTGCAAGAGGCAGGTAGTGTAGAGCAAATATTAGTGAAAGGTGGGCCAGGGTTAGGAGCAATGTCCCCAGCAGCTAAAAGCAGAAGAAGGAAGGAGAGCAGACGGCTGGGTGAAGTGATGGAGCGACTTCTGTGCTGTACCATAGAATTAGGTGACTTTGGGTGGTTTATGATGGTGAGCAGTGCATGCGAGCAATACATAGGTGAGGGAAGGAGGCATGGACAGATGTATATAGAGTCTACTGGAGAAATTGGTGGGGGATAGAAGAGAAAATGTATTGCAATGATGTAAGTAATAAGTGTGTGCATGTTTGGTATTTGTTGTTTTTCCTGAAAAAGAGTGACTTATTTTTGTAGTTATAATGTTGAGTTAGTTCCCTTTTGTTCCCTTCTGGTTCAATTCTGGTATAATTCTTGATATCACACTTAAGAAGCACTTTAGATGTCAACAGACCTATTGGCTCAAATATATAGTATTAGGCTGAACCAGCAAATTGCCAGAGGATTGCTATCAGGTGTGAAAAGGGGTGGGGGAGCAATAGCGTTTGGAGAATAAAGTTAAGAAAAAATAAACAGTTTGGGATCACTCAGGGGAAATGAGTTGTGATCAAACAAAATAGAAACACATACCAAATAACAGTAATAAGTATACATGACAATGCAATGATGCAATACTGCACACATAGGGCTGCCGCTGGAAAGCCCTGTGTGTATAGTGAGCAAGGAATACGCAGCGTATTTCACCCTGCTGCCGTAAATTTTGTGCAGCGTGAAATACGCTGCGTATTCGCCAGGTGGGAACGCACCCTAAAGCAAAGTCATGTTGGTTCGATTGAGCACACAGCCTGAGGTGTCAGGTGACAGCTACTCTCCCTATGGATATAAACACTTGTGCTTACCTGATTCATGTATGAATGTAAATAAGCCAGTCTGACAGATAGTGGTAGTGTCTTCTTCCCATAGAAACCACCTACTGTATATACTCGAGTATAAGCCGAGTTTTTCAGCACGATTTTTCGTGCTGAAAACACCCCCCTCGGCTTATACTCGAGTGAACTCTCCGCCCTCAGTGGTCTTCAACCTGCGGACCTCCAGAGGTTTCAAAACTACAACTCCCAGCAAGCCCGGAGGTCCGCAGGTTGAAGACCACTGCGGCCTTCGACATCATCCAGCCCCCCCCCCCTCACCCCCTTTAGTTCTGTACTCACCTCTGCTAGGGTGCGCTGGTCCGGTGCTGCAGGACTGTCCGGTGGGGAGGTCGTCCGGTGGGATAGTGGTTCCGGGCTGCCATCTTCACCGGGGGGGCCTCTTCTCCGCGCTTTGGGCCCGGCCCCGGAATAGTCATGTTGCCTTGACGACGACGCAGAGGTACATTCATTACCAACGTCCCTCTGCATCATCGTCAAGGCAACGCCTTTATTCCAGGCCCGAAGCGCGGAGAAGCGGCCCCCCAGTGAAGATGGCAGCCTGGAACCACTATCCCACCGGACGACCTCCCCACCGGACAGTCCTGCAGCACCGGACCAGCGCACCCTAACGTCCCGCCGAGCGGAGGGGAGTACAGAACTAAAGGGGGTGAGTGGGGTCTGGATGATGTCGAAGGCCGCAGTGGTCTTCAACCTGCGGACCTCCAGAGGTTTCAAAACTACAACTCCCAGCAAGCCCGGACAGGCTTGCTGGGAGTTGTAGTTTTGAAACATCTGGAGGTCCGCAGGTTTAAGACCACTGTATCAGACATTGACAAGTGGTGATGATAAGGGGATGATGAAGGGGGGGGGGGGGGGTGGGATTATGACAAGGGGATGATGAAGGGGGGGGGTGGGATGATGACAGGGTAGTGATGATGACAGGGGTCTGGATGATGACAGGGCGGATGATGTATTTCCCACCCTAGGCTTATACTCGAGTCAATAACGTTTCCTGGGATTTTGGGGTGAAATTAGGGGCCTCGGCTAATATTCGGGTCGGCTTATACTCTAGTATATACTGTATACAGATATACACATGTAGGGAGAGCCTAGAGATCTGTTTAATCCCTGCACCATCTACTCACCAGCATGTTGTAGTTTGTTGATAGTCGGATACTCTCTGATTGTGGCAAGATGTATTATGTCTCCTCTAATAATCCTGTGACTCTACTCCCTTCATGATCAGGTTATTGTTTTCTGAATTAGATTTTTGTTCTGTGTACGTTTCTAACGTTGCTGGATACACTGTACCCTAGAAATGGCTGCTGACCAACTGTTCTTTAGGCTGCCACCTTTAGGTTCCACCAGAAATATACATGCCAGTGGGCATAATAGAAACAAACCTTATCTCCAGGAGAACAAAGGACTGGTTATGTTCAAATCCAGCATGTCCCATTCTTTACCCTAACCTTAAGGATGCACCTTTTATATATGTTAGGTTAGTGACTCACTCTGCTACCGGTGCTTTTCTTTATCCTAATGTGCCTGGGCTGCAAAAAAATATATAAAAAAATAACTCCCCTTCCTCTGTTCCCCCGTTGCACTGCCATCAGTCTTAAGGTGAGTTAAGGCTGTGTTTTTGCAGCCCGTGCCCAATAGGATTAAAAAAAAAAAGCAACACTGGTATACTCCTTTAGGTTTGTAGCCTTCTGAAGATAGCATTGCCCACCCATGAAAAGACGTGGGCTACTAAGTCAAAGGGCAGAGGGTTAATGGTAGGGTCACACGAAAACACATATTCAGCGGGTTTCCCACAGCTGAAATTCTGCTGATTTTCAGCCGTGTCCTGCATGTGCCCATACCCTAAAACTATGTGCCATGTATTGGGACTTAATGACAGCCAGGGCAATATTTATATTTCTGCTGCATTCTCCATGATATAGCTCGATACCCTGTGTTCCTTTAAAATGGCAACATATATTTAAAGGGGTACAGCATTGCACAATTTTTCCCCTCTCCCCCTCAGTGCATCTCTATGGGAGCATCGGAGATATGAGAATACTGGCCACTTTATTGACCCATCTAGCAGGGCTTTGGTTCTTCTTTTTGCCTTCAGAACCACAGCATAAATTCCACTAGGTGATGAAATTGTTCTGCAGGAATACTGGCCCATACACTCAGGATAGCTTCTCACTGTTGCTGTAAATTACATGGTGGTACTGACAAACTGCCTGTTCTACACCATTCCAGCGATTCCTTCTACGGCTAAGATCTTGGTACTGTAAAGGTCTGGGAAGCAAAGAAAACTGTCAAGTTACTTAAACCATTGTAATGTCGACTCCCACTGAAACCTATACAGGATAATAGCACTTAAACTGTGGGAGAAAGTATTCTAACTTGAAAATTAAGAGATAAGCCAAAAAAATGGGGGAGAAGATCATTTGTAAATGGGTTAGGGAGGAAGTTAGTGAGTGATTTGTAAAGGGTGAAAGGGAGATAATGAGGGGATTCTGTGTGTCTTAAGGGAAGCACTTGTGGGGTAGATTAAGAGGCTAAGAGATCACATATATACCTAGTGATGATCGCTCTGTTAATGTGAACTTTTGGAATTTGGCTAACCAACTAACTTAAAAACCAAAGAATCGGTTATAATTCACAGCAATTTTCATAATCAATTAGTTATTGATTAGTTGTTTGAGCCCTAACAAAAATATATAATGGAAAAAAAAAAAAAAAAAGAAAATACCATTCCTCTTGTTGGGCTTCATCCACACTGCTGAATCTCCACCTGGAGCTATTCCATATAATCCTCTGTCCAGAGCGTTCTGGTTTGGTGACATGTAAAAAGCCCACGCAATTAGTCAGTGGCTAAGGTAGGACTCCGCCGTGGCTGCTGGTCTGATGAGAGGGTGTGTGGCATCACCTCCCCAAACCCAGAAGCGCAGGACAGCTGTTAAGCCAGTGTTTTATGTGTTTACTTACCCGCTTCCGGACCAGACGTTAAACAGAACGTAATGGTCTGATCATTTTCAAAGTACCAAAGAAGTATCATGTAGTCTGGTCTCACAATTTGCAATCATGATGTGGGTGAAACTGGTCTGGCATGTTGTTTTACGGCATATCACTGCACCAAGTGAAAGCAGCCTCACCCTTAAAGGAGAAAAATTGTAACCAGCTAGGGATGCAAAAATGGCAAAATGCATTTTACCTACATTGCCAATTCCAGCTCTGGCCTACCCTAGAACCTTCTTCCCCCCTAATGTGTTTTCCAAGAGAAAATTGGAAAGTGCATGTTAAAACTTAACCTTTACTATTTGCATATAAAATACACCACAATAGTGAGCCCAGTGAAAACGTGGCACTAGTTAGTGCCTCTTGCACTATACTAGTATTGTGTACCAATAACGTAAAAAAAACGCCCAACGCATTTCTACTGCATATAGCAGTTTCCTCAGGGGCTAAGAAGCGTCGGTACCTCAGTACAAGACAAAGTTTTATGTCTAAAGTTAAAATATCATGTAAACATGGGTCCCACTACACAGGCTATTAAATACAATAGTTATGCAGTTAGACACAGAGTGTAACCTGATGTACAAATTAGCTCATCACAAGACTCCCACATCATCAGAAGGCACCTGTAAATGAAGAAAAAGCAGAATACACTCCATCAGGATACCGTATTGGTTCATATATGCGCAATAGCAGGCACACAATCTGGACCTACCTAGCCTTCTCCTGCAATGCCTAGGAAGAAAGACACAAAGATATATCCAATATTAGGACATTTGTCCATTTGTATTGCCTGTGGAGAAAGCGATATAGCAATTGGCTAGCTACTCACGTTTATGGAGTCTTAATTGGACAAGCGGGGGACCGAGTGCACCTGCAGTGGCAGGGAGCCTAACTCGGGCTACTAGCGCTCTGTCCGCTGATCACCAGCGTCTGGATTATATCCGGAACGCCGGGGATCATGTGACCGCTTCTCCGGTCAGCTGATCAAACCGGAAGTGCGTCAGCGGCACTGCCGATAACCGGAAGTGCCCGTGGAACGCAAACGGGGACCGCGCTTGCGCAGTAAGCTCCCCCATGCGTTCCAATTTGAGTTTATATTCTCTGTGCAGGGCTGTGAAGTCGGAGTCGAGGAGTCGGACGAAATTTTGGGTACCTGGAGTCGGCAAACAGTGCACCGACTAAGACTCCTACTAAATTTAGATTGGAATAAAAAAAAAAAGCAAGTTTAAATGTCCAATTCACAAAAAGTTATAATTAATGAATTCTCTACTATAAGAATAAAGATCAATGCATGCAGTGCCTCATGGAACCGCAAAACGAACACGTTAAGTGACCGTGAAGAAGCATGCTTTTCATGTGCTTTACTATTTGGCACACAACGCACAATTAGGAGCGGCAATACTGATACTTTCCATAGTGTTGTTTTCTGCTGTTACAGGGAACCCATGGGTAACCTAGCCTCTCACTGATAAGGGATTAAGGAAATATGTTTTTTGCAGCACTAGAGACACTTGTATAAGTGAAGGGAATGGAGGGTCAATAGTTCAAGACTGAAGCTGTAAACCATTGGAAAAACTGCTGCCATTCAGCTAAGGCTATAAAAACTTGTACACTTACTTGATTGTTAGCTTAACCCCTTAAGAACGCAGGACGTAAATGTACGTCCTGGCGCGGTGGTACTTAATGCACCAGGACGTACATTTACGTCCTGTACATAACCGCGGGCATCGGAGCGATGCCCATGTAATGCGCGGCTAATCCCGGCTGCTAATCGCAGCCAGGGACCCGCCGGCAATGGCCGACACCTACGATCTCGCGGGCGTCCGCCATTAACCCCTCAGATGTCGGGATCAATACAGATCCCGGCATCTGTGGCAGTACACGATTTCAATGAATGATCTGATCGCCCGCAGCGCTGCTGCGGGGATCCGATCATTCAGAACGCCGCACGGAGGTCCCCTCACCTGCCTCTGTCCGGCTCCCGGCGTCTTCTGGTCTGAGATCGAGCAGAGCAGAAGATAACCGATAAAACTGATCTGTTCTATGTCCTATACATAGAACAGATCAGTATTAGCAATCATGGTATTGCTATGAATAGTCCCCTATGGGGACTATTCAAGTGTAAAAATTTAAAGTAAAAAAAATTGTGAAAAATCCCCTCCCCCAATAAAAAAGTAAAACGTCCGTTTTTTCCTATTTTACCCCCAAAAAGCATAAAAAATAAATTTAATAGACATATTTGGTATTGCCGCGTGCGTAAATGTCCAAATTTTAAAATAAAATGTTAATGATCCCGTACAGTGAACGTAAAAAAAAGTCCAAAATTGCTACTTATAAAAAATGTATTCAGTTTTTTTATATGCAAATGTGGTATCAAGAAAATGTACAGATCATGGCGCAAAAAATGAGCCCTCATACCGCCGTTTATACGGAAAAATGAAAAAGTTATAGGTCATCAAAATAAAGGGATTATAAACGTACTAATTTGGTTAAAAAGTTTGTGATTTTATTTTTAAGTGCAACAATAATAGAAAAGTATGTAATAATGGGTATCATTTTAATCGTATTGACCCTCAGAATAAAGAACACATGTCATTTTTACCATAAATTGTACGGCGTGAAAACGAAACCTTCCAAAATTAGCAAAATTGTGTTTTTCTTTTTAATTTCCCCACAAAATAAGTGTTTTTTGGCTGCGCCATACATTTTATGATATATTGAGTGATGTCATTACAAAGGACAACTGGTCGCGCAAAAAATAAACCCTCATACTAGTCTGTGGATGAAAATATAAAAGAGTTATGATTTTTAGAAGGCGAGGAGGAAAAAAATAAAAGGAAAAATTTAATTGTCTGAGTCCTTAAGGCCAAAATGGGCTGAGTCCTTAAGGGGTTAAAGGGGTACGCCGCCCCTAGACATCACGAGGGGCGGAGCCGTGATGTTGTGATGCTCCGACCGCTGTATCGCCCGTCATTACGCACAAAGAGAACTGACATCTTATCCCCTATCCTTTAGAAAGGGGATAAGATGTTAGATCGCCTGGGTCCTGCTGCTGGGGACCCCCGGGATTGCCGCTGCGGCACCGCACACTCATTACTGCACAGAGCGAGCGAGTAATGACGGGTGATACAGGGGCCGGAGCATCGTTACATCATATATAAATAAATATTTTCTTCTCTGCGCCATTTACCTTGTGGTTGAGGTAACATGTTAGTTTTATACTTTAGGCCGCCTGATTACAGCGATACCAGATTTGTATCATTTACGTCATGTTTTACTAATTCTGAACTTTTTCAAATTTTTTTTAATTGCCATTTTTTTAACCCCTCTAGCTTTATTTTTTTTCCGCATACCAGGCTGTATGAGGGCTCATTTTTTGCGCCATAATCAGTTTTTTGTATCTGTACCATTTTGGTATTGAGCTGACTTTTTAATCACCTTTAACTTTTTTTTCTGGGATATTATAAAAATTGCAAATCTGTGGTTTGGTGGTATTTTACATTTACCGTATGGGATACTTAATGTTATATTTTAATAGGTTGTACAATTACGCACTAAGCGATACCAAATATGTTTATTTTTATTATGTTTACATGTTTTTATATAGGAAAAGGGGGTGATTTGAACTTTTAACATGGAAGGGGTTAATGCAGCGGTCTTCAAACTGGCCCTCCAGATGTTGAAAAACTACAACTCCCAGCAAGCCCGGACAGCCAACGGCTATCCTGGCATGCTGGGAATTGTAGTTTTGTAACATCTGGAGGGGCACAGTTTGAAGACCACTGGGTTAATGTGTCTTTCAAACTTTTATTAAAACTTTTATTTATAATTTTTTTTTTTTTTTTTACACTTTATTAGACTTATGAGGAATCATTAGATTCCTCAGACAGATGAATAGATTCTATTGAACTCTATTAATCTGTGTGCTCTGTGATCCATTGATAGAGCCTGGTCCAGCCAGGATCTATCAATGACACAGCCGGGACAGGAGGAAGCAGAGGAAAGTCCTCTGGCTACCTGCATAGTGATCTAGCCCACCATGGAGCATTCACATGTCCCTTTAGACGCTGCTGTCAGCTTTGACGGCGGCGATCTAAAGGGTTAATAGCCAGCCGCGGCGATCGCCGCATGCTGGCTATTAGCAGCGCCCCCCGGCTACTGAGAACAGCCGGGGGCTGCAGAGTACGGAGCGGGCAGCAATCCCGAGCCCGCTCCATACTCCCCTGTGAGTGCCGCATACAGTCTCCCCGTGCAGACGTGCGGGGAGCGAAGGCAGAGGACGCAGGTCTGCACGGAGAGAAATAAGCCACGCCCCCTCATCCAATACACAGCTGCTCATCTCCCCTGCTCTGCTTCGGAGGACACAGGCTGCAGAGTATGGAGCGGGCAGGAGTCGGGAGCCCGCTCCATACAGACTGCAGATCGCCTCCGTACTTGTCAGGTCCGGCCCTGCTTGCCCGAAGCCGGGCTAAGGGCCGGACAAATTAACCTGCCAGGCGCCCAACTGCTAGTCCCGGGCGTCGGGTGATAGGAATTCCACATCCCTGATCACGGCCCGCCCCCTGAATACAAGTCTATGGGAAGGGGCGTGGGGGTCATCACACCCCCTGCCATAGACTTGCATTAAGGGGGCGGGCCGTGATATCACGAGGGGTGTAGCCATGAAGTCACGCAGCTCCATCCCCTGTATAGTCCATCATTACGCACAGAGCGAACTCTCTGTGTAGTAATGAAAGTGCGGGGCCGCAGTGGCGATCCCGGGGGTCCCCAGCAGCAGGACCCCGGGGATCTGACATCTTATCCCCTATTCTTTGGATAGGGGATAAGATGTCTAGGGGCGGAGTACCCATTTTAAACTTGACTGTGGGATTCTACTAGTGAAATCATGTTTTATAATAAATGCACCTTCCTGGATCCTCCCACTGCCCTATCTTCAGCAGCAGATCAGCACACAAACTGTTCAATACAGTAGACTGTTGGCTTCCCAGCCAGTAGTCCTGTGGTAATGACGTGTATGTTGCCTTTCTTTCCTTCAAGGAATGTATAAAATACATTCACATATTAATACAGAGGAGTCGGAAGCACAGAAAACTCCGGAGTCTGAGTTGGAATCGGAGTCGGAACATTTATCTACCGACTCCACAGCCCTGTTGATGTGTACCTGAGTGTCTGGGTTAACCCCACCCACCAGAGGTGATTGGTTAAACTCTGATAATGCTCGTAACTAAGCATAAAGAAAGAATAATGAATGTGATTCCGGCTGGTAAGTAAAAACAAAGTAACTGGCATACTATAATAGGAACAAATAGGCACACTCAGGTACACATCAGAGAATATAAACTCAAATTGGAACGCATGGGGGAGCATATTGCGCAAGAGCGGTCCCCCTGTTTGTGTTCCACGGGCACTTCCGGTTATTGGCAGTGCCGCTGACGTACTTCCGGTTTGATCAGCTGACCGGAGAAGCGGTCACATGATCCCCGGCGTTCCGGATATAATCCGGACGCCGGCGATCAGCGGACAGAGCGCTAGTAGCCTGAGTTAGGCTCCCTGCCACTGCAGGTGCGCTCGGTCCCCCGCTTGTCCAATTAAGACTCCATAAACGTGAGTAGCTAGCCGATGGCTAAATCGCTTTCTCCACAGGCAATACAAATGGACAAATGTCCTAATATTGGATATATCTTTATGAACCAATACGGTATCCTGATGGAGTGTATTCTGCTTTTTCTTCATTTACAGGTGCCTTCTGATGATGTGGGAGTCTTTTGATGAGCTAATTTGTACATCAGCTTACACTCTGTGTCTAATTGCATAACTATTGTATTTAACCCCTTAAGGACTTAGCCCTTTTTCACCTTAAGGACTCGGACGTTTTTTGCAATTCTGACCACTGTCACTTTAAACATTAATAACTCTGGAATGCTTTTAGTTATCATTCTGATTCCGAGATTGTTTTTTCGTGACATATTCTACTTTAGCATAGTGGTAAAATTTTGTGGTAACTTGCATCCTTTCTTGGTGAAAAATCCCAAAATTTGATGAAAAATTTGAAAATTTAGCATTTTTCTAACTTTGAAGCCCTCTGCTTGTAAGGAAAATGGATATTCCAAATATATATATATTTTTTTTATTCACATTTCCAATATGTCTACTTTATGTTTGCATCATAAAATTGACATGTTTTTACTTTTGGAAGACACCAGAGGGCTTCAAAGTTCAGCAGCAATTTTCCAATTTTTCACAAAATTTTGAAGGGACCACTTCAGGTTTGAAGTGGATTTGAAGGGTCTTCATATTAGAAATACCCCACAAATTACCCCATTATAAAAACTACACCCTCCAAAGTATTCAAAATGACATTCCGTCAGCGTTTTTACCCTTTAGGTGTTTCACAGGAATAGCAGCAAAGTGAAGGAGAAAATTCACAATCTTCATTTTTTACACTCTCATATTCTTGTAGACCCAATTTTTGAATTTTTACAAGGGGTAAAAGAAGAAAATGTATACTTAAATTTGTAGCCCAATTTCTCTTGAGTAAGGACATACTTCATATGTCTATGTAAAGTGATCGGCGGGCGCAGTAGAGTGCTCAGAAGCAAAGGAGCGACAAGGGGATTTTGGAGAGTACGTTTTTCTGAAATGGTTTTTGAGGGGCATGTTGCAATTAAGAAGCCCCTATGGTGCCAGAACAGCAAAAAAAAACACATGACATACCATTTTGTAAACTAGACCCCTTGAGGAACGTAACAAGGAATAAAGTGAGCCTTGATACCCCACAGGTGTTTCACGACTTTTGCATACGTAAAAAAATAAATAAAAAAATTTCACTAAAATGTTTCCCCCCAAATTTCACACTTTTGCAAGGGTTAATAGCAGAAAATACCCCCAAAATTTGTAACCCCATCTCTTCTAAGTATTGGCCTGAAGTGCACTAAGGGCGAACTACAATGCTCAGAAGAGGAGTCATATTTGGCTTTTTGAGACCAAATTTGCTCGGGGGGCATGTCACATTTAGGAAGCCCCTATGGTGCCAGGACAGCAAAAAAAGAACACATGGCCTCCCATTTTGGAAACTAGACCCCTCGGTGAACGTAACAAGGGTTTAAGTGAACCTTTATACCCCACAGGTGTTTCACAACTTTTGCATATGTAAAAAAACAATTTTTTTTTTTTTTACTAAAATGCTTGTTTTCCCAAAAATGTTACATTTTTAAAAAGGGTAAAAGCAGAAAATACCCCCCAAAATTTGTAAAACAATTTCTCCCGAGTACGGCGATACCCCGTATGTGACCCTAAACTGTTGCCTTGAAATGAGACAGGGCTCCAAAGTGAGAGCGCCATGCGCATTTGAGGCCTAAATTAGGGATTGCATAGGGGTGGACATAGGGGTATTCTACGCCGGTGATTGTCAAACAGGGTGCCTCCTGCTGTTGTAAAACTCCCAGCATGCTTGGACAGTCAACGGCTGTCCGGCAATACTGGGAGTAGTTGTTTTGCAACAGCTGGAGGCTCCGTTTTGGAAACAGTGGCGTACCAGACGTTTTTCATTTTTATTGGGGAGGGGGGCTGTGTAGGGATATGTGTATATGTAGTATTTTTTACTTTTTATTTTATTGTGTGTTAGTGTAGTGTAGTGTTTTTAGGGTACAGTCGCACGGGCGTGGGTTCACAGAAGTTTCTCGCTGGCAGTTTGAGCAGAAAATTTGCCGCAGCTCAAACTTGCAGCCGGATACTTACTGTAAACCTCCGCCCATGTGAGTGTACCCTGTACGTTCACATTGGGGCGGGGGGACATCCAGCTGTTGCAAAACAACAACTCCCAGCATGCGCTGACAGACTGTACATGCTGAGAGTTTGTTTTGCAACAGCTGTAGGCACACTGGTTATGTATCACTGAGTTTGTGAACTTACTCAGTGTTTCACAACCAGTGTGCCTCCAGCTGTTGCAAAACTACAACTCCCAGCATATACGGTGCATGCTGGGAGTTGTAGTTTGCAACAGCTGGAGGCACACCGGTTGTGAAACAGAGTTAGATTAAAAAAAAAAAAACTGAGTTTCACAACCAGTGTGCCTTCAGCTGTTGCAAAACTACAACTCTCAGCAGTCACCGACAGCCAATGGGCATGCTGGGAGTTGTAGTTATGCAACCAGCAGCTGCACCACTACAACTCCCAGCATGCACTTTAGCTGGTTTTGCAAGCTGGGAGTTGTAGTTATACAACAGCTGAAGGTACACTTTTCCATGGAAAAAATGTGTCTCCAGCTGTTGCAAAACTATAAGTCCCAGCTCTCCCATAAGGGAATGCTGGGAGTTGTGGTGGTCTGCCTCCTGCTGTTGCATAACTACAGCTCCCAGCATGCCCTTTTTGCATGCTGGGAGCTGTTGCTAAGCAACAGCAGGAGGCTGTCACTCACCTCCCGCTGCTGCTCCGCTGCAGGTCAGTCCCTCGCCGCGGCAGTCGCTCCTGGGGCCCCGATCCCAACAGGGACACCGGGGATCGGGGTCCCCAGCACCCGGTGTCGTCTTCCCGCTCACGTCCTCCGGAAGAGGGGCGGAGCGGGTTGCGGGAGTGACACCCGCAGCACGCGCCCTGATTAGTCGGCCGGTAAACCGGCCGACGAATCATGGCGATCGTGAGGTGGCACCAGTGCCACCTCACCCCTGCTGGCTCTGGCTGTTCGGGGCCGTCAGAGACGGCCCCGATCAGCCAGTGTTTCCGGGTCACTGGAGACCCGATTGACCCGGAATCGCCGCAGATCGCTGGACTGGACATTGGGCATAATGACCCCCCCCCTGGGCGATATGCCGGGATGCCTGCTGAACGATTTCGGCAGGCATCCGGCTCCGGTCCCCAACCGGCTAGTGGTGGGGACCGGAATTCCCATGGGCGTATGGATACGCCCTGCGTCCTTAAGGACTCGGAATGCAGGGCGTATCCATAAGAGGTTAATAGCCTGTGTACTGGGACCCATGTTTACATGATATTTTAACTTTAGACATAAAACTTTGTCTTGTACTGATGTACCGACGCTTCTTAGCCCCTGAGGAAACTGCTATACGCAGTAGAAACGCGTTCGGCGTTTTTTGATGTTATTGGTACACAATACTAGTATAGTGCAAGAGGCACTAACTAGTGTCACATTTTCACTGGGTTCACTATTGTGGTGTATTTTATATGCAAATAGTAAAGGTTACGTTTTAACATGCACTTCCCAATTTTCTTTTGGTAATAATAATTGCTGGGAACCTTGTATGATCCAGTTCCCTCTGTGTGGTCTTATATTACACAGTTTAGTTGTCTGTGTTTTCCCTTCTCTTCTGGTGACCTTTTGAACACACTGCAGTTTGAATGATCAGCAGCAATGTGTTCAGAACATCATCAGAAGTCTGAGTACGTCACACCAATGTTCATTCATGGCTGTGAACTTACAAAGAGAAGACTTTCCTTCCTTCAGTTACCGTACTTTTGAGAGAAAAGCCTTGATTCTAGGCTCATGATTGATAGATATTGGGATTATGTATTCACTACTGGTCTTAAAAAATATACATGCGTCTAGTATTTATGCAGCTTGTCTACATGATGTGGCCAATATAGCTTTGCATAATCTTCATTTATTTTTCTTATTCTAAGTTTTAACGTTGATATTTATATATGTTTTTTTTTTATCACAGAGAATATGAAACAGGCTTCAACATGACATCCAGATTTGGGAAAACGTACAGCCGCAAGGGTGGGAATGGAAGCTCTAAGTTCGATGAAGTGTTCTCCAATAAACGAACCACTCTTAGTACAAAATGGGGAGAGACCACATTTGTGGCCAAAGTAGGACAGAAGAGACAGAATCACAAATCAGATGTTGCAGACCTCCCAAAGCGAACCAAAGTTGACGATGATGATGACATGGCGGAGGATCCATTTGGATTTGATAGTGATGAAGAGTCAAAGCCAGTGTCATCGAAAAATATCTCTCAGCCCAAGAGCGTCACTCAACAATCCTCAGAACGCTTGGGTGCAACAGGCTCAGAGAATGTCACCCCTGTGTTAGATGCTAATAACAGAACAGATCATCCTTCAGAATCCACAGTGTCATACAAACATCTTTCATTTGACAGTACATTACATGGACTGAAAGAGAAAAATTCTAACAAAATCACTGAAGATAATAAACATCTTAGTTCACCTAAGAAAACGGTCACAGGTACAAGTATTGGACAGTTTTTTTTAAGTCTTTGTTAAAATATATGTAAAAACTTTCCAAATAGGAGTCCTATAGAATTGCCTTGTTGCTTAAAGGGGTTGTTAAAAAAGCCTTACAGCTTATGAATCAACAGAAGCATTACATGATGCTTTATCTTTGGCACCCGTAAAAAAACGTTAAAATACCTTGGCTTTGTTGATTTTTAATCCTAGAAGGCACAGGGCGTACATTTATACCCTGTGCCTGCTATGAAGTGAACTCGAGAGCTGAGCTCACTTCAAAGCTGGTGAGTAATGGCAGTCCGGACTCGCCACTAATGCTCGGAATTAACGATCACGCCAATGCCCGGAATTAACCCTCAGTCGATCGCTGGATCCAAAATTGGTAAAATACAGTTTCCTGTCAGTTGTGATCACCTGAATTGTACGTAATAGTTCCCTATAGGGACAAAAAATAGTGAATAAAATGTATTAAAAAAATAAATTGAAAAAGCCCTTCCTCTAAAAGGTTGAAATCACCCCCTTTTTTTTCCCCATTTTTCAAATAAAATATTGTAAACAAAAAATTAACATAAACATATTTGCTATCGCCATGTGCGAAAATTTCGGCATATGAAAATAAAACTTTAAACCGCATGGTGAGCAGCGTAACTAAAAATAAAAGCGTGTTATGGGTCAATTTTAATAAAAAAAAAACACTCTAAAGTGGTGCACATCTTTTCATGAAAATACAGTTACATTTATTGCACCTGATGCAACATACAAGGAAACTCTCTAAAACCAATTTAATAAATAAAAACTCCACATGGGATGGGACCTTGAACCCATTCTAGGGGCACTCTAACCTCAATATTGTGTGTTCAACTACCCCCAATAAAACTGGCTACAAATGTGAATCCATATAAGACTGGGTTCACACTACGTTTTTGCCATACTGTTTTCAATCCGTTTTTCTAAAGAAAACCGTATGGCATAAAAACGGATGGAACAGTATGGAAAAAAGTAAACCGTATGCGTTTTTAAACAGTATACTGTTTTTAAAAGTGCATACAGTTCCGTCAGTTTTTATAGAAAAACAACCCATAAGTTTTTAAAAATTTTGTCCAATTTTAATGGGAGGGGTCTTGGGTGTGGACTTTAGGATTCAAATGTGCATGTGCAACGTAAAAACGTATACGTTTTTCCTGTATGGAACCGTATACATGTGCGTTTCCCATTGACGTCCATGTTAAAAAAAAAAAAACTTATGCGGTTGCAGTACGGTTTTTAAACCGGAGACAAAATTGTGGTCAACCACTGTTTTGACTCCGGTTTAAAAACCGTAACTGCAGCCGCATACTTTTTTTTTTAACATGGACATCAATGACAAACGCACATGTATACTGTTCCCTATGGGAAAAACGTATACGTTTTTACTCTGCACATGCGCATTTGAATCCTAAAGTCCCCACCCAAGACCCCTCCCATTAAAAATGGACAAAATTTTCAAAAACGTATGTTTTTTTGTTTTTTTTTTATAGAAACTGACAGAACTGTATGCACTTTTAAAAACAGTATACTCTTTTGTAAAAACGCATACGGTTTACTTTTTTCCATACTGTTCCATCCGTTTTTTTGCCATACAAAAATCCATTCTTTACAAAAACGGATTGAAAACAGTATGGCAAAAACGTAGTGTGAACCCAGCCTAACAAATTTCCTGATCAGTGTTACTAAGTCTCATTAGCATACAGGGCTTTGGAGTCGGTAGCTAAATGTTCCGACTCCGCAGTTTTTTGTACTTCCGACTCCTCTGTATTAATATGCAAATGTATTTTATACATTCCTTGAAAGAGGTAGTTGGGCAGAAGCTGCTGCCTTCTCCTTTTTGTGTTCTGATCTTCTGCTGAAGATAGGGCAGTGGGAGGATCCAGGAAGGGGCATTTATTATAAAACATGATTTCCCTAGTAGAATTCCATAGTCATGTTTCAAGTTTAAGCTAACAATCAAGTTTACTAGTTTTTATAGCCTTAGCTGAATGACAGCAGTTTTTCCAATGGTTTACAGCTTCAGTCTTGAACTATTGACCCTCCATTCCCTTCACATATACAAGTGTCTCTAGTCCTGCAAAAAAACATTATCAGTGAGAGGCTAGGTTACCCATGGGTTCTCTTAACAGCAGAACACAACACTATGGAAAGTATAAGTATTGCCGCTCCTAATTGTGCATTGCATGTTATACAGTGAAGCACATGAAAAGCATGCTTCTTCACGGTCACTTAACGTGTTCGTTTTGCTGTTGCGTGAGGCACTGCATGCATCGGTCTTTATTCTTACAGTAGAGAAGTCATCAATTATAACTTTTTTGTGAATTGGGACATTTAAACTTGCTTTTTTAAAATTCCAATCTAAATTTAATAGGAGTCTGAACTGGTGCATTGTACCCAAAATTTTGTCAAACTCTGACTCCATAGCACTGTTAGCATATAGCCTACAACCTCAGATACAGTGTATCTAAAGTCATAGACATCAAATCAGATGGGGGAGCTCAAGGAATGTGCAGAGGGGTGACTGCCAGACTGTGAAACTATATGCGTTCCGTTGCCTTGAGACTATTTTTATTAGACTTTTTGATCTCTTTATTTTTTTCTGCTATATAAAGTGACCAGAAATCAGCAGTTCTGGACTTGGTATTTACGTTTATGCAATTTACTTTTTTACTCTACTTCAACGTGCGTGCGTGTGTGTGTGTGTATATAATATAATATTTATATATCTCTCATAAATACACATACAGCAGAATCTCCCAATAGCGGACACTCACGGGGAATAAAAGTGTCTGCTATTAAGAGATGTCCTCTATTGCAGCATCTAAGGCACTGTCGGGTAAAAAAAAACTTTTATGTTGTATATTTTGGCAAAACAACTGTTTTTCTAAACTAGTTTACTTTAAAAATGTTTACATTTTATTAAACTGCCTTTGAAAATACTACCACTAGGGGTCCCCATACCTCCTGGGACACCGAGTCCTACAGCAGCTTGAGCGTGTCTAAGGGTCATGGACACGAGATGGCTGACAAGGCTGCAGGAAGAACACAGCTTAAATCAACACTGCTATAACAGAGTTTTACCAAACATGTGCCTCCAGCTGTTGCAAAACTACAATGCCAAGCATTCCTGGACAGTCATAGGATGTCTGGGCATGCAGGAAGTTGTAGTTTTGCAAAAGCTGTAGGCACACAGCTTAAAGGACAACTGCAGCGGAATTACACTTATCCCCTATCTACAGGATAAGGGATAAGTGTTTGATCGCGGGTGGTCCGACCGCTGGGACCCCCCTCGATCTCCCTAACGGGGCGCAATAGCGCCCATGGTGACGTAGCGTCAACCTAGAGGTCGATGGTGACGCCCAGTCTCCTCCCCGTCCCCATACAGTTCTATGGGGGATGCGGGGAGGCACAAATGCTGCCTCCCCGCCCCTCTCCCATAGAGATGTATGGAGGAGGCGTGCCGGCCGCAACATCATGCTGCAGCTGACACGCCCCCTGCACGGGAGAGCCGCGGCCCCGTACAGGAGATCGCTGGGGGCCCCAGCGTTCGGAACCCCCGCGATCAAACATTTATCCCCTATCTTGAGGATAGGGGATAAGTGTTTGTACCGCTGCAGATGTCCTTTAAGGCAGCACTGCTGTAAAAAAAAAGCTATCCAAACATTGTGCCAGCATTACAGGACTCCAGGATGTAACACATGACTAACAGGAAGATATAAGTTATACACTCACCATATTGTCTTTGGTGGTAGAGTACAGGCAATCTCCAATAATCATTGTATGTGTGTGTACAGCATAAAACCAGAGAGGAAAGGGTTACAGAAAGGGGCTGACAGGCTCACTCAGAGCATTGAGTCAGCAGGCGGAGGAGTCATCACAGTGCAGACAAGAGGACACAACCGCTCCATATTACAAGATGGAAAATATGTTGTGCAGCTGTAATATGCTATTTTATTAGTGAAAAAGGGTGATAGAGACATAAAAATAACATATACATTTTCAGGACGAGGTACAGAGTAACATATAACAATTTATTTTTTTGGATCTGACAGGTACGCCTGATAGCAGCTGGGACCAACCCAGTATGAATTACGCCCAACACCTGAGCGCATTTCATATGCTTTGAGCATTTTGACATTTTGTCTTCTAGAGGTTAAAGAGTAGCTCTCATAAAAAATGTTATGTTTCTCAGTAATTTCTGTGTGTCTAGCGCGTATATTTCTCTCATATACCTTTTTATCTGTTGGTCACTTGAATTTTCATCTTGTAATTTTCTGTCACCCCTCCTCTATGTTTTCAGACAGGAGTCTAATAGGACTAGCCCCACCCTCTCTTGCTGGACTTTGCCCAAGCCTTTGCTACAGCTTGGACAAAGATGATGCTGCAGCCATACCGGTTTATATTCTGGATGGTATGGTGACCCCTAGTGGTGTGTTTTTATTTATTTATTTTTTTTTTTAAAGCCATGATTTCTATAAAAAGAAGAAATTTATAAAGTTATATTTGAAAAATTTGTGTTGCCAAGATGTACAACATATAAAATATTTTTTTTTATCTGACAGTGTCATAAAGTGTCTAAAGCTGTAAGATAAACTGCAGCACTCTCACCTCGCCCTGTCCACAGTAGATGCTCTGGTCCCCCCCCCCCCAAGTTGTGCCCCTCTTATACTTTATAATAAGAAACATGCTTTCCCTGCTATTGCCACACTTGTTAGAGCAATCCCCAGTTAACAGGACGCACTCCACTAATTTGTATGGGAGCACCAAAGATGATATAGTACATAACTCGGGCATCGCTGACGCACCCATACAAATAAATAGAGCCTTTTCCAACTACAGTATGCACGTGCTCTCAGAACTGAGGCCCGGTCTATCCATGTTAAGATCATTTTCACTCGACAACGCCTTAAGGACCCGGGGATTTTCCGTTTTTGCATTTTCATTTTTTCCTCCTTACCTTTAAAAAATCATAACTCTTTCAATTTTGCACCTAAAAATCCATATGATGGATTATTTTTTGCTCCGCCAATTCTACTTTGTAATGACGTCATTTTACCTAAAAATCTACGGCGAAACGGAAAAAAAAATCATTGTTAGACAAAATGGAAAAAAAAACGTCATTTTGTAAATTTG
This sequence comes from Hyla sarda, assembly GCF_029499605.1. Classification (NCBI taxonomy): domain Eukaryota; kingdom Metazoa; phylum Chordata; class Amphibia; order Anura; family Hylidae; genus Hyla; species Hyla sarda. The sequence goes on along the minus strand of NC_079195.1, from coordinate 137,276,981 downwards.
GGGGCTTCCGTTTCTACACAGTATATTAGTCAGTAAAAATGACACCTTATCTTTCTGTACGTCCATACGGTTAAAATTATACCCTACTTACATATGATTTTTTCCAGAAGTACGACAAAATTAAACCTAACTACATGCAGGAAAATGTATAAGTTTAAAATTGTCATCTTCTGACCCCAATAACTTTTTTATTTTTCTGCGTATGGGCCGGTATGAGGGCTCATTTTTTGCACTGTGATCTGAAGTTTTTATCGGTACCATTTTTGTATTCATAGGACTTATTGATCGCTTTTTAATAATTTTTTTCATGATATAAAAAGTGACCAAAAATACTCTATTTTGGACATTGGAATTTTTTTTGACCGTGGGGTTTAATTAACTATATATTTTTATAATGCGGAAATTTCCGCACACAGGGATACCACATATGTTTATTTTTAGTTACACAGTATTTTATATCTTTTTTTAATTGGAAAAGGGGGGTGATTCTAACTTTTATTAGGGAAAGGGTTAAATGATCTCCAACTTTTTTTTTCACTTATATATTTTTTTGCAATGTTATAGCTCCCATAGGGGACGATAACACTGCACACACTGATCTTTTACCGCTTGAATGCTGATGCCTTGATCTCAGGCACTAAGCAGTCATTCGGCGATCGGACACCAGAAGGCAAGGTAAGGGACCCTCCTGCTGTCCTACAGCTGTTCGTGATGCCGCGATTTCACCGCGGCAATCCCGAACAGCCCGCTGAGCTAGCCGGGGGTAGTTTACTTTCACTTTAGACACGGCGTTCAAAAGGGTTAATAGCGCGGCACCGCGATCCGTGCCGTGCGCTACTAGCCATGGGTCCCGGCCGAGCCCGACCCGCTACGGCATGGCCCCGCATTATAGAACGGGAGCGGACTCCGGACGTACAGGTATGCCCTGGGTCCTTAAGAGGTTAAAGGCTATGGGCACTTTTTGTTATGCATTTTATTATTGCATTGTACTTGATTTAAACAATAGGTCACTTTCTGATAACACATTCCCTTTAAGCGTAAAGCATGAAGTGACTGACTAGTAGATAGTACATCTTTGGAAGCAGGAAGGATTTTTGTACCAGTCTTTTAGAACCATTCTCCAGTATTAGCGGGACCTGGCGGTTGTTTTCCATACTGTGACTGTCCATTATAATATTTACAGCAATAAAAGTCTATTGTTGGGAGGTTTCATACTTTGAATTCTATAAAGTAATTATTATCCTCAATTTGCTAAGTTCTAAACGTTAGAAGAAGCATGACAGGTCCTAGGATTACCTGTAACTAGGGTGACTCATAATGCCTCAGCAGGTATTTGTTGGCAGAACTCATCTGATGGTTTCCTGCTCAGTTATAATCATTCCCATGTCATGAAATAGTACATAAGTGATAGTAACCTTAACTCTGGGTGTATAAAGCCAATTGTATTAAATGCATGTTTTTTTGTTTTGTTCTATCTTATTAGGTAATGCACAGAGCTTCCTAGAAGACAAAAATAGCTATACTGCTCAAAAGAAGAGTGACTTTGACAGCAAAATGTCTTTTGATACATTACATTTTGGAGTTTCCACAAAACCATGTAATAGTAACACAAAGCCTGTGGAATCAGTTCTTTCTAGTTTTGCCACTGACACAGATGACTGGGTCTTGGAACCTGTAAAGAGACCAGATTCCCCTGTACTGAAAGAACAGGCTCAAGAGACACAGAGGTTTGGACTGTTTGACTGGGAAGATCTGACTGATGAAAACTCAGAAACTCCAGACTTTGAGTTTTCTTTGAGTGCAAGTAGTCCTAAAGTTGAAGAAGACGGCATCCAACCTAAAGAACAACCAACAGACCCTGAGGAGCAAATAGGTGAAGATTCTCTCCAGGGTGGTGTGAAACTTGGTAACTGCAGGACATACTGTAGGTCTAGCAAAGCAAAATCTACGCAAGGTTCATCAAACTTCGATAAATTGTTAGATGGTGCCAGTTATAACACAGACAAGACCAATTCTGTGAATAAAAGCAGTGGTAATAGACCCACTGGTCGGACTAGAGATTACACCGTTCTCCACCCATCATGTTTGTCTGTATGTAATGTTACCATACAGGATAGCATGGAACGGAGTATGGATGAGTTAACTGCAAGCCCTTCTACAGATTTAGGGGAAGCAGGGCGTCTTAGAAAAAAAGCTGATATTGCAACAGCAAAAACAACCACAAGGTTTCGCCCTGGTAATACGAAATCCAAGAAGGATGCCAAGTTGGAGTTTTTTGGGTTTGATGACCAAGATGATGGAGGTGGTGGCGATGGTGCATCTAAAACTTTTGGACAGTCAAGCTATAGAATAAAATATTTTGGATTTGATGACTTGAGTGAGAGTGATGATGAGGATGAAGATGAATGGCAACAAAAAGAGAGAAAATCAAAAAAGATGGCAAAGAGTGCAGTGATGGAGGCAGAGTGCAGTGAATCCATCTTTGGAGTCGGTACAAATCTGCAGAGTATGCAGTCAGCAAATAATATTGGTAAGTAGTATTGGGAAGCAATTCATGAATGTTTGATGCACATTTGCCCAAAACTTTGTGTAAATTTAATAAGAGAAAAAAAATGCACGTTTTGCACCACATTTTACAGAAAAGCCACTCACCCCTCAAACCAGCAGCAGTAGTAGTCCACTCCCAAGCAAAAACAAAGGTAAGTGACATAAATAGCTATACACATCCGTAAATAGGTGGTGGGCTCCAGCTATTTGTACTATCTACAGAAGTTTCCTTTCGTCACTTACTTTAAAGGGTGAACGGGTCACATAATCTTCCATTACATGTACGATGAGTTTCATATTTAAGCACAAATGGGAATTCTTGGTAACGGTGCAAAGTATTGTAGATTTCTCCAGATATTCAGAAACTGCTGTATGTTCATGGTAGAATGAATGCCCTCTAAAAGGAATGGCTGTACGGGTGATGTAGTTATCTATCTATTTTTTACTTAAGTTATGAAATAAAATATGATTAGAAACTTGTATGGTTTCCTGACTGGATCCATGCCATCACATTAAATAGTTTGCTTTTACAATGAGCAGCTAATTTAGTCTATTTACCCCTTAAAGGAGTAGTCCAGTGGTGAACCAAGTGGTGAACAACTTATCCCCTATCCTAAGGATAGGGGATAAGTTTGAGATCGCGGGGGCTCCGCGATCTCCTGTACGGAGCCCCGACAGCCCGCGGGAATGGGGCGTGTCGACCTCCGCACGAAGCGGCGGCCGACACACCCCCTCAATACAACTCTATGACAGAGCCGGAGCGCTGCCTTCGGCAATCTCCGGCTCTGCCATAGAGATGTATTGAGGGGGCGTGTCGGCCGCCGCTTCGTGCGGAGGTCGACACCCGCTATCTGGCCGGAGAGCCTGGCCCCCGTACAGAGAGATCGCAGGGGGCCCCAGCGGTCGGACCCCCCGTGATCTCAAACTTATCCCCTATCCTTAGGATAGGGGATAAGTTTTTCTCCACTGGACTACCCCTTTGAAGACACCGCCTGTTTTTTTATTAATGACCAAGACCAATTTTTCAAATTTGGCATGTGTCTCTTCGGGGGTTTTAACTTTGACATGCTTTTACTTAGCGATGTGATTTGAGATTGTGTTTTTTTTTTTTTTTTTTTTTGTGACATACTGTACTTTGTTAGTGGTTTATTTTTATGTTTATATGTTTTTTATATGGGAAAAGGAGGTGATTTGAACTTTTAATATGGAAGGGGTTAATGTGTCTTTTTAAACTTTTTTGTTTACACTTAATAAGTTCCTTAGGGGACTTTTAGGAAGAATCATTAGATTCCTCATACAGATCAATAGAGTTCTTTTGAACTCTCTGTGATCCATTGATAGAGCCTAGTCCAGCCAGGCTCTATCAATGACAGAGCCACGGACACCAGGGAAGCAGAGGTAAGCCCTCCGGCTACCTCTATAGCGAGCCGCATGCTGGCTATTAGTGGCGGCCTCCAGCTACTGAAAACAGCCGGGTCTGCAGAGTATGGAGCGGGCACGAGTCTGAAGCTCGCTCCATACACACCTCTAAGTGCTGCCATGCTTGTCGGGGGTTTTCAGGTCTGGCCCTGCTTGCCTGAAGTAGGGCTAAGGGCCTGAAAAATTCACCTGCCTGGTGCTTGGAACTGCATGGACGTCGGGCGATAGAAATTCCACATCCCCATACTAGGCTGACAGGAGGCCATCAGCTGGATCTCCTGATCGCATCGAGGGGGATTGCTGTTCCCCCTGTCAACCCCATAGATTCCGTGATCAGGACTGATCACAACATCTATGGGGTTAATGCTGCCAAGACCGGCGCAATTCTGGCCTGATCGGCTGCGAGAAGACCGCGGCTTTGACAGCCGGGTCCTGCCTGCGATCTCCTGCAGAACGTCACACGGAGCAGAATATCGCCAGGATGTATGCATACGTCCTAGGGCGGGAAGGGGTTAATAATAGAAATGAGCAAGTTCAGGTTGGATAGCTTTGTAGGCATAAGTACATTTGGGCCATACGTGACATAGTTATTCATCTTAGAGTCACACCTTTAATTGTTACTCCTCACATAGGCACTTGATTTTTCTGCTACACATAGAAAGGCCTCTCTCTTCAGACTTTCGGTGAACATTTAGGGCAATATGGCCATTTCAGGGCACCATACTGACATTTTCATTTAGGGGTCTGGCCTAATGAAAAAAGTTCTTTCCAAACTGTATATAACTAACATACTCATCAGAAATCAACAACGACTGGACAATATAACGCAAGTCTAGGAACAAAAACTGCTTTAGTTTCATCGAGTCAGGTCTTTTGTGGCTCATAGAGAAAAGCAGAGGTACTAAATGTGCAAGATCAGTCGACTGGAGTCTAAGGAGAAGCTTTACTTTGTAGCAACGGCCTCTAACAACGTCCGGGACCCGTGGCTAATAGCGCGTGTTGATTGTGGTGCCGCACGCTATTAACCCTTTAGACGCGGTGTTCAAAGTTGAACGCCGCGTCTAAAGTGAAAGCATGCTGGTTAGCTCAGGGAGCTGTTCGGGATAGCTGTGGCGAAATCACGGCATCCCGAACAGCTTAGAAGACAGCCAGAGGATCCCTACCTGCCTCCATGCTGTCCGATCGCCGAATGACTGCTCAGTGCCTGAGATCCAGGCATGAGCAGTCAAGCGGCAGAATCAGCGATCAGTGGTTTCTTATAAGAAACCACTGATCAATGTAAAAGATCAGTGTGTGCAGTGTTATAGCCCCCTAAGGGAGCTATAACATTGCAAAAAAAAAAAAGTGAATAAAGATCATTTAACACCTTCCCTAATAAAAGTTTGAATTGCCCCCCTTTTCCCATAAAAAAATGCTGTAAAAAAAATAAACATGTGGTATCTCCGCGTGCGGAAATGTCCGAATTATAAAAATATATTGTTAATTAAACCGCACGGTCAATGGCGTACGCGCAAAAAAATTCCAAACTCCAAAATGGTGCATTTTTGGTCACTTTTTATATCATGAAAAAATGATCAATAAGTCCTATCAATGCAAAAATGGTACCACTAAAAACTTCAGATCATGGTGCAAAAAATGAGTCCTCATACCGCCCCATACGCGGAAAAATAAAGTTATAGGGGTCAGAAGATGACTATCTTAAACGTATAAATTTTCTGCATGTAGTTATGATTTTTTCCAGAAGTACGACAAAATCAAACCTATATAAGTAGGGCATCATTTTAATCGTATGGACCTACAGAATAAAGAAAAGGTGTCATTTATACCGAAAAATGTACTACGTAGAAACGGAAGCCCCCAAAATTTACAATTTTGTCTCATAATGATTTTTCCGTTTTGCCGTAGATTTTTGGGTAAAATGACTGACGTCATTACAAAGTAGAATAAGTGCCACAAAAAATAAGACATCATATGGATTTTTAGGTGCAAAATTGAGAGTTATGATTTTTTTAAAGGCAAGGAGGAGAAAAAGAAGATGCAAAAAAACTGAAAAACCCTGGGTCCTTAAGGGGTTAACAATGCGCTGCCGCGGCGATCCAATCATCCAGCATGGCAGCCGGAGGTCCCCTCACCTACCTCTGCTGCCTTCCACGGGTCTTCTGCTCTGGTCTGCGATCGAGCAGACCAGAGCAGAAGATGACCGATAATACTGATCAGTGCATGTCCTATGCATAGCACTGAACAGTATTAGCAATCGAATAATTGCTATAAATAGTCCCCTATGGGGACTATTAAAGTGTAAAAATAAAAGTAAAAAAATAAATTTAAAAAAAGTAAAAAAAATTAGAAAAACCCCTCCCCCAATAAAAACGTAAATTGTCCCATTTTCCCTATTTCACCCCCCAAAAGTGTAAAAAAAAAAAAAAAAAAAAAAATATATATATATATATATATATATATATATACATACATATACATATACATATTAGGTATCGCCGCGTGCGTAAATATCCCAACTATTAAAATAAAATGTTAATGATACCGTACGGTGAAGGTAAAAAAAAAAAAGTCCAAAATAGTTGCTTTTTTATAACATTTTATTCCAAAAAAATTTATAAAGTATTAAGTTTTATATAAGCAAATATGATATCAATAAAAAGTACAGATCATGGCACAAAAAAATGAGCCCTCATACCACCGCTTATACGGAAAAATGAAAAAGTTATAGGTCTTATAGGGGGATTTTAAACGTACTAATTTGGTTAAACAGTTTGCGTTTTCTCTTTTTTTTTAAGCGCAACAGTAATAGAAAAGTATGTTTTCATGGGTATCCTTTTAATTGTATTGACCCAAAGAATAAAGAACACATGTCATTTTTACAGTAAATTGTACGGCGTGAAAACAAAACCTTCCAAAATTTGCAAAGTTGAGGTTTTCTTTTAAATTTCCCCACACAAATAGTAGTTTTTTGGTTGCGCCATACATTTTATGGTAAAGTGAGTGATGGGTTTACAATGGACAACTGGTCGCGCAAAAAAACAAGCCCTCATACTAGTCTGTGGATGAAAATATAAGAGTTATGATTTTTAAGTTCTTAAGGGGGTTAAGCTTTTTTTTTGACACTTAGACTTTTAGGGTGCGTTCCCACCTGGCGTATATGCAGCGTATTTCGCGCTGCGTATTCCTCGCTCACTATACACACAGGGCTTTCTGGCGGCAGTCCCTATATGTGTAGTGAGTTTTGGAAACTGGGCCGTGTGCCGACGCGACTGATGCGCGGCTCCGCCTCCAAAACTCACTGCACACATACGGCTGCTGCCCGAAAGCCCTGTGTGTATAGTGAGCGAGGAATACGCAGCGTATTTCCCGCTGCTTATACACCAGGTGGGAATGCACCCTTAGGAGGAATCACTAGATTGATTGATTAGTTTGACCTGTGTGCTCTGCGCTTCATTGATGATCCCTGGTCCAGCCAGGCTCTATCAATGACGCGGAAAAAGAGGCAAGCCCTCTGGCTATCTCCACAGTAACCCACCAGGCAGGGAGCATTTACATGTCCCTTTAGCGGCGATCTAAAGGGTTAATAGGCAGCAACGACGATGGCCGCATGCTGGCTATTAGCGCCCCCCCCAGCTAGTGATATCAGCTGAAGGCCGCCGGGTATGAAATGGGAAAGAGTCAGGAGCCCACGCCACTGTACTTGTCGAGGTCTTTCAGGTCTGGCCTGCTTGCCAGAAGCAGGGCTAGAGCCCTGAAAAATTCACCTGCCCAGAACTGCATGTCCCGGGCTAGGGGCGATAAGATTTCTACATCCCTGAATGCTAGATCTGCATATGGCTGCTTTCCAGAGATCCCAATAGTTAGAAAAATGTTTTATCTGAATGAGATTGTTTTGGCAGCAAACATTTCTACAAGATGCATTCAGATGAATGGGGCTGCCACAGAAATGTTTACAACAGATCTGCTTAATGTATTCGCCATGCTGCTTTTCCTGCGGGATCCACTACTGGCTTTAACTAAAAGAAAAAAAATTAAAAAAATCTGTATGACACCAGCCTTAGCATGTTTCCGACAAGGAACACATTTTCAAATCAGTACTATGACTGTAAGGCCCCTTCTGGCCATGGGTCTTCAAATGACCTGTACGCTTCACAGACTTCTCTGACGCTTTCAGTACAGGTGCTAGGGCTCAGGCTGGGACATAGGACTAGAAGTGAATGTGAATTACGCTCATCTGGACCTGTCCTAACGCTGGGCTATATGTAAGGCTGGGTTCACACTACGTTTTCTCCCATACGGGAGCGCATACGGCAGGGGGGAGCTAAAAGCTCGCGCTCCCGTATGTCACCGTATGCGCTCCCGTATGTCATTCATTTCAATGAGCCGACCGGAGTGAAACGTTCGGTCCGGTCGGCTCATTTTTGCGCCGTATGCGCTTTTACAACCGGACCTAAAACTGTGGTCAACCACGGTTTTAGGTCCGGTTGTAAAAGCGCATACGGCGCAAAAATGAGCCGACCAAACGTTTCACTCCGGTCGGCTCATTGAAATGAATGACATACGGGAGCGCATACGGTGACATACGGGAGCGCGAGCTTTTAGCTCCCCCCTGCCGTATGCGCTCCCGTATGGGAGAAAACCTAGTGTGAACCCAGCCTTAGAACTACAACGTAGCTGAAAGTCAGATTCAGTGTTTGATATTGACCGAAGCTACAAGCAGCTTCCCTGATAATGTTCTGCTGCATCACAGCCGCCACACAGCTCTGTTATGGCCTCAGTGGTTTAACCTGGCTTTGACGTGTGGCAAGCATAACACTGATGCATTTTTCTAAGTCTATATTATGCTCATCTGATACTGACCTCAGTTTGTAAATCTGCTTTTTTCTTTTGGAACTGGATAAGCATAACGGAAATAGATGGACACAGTTCGTAGATAGCTAGCACGGCACTGCTTCTCTTTGAGTATAGAACAATGATGAAATGGCAGCGTGGTGGAGGTGGTGCTCTGATTAACAATAGTGCAAGAAGACGTTTCAAAAGAGCAGAAAAAAATCGGCAACTCACCGCAACCAGCTGAATGAAATCTTCTTCTTTTATTTCATACTCACAAATATGTTACATGGGAAGAGGGTAGTGGGAGGGACACAGGATGGCGACCAAGCTCCGTTTTGCACGGTGATCGTGCTTCCTCCGGCCGGAGGAAGCACGATCACCGTGCGAAACGGAGCTTGGTCGCCATCCTGTGTCCCTCCCTCTACCCTCTTCCCATGTAACATATTTGTGAGTATGAAATAAAAGATTTCATTCAGCTGGTTGCGGTGAGTTGCCGATTTTTTTCCTGCTCTTTTGAAAAATAACGGAAATAGAACAGAGGTGTAAATGTGTTTTAATCCATGTCAAAAATAAGGAAAACTAAAGCAAGGAGATGGGGCTTGAATGTGTTTTTTATTTTTTATTTTTCTTCCCAAGAGAATTGTTTATTAAAAAGTAATACTTTTATTGATGTTTAAATTTAGTTTTTCTTCTTGATCTTTGGTCTGCAATATCTCTCCATGAATTTTTCTGACTATACATTATAAGAAATCTTTTCTATATATATATTATAATTTTAGATTCTGTAGACGATCCTTATGCTGAACCTGTCTTTAAAAAACCTGCCAGCAGACAAGGAGATAAAAATAAGGATAACGCCAGGAAAATATTCAGTGGACCAAAACGGGTAAATATATATAATTTTTTAAAAATTCTTTTAATGATTACTTTGGAATATTGTGCAGCTAAATATTCAACCACTTGAAAAGAAGAGTGCTTTTTCCTAGAAACAATGTGACTTTTTCTCATGGGCTATCCTGGTATTGCACCTTTGCCCCATTTACTTGAATTTCATAGTATTGAATGTAAAAGTAAATGTCAACTCAGGGCTATACCACATAGCAATATGTAAATCTGAAAAATAGTGAAAGACCCCAGGGGGAATAGCTCAGGGATCATCGGGAACGTCCCAACTTCGTACAGGGCACATTTTTACCAGCAGTCAACATGCCAGAGCAGCTTCATGCAAGGTCTGGCTCCTCGCCAGGTTTATTTCATTTGCGGTTGCGGGTACAACAAAATAAATAAAATAATGAACAAAATAAACACACGGCTCTTGGGCCACTACCTACATATGCCAACATGCTCTGACTATACCACTGCTGGACTAGCTCCCTTCCACATTCCATCTGCAACTTCTTATGCTATAGTTCACATTTAGCTTATCTTGTGTTCCTCAGCCAGCTCATCTGACAGTCCCTCTGGGAAAGAACACTCCTCTCGTTTTCCACGATAATGCCACAGTCCACACTGGTGCCGCTTGGTGTGTCCACCACAGCCATTTGCTGTGTGCCCATCTAGCAAAGGGACATGGTACCTCCCCCCCTTGCATCAATCTGTGATCTAGGGGAGAGCTCTGTCAGTCCACATTGTCTGACTTACTTATAACAAACTTTCCTTGCCTCATTAACTAGGCCTCCGGTTTCTCCCTGATCAGGTAGGGGAATACACCCTTTTCCTGTCTTACTTTCACAATGTGTGTGTAATAATCACTAGGGATGAGCAAATGGAATCTGACAAATCCGAATTTGTTACGAATTTCAGGAAAAAATTGCTTCGCAACAAATCCGAATATGGCCGCGATTTAGTAACATAGAAACATCTAATTAAAGGAGTACTCCAGAGAAATTTTTTTTTCATAACATGGGAAACCTATTGTGAAAGTATATAACATTGTAATTCACCTGCATTACCAAATCTGCCGCAATCCCCGACTTCTCAGAAACCAGAAGTTCGGCCAGTCATTCTGCGCTATGAATTTCGTACCCCATACCTTCTTTGTGTCAGCGCATCATCTTGGTAACGAAACGTCACCGCTTCTGCAACCCTCCCCGCTGTCTGCCCCTGCCTCCTGTGGCCGCCCCTGCCTCCTGTGGGTCACTCCCACACTTTGAATATTCATACCGTCTTCGTTTGCACATCCCTGATTCGCTGGGCTGTACAAACTAGTTTGTAAGCCCCCAGCCTATCAGTGGCGTCCGTCCGCGCCTGCGCACTGATCTTTGTGCCGGGACCGGACACGTGCTCAGCCAATCATCTCCCTGTTAGTTACGTTGCCGTAACTAACAGGGAGATTCACAAAGCAATTTAGTAAGTTTTTTTTGTGCAACACAGGGAAAGGTGTTTTACAGTATGTAAAACGCCTTTCCCTATGTACAGACCCTTATTGTAATGCAAATGGAGTTTGGGGGAAGGGGAACTTTTATTTACCATTATGGGAGTTCAGGCTGCTTCCTCCTGCTGCACGAGTAGATTTAGCTGTGTGTACTCGCATAGCAAGAGCTCCGTGCAGCCACAGGACACCATGATTGGTGCAGGGTTTGGAGGGGCAGGATATGATAATTTTAGGGGCGGATGGCAGGGGAGGCAGGGAGGGGTGTGTTTATTGAAATGAATGGGGAGGGGAGATACAAGGATAGGGGAGGGGAGAGACTTGGGTAGGGGAGGGGGGGGATGAGGAGAGAGGCACTGAGAGACCGGAAAGACGAGCCAGGGAGCTTGGGGGATGATGATTTTTACATCCTCCTCTAGGGCTCCATAACCAGGAAGTGGCAGAAATTCAGGAAGAGGTAGCAGAGGAATGGCTGGGCCGATTTAGGAAAGAAAGACATCCACTTAAAGGTAAAGCCAAGGGGAACATTATAATGTAAATAAAAAATGCATTATAGAACTCCTTTAAGGGTAAAAAAATACCAGAGTCCATCAAGTTCAACCTATATCCCTAATGAATCCCTACTGAGTTGATCCAGGGGAAGGCAAAAAAAACACTCATACTAGAGGTACAAATTCCTTCCCGACTCCAAATATAGCAGTTAGAATAAATCCCTGGATCAACGTTCTGTCCCTATAAATCTAGTATACATAACCATCAATGTTATTCTCCAAAAATGCATCCATACCCCTTTTGAATTCTTTTACAGAGTTCAGTCTCACTGCTCTTACAGTAAAGAACCCCCGTCTGTGCTGGTGTAGAAACCTTCTTTCCTCAAGACGTAGAGGATGCCCCCTTGTTATAGATTCTGTCCTGGGTATAAATAGATCATGGGAGAGATTTCTCTATATCTATACATAGTTATTAGGTCTCCCCTAAGCCTTCTATTTTTCTAAACTAAATAACCCTAATTCTGATAATCTTTCTGGTTACTGTAGTCCTCCCCATTCCCCGTATTACTCTGGTTGCCCTTCTTTGAACCCTCTCCAGCTCCACTATATCTTTCTTGTACACTGGTGCCCAGTACTGTACACAGTATTCCATGTGTGGTCTGACTAGTGAATTGTACAGCAGTAGAATTATTTCCTTTTCGTCGGCATCTATGCCCCTATAGAACATCTATGCCCCTATAGAACACGAGGGTGAATGCCATCTGGACCTGGTGATTTGTATCTTTAGATTTTTTTTTTGTAGTCGGCACTGTACTTCTTCCTGGGTTAGACAGGTGACCTGTACTGGGGAGTTAACCTTATCTCGCTGTATTTCACCTGGCATTTCACCTGGAGAAGAATTTGTATAATATCTTTTGCTTTTTCCTGATCCTCGTTTATAATTTCTTTGCTTTTAAAGGGCCAACACTTTCATTTTTAACCTTTTTGCTATTTATATAGTTAAAGAACATTTTGGGGTTCGTTTTACTCTTTGGCAATGAGTCTTTCTGTCTCTATTTTTGCGGCTTTTATCTGTTTTTACATATTCTAAATTTTTCTCTATAGCTTTTTTAATTGCACAAATCACTTAATTAATCTCCATTTAGTGCGGTCCAGGCTCCAGGGTATCTAAAATGGCAGATCCACATGTGAGGACATGGGGCAAGGAACTCTGGGTAGGCAGGAAGACCCTGAATCACATGCAGCAGGCAGCTACCCCTGTGATGTCACAGCCCTATATAATCGGCGGCCAGTGACTTAAAGGGGTACTCCAGTGGAAGACATTTCTTTTTTAAATAAACTGGTGCCAGAAAGTTAAACAGATTTGTAAATGAATTCTATTAAAAAATCTTTATCCTTCCAGTACTTTTTAGCAGCTGTATGCTACAGAGGAAATTCTTTTCTCTTTGAATTTCTTTTCTGTCTTGTCCACAGTGCTCTCTGCTGACACCTGATGTCTGTATCAGGAACTGTCCAGAGCAGGAGAAAATCCCCATTGCAAACCTATGCTGCTCTGGACCGTTCCAAATCTGTGACTAATAATACTGTACTGGGCTCTACTACACAGCGATTCTGTGTTGCTGCAGTTGGTTGTACAACAACTGTAAAGCTAACGGACCAGTTAGTGAGCACGAAAAGCCATAGTCACCTGATTACAGTGCCTAATACAAGTTGTGTAGCAGAGCGTATTGTCTTCTCATACGTGTAACCTGTGCATACTTGGGCTGTGTAGGTGTTTTTTTTTTATTTAATTTTTCTCCCTGAAAAACTAATTTTGGCCTAGTTACTGTGAAAGGCCAGCCAAAGCTACACCTTTGTTTCTGTAGCCGTATACAGTTTGTAGTGGAGCGCCTAGTCCTCCTCTCATAAGTGTAAACTGTATGTACACCTACATGTCCTTTTATATATTTTCCTGTTAAACTAATTTGGGCCTAGTTACTGTGAAAGACCAGACAAAGCTACACACTTGTTTCTGTAGTCTAATTCAGTTTTAAGCGTTGTGGAGCACATTGTCTTCCTCTCAAATGTGTAACATACGCACTCAGCTAGTGTATAAGTATGTCAGGCAGAGAAGAGCCAAGACATGCACAGAGGAATTTAGGCCTCTGCCACTCATCAGGCGCAGGCAGAGGTCGCAGCAGACTAGGGGCAGCAGGAGTCACAGCAAGAGGTCTGAGCTCCGGGTGTCGGCTAGCAGTCATGTCTCGACCAGCAACCCAGCAGCTGTGATTGATTGGTTCACTCGGTCATCCACTTCATCCCAAGTGACATCCAACACCCCCAGTCAACAATCGGTGGGTTCCGCAGACTCAACCCTCAGTTGGCATGGCCCTCATGCTGCTGCCAGCTCCAGGCTCTGTCGTTGTGCTGCCATATGGTCCCCTCATGCTGATGCTGGCACCTCCAGGCTCTCTCATTGTGCTGCCATGGATACTGCAAAACATAATGAAGGTGCTGGTCCTCAGTAATAGAAATTCCTCCGCATTAGACCACAAGTAAGTATTGAGGATATGCATTAGCTAAAACGTAACTTTTCTTGCACTAGGATCGCGCAGACTACATTGCCGCTCCCATAGATGGTAATGGATTTCTGAGCAGATCTCCCAAATGATCCACCCTGAAATGCATTGCAGTCCATGGGGGCAGCAATGCAGTCTGCTCGGTCCTAGCGCTGCCAGCTCGATCTCCGGCAGAAATTCTGCCCAGAAATTTTGCAGTGTGAAACTAGCCTAAAAGGTGGAAGGGAACCACGTATGGTCCTTTGTAACAGGTGGGGGTAAAAACTTCCCCTGTAAGGCAATACTCTCGCACTATTAATTTCCTTCTTGGCAAGTGTTACTCATCCTAAAAAGGGCAGCCCCACCCAGGAACCTCTCCCTATTTCCAACAAAAAAAAAACTGGGAAATGGCAGTGTGTTCAGGTGGCAATAGGGAGAGGTTCCTGTGTGGGGCTGCTCTTTTTAGAACGAATAACACTTGCCAGTAAGGGAATTAATAGTGTGAGCGTAGGGCCTTACAGGGGAAGTTTTTACCCTCACCGGTTAAAATGGACCATACGTTGTTCCCTTCCACCTTTTAGAGGTCTTTGCATCACATCAATACTTGGTGGTGTAGGTGGCACATGGTGTTTTTTTTGCACACCTTTCCTTAAATAAATAAAAAAAATTTGGTAAATCTATTTTATCCTAAGCATATTAAGTTTACGTAATGCATATCCTCAATACTTACTTGTGCGCACTAACACTTTTACAAAAGAGACTGTTTTCTTCTGCCTACCTACCTCAGCTACTATGCTGATCCTGCTACCTGCCTGATGCCACACATCTGATGCCAAGTTCTCCTTTCACCGACCTTTGTTACCGGGTACTGGTATTGCCACCCACCGCTCCATTCGGTCACCAGGTCACTTTCTGGACTCCTGATTCCACCTCCAGGCTGTCTCATTCTGCCACCATATGTTCTCATGCTTCCGCTACCTCCAGGCTGTGTCATTCAGCTACCATATGGTCTCTTCATGCTGCCACCACCTCCAGTCTGTGTCATTGTGCCACCATATGTTCTCCTCATACTTCCGTGACCTCCAGGCTGTGTCATTCAGTCACCATATGGTCTCTTCATTCTGCCGCCACCTCCAGGCTTTGTCATTGTGCCACTATATGGTCTCCTCTTGCTGCCGCCAACTCCAGGCTGTGTCATTCTGGTCTTCTCATGATGCTGCCACCTACAGGCTGTCACTGTGCCGCCATGTGGTCTCCTTATGCCGCTGGCACATTTAAATAAAAATTTTTAGGTTCATCTATTTGAAATCTTCAATTTAAATGTTTAAAAAGTATATTTTCAATTGTTGGGCCCTTTGGTCTCATCAGGCTGTTGCTGCCTCCAGGATGGGTCATTCAGCCACTATATGGTCTCCTCATGCTTCAGCCACCCCCAGGCTGTGTCATTCTGCCGCCATATGGACTCCTCATACTGATGCTACCTCCAGGCTCTGTCATTGTGCCACTCTGCGACAGTGATTCTAATAGCGCTGCCTATAATCTGTATGTCATACTGAATAATATTATTTCACTAACACAGCACACTCCATATGAGTGTAACGACAAGGCAAATTGTGCTACACCCCTATTGAGGCTCTCTGTAGCCCATAAATAGCAGTTTTTAATAGCGATTCGCCGCAAATTCAGACCGAAGCAAATGTTTTTGGAAAATTCGGCGAATCGGCCGAATCTAATTTTTCTAAAATTCGCTCATCTCTAATAATCACTGCACAGCACTTTGGTTGCAGAGCAATGTATTAGAAGGGATCTCTGTGGCTGTGCTTGTCATCTCTCTATAAGCAACAGTAAGGTAAAATCGTTTACATTAACCACAAAGGTAACTCACAGAAGCACAGGATTATTTTAATTTATTAAATTTTTCGGGCAAAAAAAATGTTTTTAGTTGAATTCTGAGCCTGGTGCACAATCTGTTTATTAGTCAACTATATGTGCCAGCCCCAGTTAAGTGCATGCTATTTGACCTTATGAGGGGGACTCTTTCTTGCCACTTATCTTATAAGACAGTCAGATTGAACCAGTAAAAATGCAGCCTGTCCTGATGGCGGGCTATTGGGAGTTTCTGAAAGGCTTAGTAGTCTGATGGGTTTGGGAGTTCACCCATGATTTTCATCTCTTCATGAGGACAGACGCCTTCATCTTACAGCGTCTTTTTGATGTGCAAACATTTTAAAAAAAAAATAAAGTCGACTGAATAGCAGAGATACAAAGTGACTGTATCTAAGGTGCCTTTTTTTGGGTCCTAGTGGTTGTACTTCAATTTGGGTGGACATCCTGCAAGCTCAGATGAGATTTCATGTTTAGGGCCTCAGTGTGAAAAAAATCCCAGTAGCTTGCTTCAGTATTGTTAAAGTTAAGCCCTATACTATCTATAGGTAAATGGTAAAACTACCTAGGGACATTGCAGGTAAAAGCTTTGGTGTGCGCTATTTTTCTTTAGCAATAAGCGGAAGCTCCATATATAATGTCACATATATAAATTGGTATTAAAGTAGTCTCATGCCTGAAATTACAGAAAAACGTATCCCCTATCCTCACCCCTGGAGAACCCCCTCCTCCATATATCTCTGAGAGCAGTTCTGCAATCTTCGGCTCTCCCATACAGATATATGGAGGAGGCGTGGCGGCCCCTGCTTGATGTGCCGCTCAGGGGGAGAGTCGGGGCTCTGTACAGGAGATCATGGGGGCCCAAGAAGTCAGACCTCTCCTGCGGATAGGGGATACAGTTTTCTGTGATTTCTCTAAAGGAAGTGGTTGAAAAAGCAGCAAATCTTTCATGCAAGTGCGTAGAGTATAAATAAGGTAAATGCTACACAATCTCGCACCAACTCAAAACTCTTCTTGTAACAAACACGTGTCCATTATGGCAAGGGTGTACGAGAGAAGACTGACAAAGCCACCACTGGTGAACAAGCTTTTCCACATCCTCATAAGGCATTAGAACTTCTGCACTGTCACCATTGAAACAATTAGAATGAAGGGGCTGCTACACACTAAACATTGTTCTCACAATTTGTGCAGCAAAAGTCCAGCCCATTTATCTGAATAGCCACTGTGAAAACACGTTCTGATGCAGAAATATCTTTCTAAGGTTGATATGTATATTCCTTTACTTAAATAATGTTTCTTCCTAGTCTCCAACTAAAGCAGTCTATAATGCAAGACACTGGAACCAACCTGAAGCAGAGGAGCTTCCTTCCTTACCTGCGGCCAAAGCTCAGTCTGTACCAGTAAGTAAAAGTGCAATGTATGGGGAACGGTTTCATTACTAACCATTATTTTCTTCTGGTCATAGAAGAATTTTGGCAACCTGCCACAAGTCAGAAAAATACGCAGTTTTATACTGTGGATTAAGTGTGTTTTCCGTTCACTGGGCATGTATCCAAACATGTGAAATTTCCAGATCTGCATGCATTACGCCCTCCTAGCATTTGATATCTCAAGGCATGTTTCGTCAGACTGCTTTGCTCTTTTCCGTTCAGCACCCCTCGATGATAAAAGGCTTGCAAGTCATAAACCACTTGGCAGGTTCTCAGCTTATCAGAATTGAGAGCAGGACACTTGACCAGTGAGGCAGTTCCCTCATCCACCCTTCTGATTAGTTCCTAAGAATGCAGATATTTGGCCAGACCTTTTCTGTGTTTTGGTCACTACATAAAAATGTTTCAGTTCTCCTATTGTAAAAGTTACTAATTACAATCTTTTACTATTTATTACAATACATAACATTGAGGATACCTAAGGGTGCATTCACACCATGTTTTGGGTATACGGCATCCGGATCCAGCTAGAGAATTTTAAAGGGGTACTCCGGTGGAAAACAATTTATTTTAAATCAGCTGGTGCCAGAAAGTTATACGGATTTCTACATTTTCGTACTTCTACTAAAAAATCTTAATCCTTCCAGTACTACAGTTGCTGTATACTACAGAGAAAGTTGTTTTCTTTTTTAATTTTTCTGTCTGTCCAGTGCTCTCTGCTGACACATCTGTCCATGTCAGGAACTGTACAGAGTGCAAGAAAATCCCCATAGCAAACCTATCCTGCTCTGGACAGTCAGCAGAGAGGACTGTGGTCAGACAGACAAGAAATTAAAAAATAAAAGAACTTTCTCTGTAGTATACAGCAGCTAAGTACTGAAGGGATTAAGATTTTTAACAGAAGTCATTTTCAAATCTGTTTAACTTTCTGGCACCAGTTGTTTTAAAATAAATAGTTTTCCACTGGAGTACCCCTTTAAAAACCGGCCTCTGCCGTATCTCTGCCTGACCAGCGCCCTGCCCCATTCATTTCAATGAGCCGGATAGAGTCAGCTAGTGACTACGGTTGACTCATTATTTTTATTTTTTTGTTTTAAACAATTTTCATTTTGTTGCTGGACTGAAAACTGGCAGACGGATACAGTTTAAAAATAAGCCGACCGGAGTTGCTAGCTGACTTCATCCAGCTCATTGAAGGGAATGGGGTAGGCGCAGGGATTCTTGTGCCCTTTCCTGTGTGCTATTGGGTCATTCATAGTGGTAACATATGATGTGTCTTTTCAAAAGTGACATCACCACAGTGACAGATGGGAGGACTCCATAGCATACAACAAGGCAGTACACCAGCAGCGGTGCAGTCTGCTAAAACATAAGATCCCATTCACATGCATCAGACTTGAAAGAAATAGGAGTGCTAGCGGATCCTCAAAAAGGAATCTGATTAATTGCAGCTCATATGAACATACCCTAGGGCAGTGTTTTTCAACCAGAGTGCCTCCAGCTGTTGCAAAACTACACCTCTCAGCTTTATGGCCGATACCGATAATCTGTGGAGGTTAGGGCCAATAGCTTAGCCGATAATTTATACCGGAATATCGGTATATCCATCCCCCCCCCCCCCCGGCGACACCTCTGCAGATCATTGATTTAAAGCGCCCCACTGCCACCCGCTTCTCTACCCCTGCCTTTCCTGGGGTCCTCCTGAGTCCTACCACCACCGCACCGCCCTGGCCAGAGACCGCTGCCGCCCCATTGCCTCCCCCATTTCCGGTTTTATAATTACCTGTTCCCGGGTCCGCACTACTTCTGGCTCCGGTGGCGTCCTCCTGAGCTGTCACTGTGCGCACTGACGTTGACGTCGTGTTGAGGACGTCCCTCGTCATTGCGCAGCGTAAGACAGAACGCCGCAGGAGCCAGAAGTAGCGCGGGCCCGGGAACAGGTAATTAAAAAAACGGGGATAGGGGAGGCAATGGGGCAGCGGCGGTCTCTGGGCGGTGCGGTGGGGGGGATTCGTTGCGGGGGGCAGGTCATTATCGGCATGGTAATTACCGATACCGGTAACTTCCAAAACTGTTAATATCGGCCGATATCGGCCAAACAGATAATCGGTCGATCCCTAATGCACATCTCCTCTGCCCATTTACTTTAAGGTTTTTTTCTGCTGTCCTGTTCACACTGCTAGCAGAATTCTGACGCTAAATTTCTTTCCGCTTGAAGAGAGAACATGTTCATTCTTCAAGCGGAATCTGCGAGCAGAATCCAATAGAAGTAAATGGTAAAAAAAAAATTCTACCCGAGATCGTTTTCGAGCGGAATTCAAAAAAGTAGATTAAATAGCCGCCTCCTTCATTCCTCTTCATTTCCGCATGGAAATTCCGCTTGAATTCCACTCAAATCCTGCTTGATGGATAAAATGACAGAAGGCAACAATTTCCTGACTGAAATGATTCCTCGTGAATTCCTCTTTCATTCCTCAGTGTGAACGCTCCCTAAAAGTGCTATGTTCTTTTTGACTGGTTTTTTTTTTCACCTTTTGCTGTACATTATTTTTTTTGTAATATGATTATTCCTTGACAACAGGTGAAGCCATCAGAGTCTTCAGCTCCAAAAGATGATGGTGTTTTCAAAGCACCAGCTCCTCCTCCTAAAGTTATCAAAACTGTGACCATCCCGACACAGCCGTATCAAGACATAGTAACTGCACTGAAATGCCGGAAGGAGCACAAAGAGGTGAGTCCCTTTCTACAGTGGTCCCTTCCTGATTGTTTGCATTCTATTGACTTGGGAACAAGGTTGTTTTCCACATTTTTAACAAATAAAGCTTGTGAAAGACTCTGTGATGCAATATTGCATTTGATGGCCGCAGTGCTTTTTTAACAGATTCGCCACCGGTTACTCTAGATTTGCACCAGTGTGTGTGTGTGTGTGTGTGTGTGTGTGTGTGTTCTGCCTTTTTTCTTATCAATTAAAATTGACCCTTTAAAAAAAAAATAAAAATAAATCTGCATGCCAAGGAAAGTCACGCATTATTGTGGTGTGTGTTGAATTTTTAAGGCACAGTTTATCCTAATAATTTAACTGGTTAAATACTGATGAGGTCAACAACTACCAATCACTCCACTAATAAGCAAGAGAGCCAGAGCAAAGGAAACTCTCCACAGCTTGTCAGTAGTCAGAAACTGTTCTGTGCCAGTCTGTTTGCTCGGGCTCTCTGAACTGGCAGGAAGATTCACTTTTTCATAATAAATAAGATTAATATGATTAATCTGCTGCTGTCTTCCTGTTAGGCGAGTTGCAGTGAATATAACTTAAGACTAATGCCTTTCATTGAACGCTGCTTTAGGCCTGAAATGTTGTAAATGAAGAATGTATACTTGTGCTTTTCAGCTGTACACCGTGGTTCAACACGTGAAGCACTTCAATGATGTGGTAGAGTTTGGTGAAAATCAGGAGTTTACAGATGATATTGAGTACCTGCTGAGTGGATTGAAGAGTAGTCAGCCCATAAACACAAGATGCCTTAGGTGAGTACTGAAGTACATCTTTGGTTAAATGGCCAAAAAATCACCCCCCCCCCCCCCCCCCCCCCTGATACCGCAGCCTATGCAGGCATGTATACATAGATCAGTGGGGCAACCATTGTTTTCAGTAAAAAAAAGAGGTGCAAGTCCCAAAACTGCCCTGATATATATGGCTCTATAAAATAGAAGTTATATTTATACTAACTAATCGCAGTTAAGGTGGGTTCACACCACGATTTTGCTATACATTCGGAATTCGGTTTCATAAAAAAAAAAGGATGCAACCGTACAGAAAACCGTGCCCATAGACTCCCCATTCAAAACCGTATGCACCATAACGTCTGTCTGTTTTTCACACCATACGGTTTTTTACTTTTGTTTAACCTTCAAAGAAAACCCCACTCCACTAGTAAATCACCACAATTGTTTCAGAATAGGATGACCAACAAGCTCATATTGATGTTCAGTTGTCCGCATGCGTTAATGGGTAGCAAAATGTGCTTCGGAATATCGCCAGCAAAATATGCACATGTGAACTAACTCTAAGGGTCAGTGCACACATGCATATTTTCTGCTGCAGATTTGCCATAGAGGATTTAGCTACCTATTGAAGTAATTAGGCAGCAAAAATAAGAATATGTGAACTGACCATAAGGCTTGATTTCCACTTGGCAGATTTTTGCCACTGCTTTTTTTAAGCCAAAACCAAAAAAAATTGATTTGAAAGGAATGTCAAATATAAAGAGAGGATTTATACTACTTTTCTCATAGAACCACTTCTGACTTTGGCTCATAAACTAGTGGGAGTCTTACAAAAAAAAACTGCAAAGTGGGACCCCAGCCTTAATCAGATGTTACTGAGCTGGCTTTTAGCTGAGTACTTCCATGGAAGTTATGTATTATGTGGCATCTTCTAAAATGAATAATGCTATCCAATTATCTCTGTAGATAAACAGGTTGCAGATTGTCTGTGATCTTTATACAGTCTACACTAGGCATCCCCCTTTAATCTAGGGCAGTGGCAATATAACGTTTTGAGGTGCTTTAAACTGAAATCTAAATGATCTTTTTATTACATTATGAGATACATTCTTTGTGTAATCTTTTCCAGTTTTGATTATATTGTGTTCTCGCATATACTTTACACAGGACTAGAAATGTGGTTTAATTTTAATTAACCTATTTTCTTTTTCACAGTGTTATCAGCTTGGCAACAAAGTGTGCAATGCCAAGTTTCCGAATGCACCTGCGAGCACATGGAATGGTAGCAATGGTCTTTAAAACACTGGATGATAGTCAGCATCACCCGGTATATCCATCTTTATTTCCATTTATTGAAAATGGCATAACTGCTGTGTGTTGGTAGTTACAGTTGTGATCATCATCATGGCACTGCTTGAATTCAGCCTAATACCAAGAGTACTCTATACTCCACTGTTAACATATCAGCTTTTTTGGTCCTTGCACATTTTTGTTTATTTGACTTGGTTTGTACTTTTGTATGATTTTAAGTGATTTTACAGGTTACTGCATTATTGCCTTGATAAAAGTATATAAATTTGCATTGTTCTCTCTTGTTAGAATCTTGCACTTTGTGTTGCTGCGCTCATGTACATACTAAGTAGAGACCGCTTAAACATGGACCTTGACAGAGCAAGTCTAGACCTTATGATCAGACTTCTAGAAATGGAGCAAGATACCACTTCCAGGTATATGAATGAGAAAGATATGAACAAAATTAAAGAGAAAATTCGCAAGCTCTGTGAAACAGTACACAACAAACATTTAGACTTGGAAAATATTACGGTAAGTACGCTGTCTGAACTTGTATATAGAGCAAGGGTTGGGCTTATGCATCACTCCTCTGTACAAACTTAATATGAAAACTCCTTAGGCCTCTCTCGCTCGCGCTCTCGCTCTCTCGTAGTTGTTAAGCAAATCAAACTAAGCTAAATTTATCAGTACCTAACATAAAGAGTACTCTGGAGGAAACAGTGTTTTCAAATCAACTAGTGCTACAAAGTTATCCAAATTTGTGAATTACTTCTGTTTAACCTGTTAAGGACATCAGTTTTTTTTTTTTTTTTTTGCATTTTTATTTCCCCCTCACCTTCTAATAGCCATAACTAATAATTTTATCACCTGCAGACCCATACGCGGACTTGATTTTTGCACCACCAATTGTACTTTGTAGTGACATTTTACCATAAAATCTATGGTGAAACAAAATAAAATGTGTGGGGCAAAATTAAAGTGTACCTGTCAACAAATTTTTTTTATATAATGTCGATAATACCATTATATGTATATTTGTAATATACATTGGTTAAAAATTGTGTATATTTTTTGGGTGAAAAAGGCTGTCCCTGCAGCTATTGCATGTGTGTCTCTGAGGAGTCCAAATACAGGAAGTGAGGGTGGGACAGGCGGGTCTCTGTGCAGGCTCCTGGCTTGTCAATCGCCCTGATGTATGAGCCAGGAACATGTTATAGAGCCTCAGTGCACACTGTCCTGCTTTTTCTTAGTGCCCTGCTGGTCCACCCACACTTCCTGTATTTGGTCTTCTCCTACAAACACACAGGCAATAGCTGTGGGGCCGCGGCCGGGTCCGAGACTTAGCTCCGCCCCCTCCCTGTATTCGGGCGTGCTTGAGAGGCTTCTGCCCTCCTCCTTCTACCGGCCTGTAGTGTTCTTGTTACTGATGCGCCTATCAGCTGGGTGCATGCACTTTGGGGGGGTCATCTGCTGTACTCCTCCCCCTTCTCCTCCTATGGGGTCCATCCAGGTGTGGAGGTCACTTCCTGGATCTGCGGCTCACACCTCCCCTTCCATCCTCTGCTCTGCGGACCATCTGACTTCAGCTGCTGCTTGCCTCTTCCTCGGCTCACAACAGTTACAGCCTGTTTCTCACCTTCATCTGTGGGACACAGGACCTGGGTGAGATTGCTTTATTTTATTTGCTGTCTCCCGGTTTACGGTCTCCTATGTCTGACCCCAGACCCAAACCTACTCCCAGACAGGCGGCTGCAGCCCTAATCACCTACTACTCTTGTGTGGGCTGCAAGACCAAAATGCTTGGTGGTTCCACTGAATCCGCCTGCTCCAACACGCGCACCATTCCTTCTGTACCTGCTTCTCAGGATGCCCCCCTGGAACGTGCGTTATCTGCGCTGGCTAGGGTCTCCAGGACTATGGTATCTGCCTTGGAGCAGTCTTCTCTGCGCTCTTCCCCCAGGGAGTCCTGCTCAGTTTCTCCTGACCCCCACTTTTTTTAAACACATGATAAATCAGAAAAAATTATTTAAAAAAATCAAAGTCCCATCAAAACCAAAGTGGTACCAATAAATACAGATCACAGGACAAAAAAATAATCCTTGTGTGCAGAAAATTAAAAAAGTTAAAGGGGTCAGAAAAGGACACGTTTATTCATACCAATTTTGTTTAAAAACTGGCAGGAACTGTCCAGAGCAGGAGCAAATCCTCATAGCAAACCTCTCCTGCTCTGGTCAGTTCCTGAGACAGAGGTGGCAGCAGAGAGCACTGGTTAGATTGAATAGAACAACTCAACTTCCTCTGTAGTATACAGCAGCTGATAAGTACTGGAAGGATTAATATTTTTTTTTTTTATATAGAAGTAATTTACAACTATGTTAAACTTTTCTGGCACCAGTTGATTTGAAAGAAAAAAAAGTTTTCCACTGGAGTTCCCCTTTTTAAACCTGCATAAAATGCATAACATTATGTTGTGACCTCTATATATGGCATATTACATCTTTTTGCTGTATTCCAGCTGCGTGTGTGTGTATATAATGTGTATGTATGTATTTTTAAAATTTATATTTTTCTCCTAGTCTGGCCATTTAGCTATGGAAACTTTGTTATCGTTGACTTCCAAGCGTGCAGGAGATTGGTTTAAAGAGGAACTTAGACTGTTAGGTGGGCTGGACCATATTGTCGATAAAGGTATGTTTAATAAAATTATCAGGTAAAAGAATATGCATGCCATGATTAAAAAATTGTAGTTGTATTACTTTTATGATATTTGTATTATAAATTCTTCTAGCTCACGTTCACAACTCCTGTAATAAGTAATCTAATATACTAGATTGTGGCAGGGACAGGGCTTGCAAGCCAGACAGGCACATTCACCCAGAGATGCATAGCTTGTGGGGAGTGGTGGGGCTGAGCTGTAATGAAGAGATTGTAGTTAATGGACCTGTGATGTGGGTGTACAGTGGGGATCAAACGTTTGGGCACCCCAGGTAAAAATTCCTATTAATGTGCATAAAGAAGCCAAGGAAAGATGGAAAAATGTCCAAAAGGCATCAAATTACAGATTAGACATTCTTATAATATGTCAACAAAAGTTAAATTTTATTTCCATTATTTACACTTTCAAAATAACAGAACACAAAAAAATGGCATCTGCAAAAGTTTGGGCACCCTGAAGAGTTAATATCTTGTACTGCCCTCTTTGGCAAGTATCACAGCTTGTAAACGCTTTTTGTAGCCAGCCAAGAGTCTTTCAATTCTTGTTTTGAGGTATCTTTGCCCATTCTTCCTTACTTACCTGGTCTTCCAGTTCTTTGAGATTTCTGGGCTGTCTGTCACGCACTGCTATTTTAAGGTCTATCCATAGATTTTCAATTACGCTGAGGTCAGGAGATTGTGAAGGCCATGGCAAAACCTTCAGTTTACACCTCTTGATGTAATCCCCCGTGGATTTCGAGGTGTGTTTAGGATCATTATCCATTTGTAGAAGCCATCCTCTCTTTAACTTCAGCTTTTTCACAGATGTCATTAAGTTAGCATCCAAAATTTGCTGAAATTTTATTGAATCCATTTTTCCTTCTACTCGTAAGATGTTCCCTGTGCCACTGGCTGCTATACAACCCCAAAGCATGATTGATCCACCCCCATGCTTAACAGTTGGACAGAGGTTCTTTTCATTAAATTCTGTTCCCCTTCTTCTTTGAACATAACTTTGCTCATTCCGGCTAAAAAGTTAAATTTTAACCTCATCTGTCCACAGAACTTGTTTCCAAAATGCATCAGGCTTGTCTATATGTTTGCAAAGGTCAAACGCTGATTCTTGTGGTGAGGACGTAGATGAGGTTTTCTTCTGATGACTCTTCCATGAAGACCATATTTGTACAAGTATCTCTTTATAGCGGAATATTGTACCACAATTCCAGTGTCTGCCAGATCTTTCTGGAGGGATTGTGCAGTCAAACGTGGGTTTTGAATTGTTTTTCTCACAATCCTGTGAGCTGTTCTGTCTGATATTTTTCTTGGTCTTCCAGATCTTGCTTTAACTTCCACTGTTCATGATGACTGCCATTTCTTAATTACATTCCGAACAGGATATTGACATCTGAAAATGTTTTGCTATCTTCTCATAGCCTTCTCCAGCTTTGTGAGCGTCAACTATTTTCAGTTTCAGATTTCTAGACAACTGCTTAGAAGAACCCATGGTGCTGATTGTTGGGGCAAGGTCAGATGAGTCTGGGCATTTAAAACCTTTGAGATTGGAATCACCTGGTCTTCCCAGATTATTGAGAACAAACCATGACACTGGCAGGTCTCAGCTTTGCAAAGGGGCAGTGCATGCTATAAATTCTGCAGGATGCCCAAACTTTTCCAGACGCAATTTTTTTGTTTTCTGTTATTCTGAAAGTGTAAATAATGGAAATGAAATCTAACTTTTGTTGACATATTATAAGAATGTCAAATCTGTAATTTGATGCCTTTTGGAGATTTTTCCATCTTTCCTTGGCTTCTTTATGCACATTAATACAAATTTTTACCTGGGGTGCCCAAACCTTTGATCCCCACTGTATTGGACCTCATACCCCAAAAAATAGTGCCAAAAATAGGTGTGGCTTGCAAGCTGGACTGTCAAACTCTGGAAGTCCCATAGACTTGCATGTGACTTAAAGGGGTACTCCCGCAATTAGGCATCTTATCCCCTATCCATTGGATAGGGGATAAGATGTCTAAGCACCGGAGTACCCCTTTTAAGATAAAAACCCAGACCTTTGCAAATGTGGGTGGGTTAGGATTAAAATAACTATACCCATCACTATCCTATAACTATCCCCATAACCTGCACTAAGTTTCATTGCAATAATCTCCAGTCATTTGGAAGTGATGCTGGAAAATGCGCGTGCACACACACTTAATGGGGCATTTAGCAAAAGAGAACTTTGTTTTGGTTCACTTTATAACCAAAAAAGTTGTGGGAAAGTGGCGTCTGTGTGCCAAATTTATCAAATGGTGTGCGGATGTTAATAAATACCCACAGAGCAGTGGCAGGCCCTGTGACAAGTGTATTAAGTCGCACAGACTTTAATACAATTGTTGCGTGGAGTGACATGGAGGGCACGGTTTAAATACCCTGTGATTTCTTCTATATCTGGTCTGTGCAACTTTTCTGCGACTTTTCGCAGAAATATCACACATAAGTTAGTGACAACTGCACAAAGTGATCTAAAACGGGTAACTTTGTGGTCATAAAAATTAAACAGTGTAAATAAAATTTTGCAGGAAAAGTCACACGGGACCAGCCTGCGACAAATTAAGATGAAAAAAGCAGTTTAAATTATTTGATAAAGTCCCCTGATTGAGTTTTTTTTTTAGATAGGCAGATGTAGGTAGATATTGATAGATTATAAAGTAATAAGGGCCTTTTATTATAGTTGAAGGGGGTTATCCAGGCAAAACAAATTTCTATTGGGGAACACCGAGACCGTGGGTATATGCTGCTGACACTAGGCAACAAAAGAAGTCTGCCCCTCCTGGCAGGATATACCCAGCCTACAGGCTCTGAGCGATCAGTTTTAGCTTTAATGTGTCCGTAGGAGGCAGACACCGGTCTGGACCTTTCCAGACCTGGTCTTTTTATTTTCTTATTTTTTAGTTTAGGGACATGTATAGATTTTTTTTTCTCCCTTTTTTCTTTCTCTTTTTTCCTTTGCAAAGAAGGGGCACTGGCATAGTTACGCGCTGTCAACCCCTTCTCGCCACTGGTCAGCGCTTGGGGTTGCACGTTTGGGTCCAGGTCCCCCTATCTACCCTGCTCGTCTCGCTTTCTCAGCCCGACATGATGCAGGCGTATAATAGCTGGCCAAAGACTTAAGTAGGTAAGTTTCCTGGGTCAAGGTGGGTATTTCCTTCTCCTGTCCCTTTTCTTTCCCAGGAGTCTATCTTTTATTCAGGATTCTCAACCTCTGTAGCCCCCCTGTTTTGGGCCCACTCCTTTTATTTTTTCTAGGGGCCGTTCCTGCTCGGCCATTGTGACAACTGGGGACAGAAGCAGTGGTGCCTAGGACAGTGGTTGCTTTTATTTTCACTGGGACAGTTTTACAACCCTACTTTTGCCGGTGGCTGCGCTGCACGCGCTTGGCCGGCATTCACTTTTGCTTCGTGACCAGAGCGCAGGGTGTTTATCTTTTCTGCCGGCCGCACTGCATGCACACGGCCGGCAGCTTTTTCTCTGTTCCGGACACACTCCAGGTGAAGCGTCCGGAGCACAGGGGATATTAATTGAGGCTGCGGCCTATTTGCGGCAATTAGCGGCTCTCTCCCTGCCGCCGGGATCCGGCCCCTTTTGCACCTGTCCTATGGGTTTTCAGCGCGCGAACTGGGATCTTCCTATCAGTGCGGTGAGTAGTGCGCTGCAGGGGTCATTTCTGTCCTATGAGGGCCAGGCTTGCCCCCCCCTCCCCCTGCTCTTTAGATGTAGCCCCCCCCCCTCCTTCCTCCTCCTCTCATCTCCATTTTCTTTTTGCAGTCTTCCTTTATGTTACACCTACAGTACAGACCAAAAGTTTGGACCCACCTTCTCACTCAGAGTTTACTTTATTTTCATCACTATGAAAATTGTAGATTCATACTGAAGGAATTATAGACATAACAAAAAAGTGTGAAACAACTGAAAATATGTCATATTCTAGGTCGAAAGTGTCCCCAAGTGCAGTCACAAAAACCATAAAGAGCTACAAAGAACCTGGCTCACATGTGGACCGCCCCAGGAAAGGAAGACCAAGAGTCACCTCTGCTGTGGAGAATACGTTCATCCGAGTCACCAGTCTCAGAAATTGCAGGTTAACAGCAGCTCAGATTAGAGACCAGGTCAATGCCACACAGAGTTCTAGCAGTAGACACATCTCTAGAACTGTTAAGAGGAGACTGTGTGAATCAGGCCTTCATGGTAGAATATCTGCTAGGAAACCACTGCTAAGGACAGGCAACAAGCAGAAGAAACTTATTTGGGCTAAAGAACACAAGGAATGGACACTAGACCAGTGGAAATCTGTGCTTTGGTCTGATGAGTCCAAACTTGAGATCTTAGGGTCCAACCAACGTGTCTTTGTGTGATGCAGAAAAGGTGAATGTATGCACTCTACATGCCTGGTTCCCACCGTGAAGCATGGGGGTGTGATGGTGTGGGGGTGCTTTGCTGGTGACACTGTTGGGGATTTATTCAAAATTGAAGGCATACTGAACCAGCATGGCTACCACAGCATCTTGCAGCGGCATGCTATTCCATCCGGTTTGGGTTTAGTTGGACCATCATTTATTTTTCAACAGGACAATGACCCCAAACACACCTCCAGGCTGTGTAAGGGCTATTTGACCAAGGAGGAGAGTGATGGGGTGCTGCGCCAGATGACCTGGCCTCCACAGTCACCAGACCTGAACCCAGGGAAGGCAAAAGGGCCAACAAGTGCTAAGCATCTCTGGGAACTCCTTCAAGACTGTTGGAAGACCATTTCAGGTGACTACCTCTTGAAGCTCATCAAGAGAATGAGTGTGCAAAGCAGTCATCAAAGCAAAAGGTGGCTGCTTTGAATAACCTAGAATATGACATATTTTCAGTTGTTTCACACTTTTTTGTTATAGCTATAATTTCACATGTGTTAATTCATAGTTTTGATGCCTTCAGTGTGAATCTACAATTTTCATAGTCATGAAAATAAAGAAAACTCTTTCAATGAGAAGGTGTGTCCAAACTTTTGGTCTGTACTGTATGTCCGAACCCAGACCCGACAAAACTAAAATGACTGGTGGTTCTGTTGAACTCAGCTGTCCTGCCTGCACCACTGCGCGCCCCAGCCCTCCTTGTCCTTCATCCCAGGACGTTCCGTCGGTACATGTGGGCTCTGCTGAGGCTACTGGAGGTAAGAGCTCCTTATTGCTGCAGAATAAGTCTCGCCATACTGATTCCTGCAGGAAGTCTACCTCCTTTCAGGCTTTTTCGGTATTTTGGTTCAGGTCGGGCGACCAGACCGGAGCCCTCACAGGATAAGAAGGCGCTTTCCTTCAAAGACCATCCTTCCTGGAAGTCGGATAATCGTTCTATCCCTTTTGCGGCCAAGTTGGGCACCCCTAAGCCTCCCTCCACCTGAATGGACGCCCCCACCCAAACATTCTTTTCGGGTGGGAGGGTGTTTGTCCCTGTTCCGTGACGCTTGGTCTGCCCACATACAGGACTCTTGGGTCCGCGATGTCGTTTCCGACGCCTATCGGATAGTGTGTGTGCTTCCCTTCCAGGGGATGGCTTTATTCGATCCCTTCACCCAGTTTCATTGTCAACCTCTTCAAATTCCTCTTCAGTCCCAGAGGGGCAAGTCTCTACTATCCCTAGATCGCAGAATTATTCTTCCTCCCAGGACTTGCCAGTCCCTCCTGTGGTGGCTTTGGTCTCCTTCGGCATAGACGATCCTTTCTGCCCCCCCCCCCCCCCACCCCCCCCCCCCCCCCCCCCCCACCGCCAGGTCATCACGACAGATGCCAGTCTCAGCTGTTGGGGGCGGGGGAGTTTTCAGGGATCGGATGGTCCAGGGCTGTTGGTGCTCCCCAGGAAGCTCTCCTCCCCATCTACATCCATGAACTTCGGGCAATTTAACTTTGCCTCCTCCACTGGTAGCGCCTTCTCCAGGACTGTCCTGTTTGTGTCCAGTTGGATAACTCCATGGCTGTGGCAAATATCATTCACCAGGGTGGCACTCGCAGTCCCGCAGCAATGGCCGAGGTCTCCAGGATCTTTCTCTGGGTGGAACTCAGAGTTCCCTCCATCTCGGCGATTCACATTCTGGGAGTGGAAAATTGGGAGTCGGACTTCCTCAGTTGCTCCTCTGCCGATCCTGAAGAGTGGTCTCTTCATCCAGAGGTGTCTGCAGAGATCTGCGACCTCTGGGGCATTCCGGACGTGGACGTCTTTGCGTCCCGCCTCAAAAAGAAAGTTATTCGCGTCGTCACGGAGTCCAGAAATCCTCTGGCCCTAGCCGTAGACACCCTAGTGATCCTCTGGTCACACTTTGTCCTCCCCTTTCTCTTCCCTCCTCTTCCTCTCCTTCCCAGGGTCCTGAGGAAGCTCAAAGCGGAGGGCATCCCTGCCATTCTCATGGCTTCGCACTTGCCCAGGCTAGCGTGGTACTGGCAGTCGTGGTTCGACTAGTAGACGATGTACTACTGTGCCTCCCAGTTCGTCCTGACCTGCTCTCTCAGGGTCCCCTTTGCCACCCCTTGGCGGTCCTATTTTCGGTGGTGTAAATTTAGCTCTTTTTCCCCAGTTGTGTTCTCCCTCCCACGCCTTCTTTCCTTTTTTACAGTCTTGACTGGAACAACACTTGGCTCTCAGTTCCCTTAAAGGTCCGGTGTCTGCTCTCTCCATTCTCTTTCAGCGTCCGATCCTCTCATCCGCACCTTTCTGTGTTGCTCATGCTGTTCCACCATACAAATCCCCTACTCCCGTGAGACCTGAATCTGGTCACTGAATCTCAGTTCCTTGCAGGGTACTCCCTTCGAACCTCTCCGGGACCTTTCTCTTCATATCCTGTCCTGGAAGCTGGCCTTCCTCATTGCGGTCACCTCCATTAGGAGAGTTTCAGAATTGACTGCTTTCTCCTACTGTTCCCCCTACCTGGTTTTACACCAGGACAAAGTTGTTTTCCGTCCGGTCCTGTCCTTTTTGCCTAAGGTGGTCTCCGGTTTTCTCCTGAATGAGGATATCGTCCTTCCATCTTTTTGTCCAGCTCCATCCCTTCCCAGGGAACGTTTGCTTCATGGTCTTGATGTGGTACGGGCCGCTCGGATTTACATTTCGGTCACTTTTTCTTTTTCGCCAGTGTGACTCTTTCTTTGTGCTTACGGAGGGTCGTTGTAAAGGACTTTCTGCTTCGAAAGCCACCATTTCCAGTGGATCCGTTCTGCCATCTCGGAAGCTTACTGCTGCAAGGTGAAGACTCCTCCTTTCCGGGTCTCAGCTCATTCAGCTTGTTCCGTCGGGGCCTCCTGGGCTCTCCACAACAGGGCTTCTGCCTTGCAAATCTGTAAGGTGGCCACCTGGTCATCCTTGCACACATTTACTAAATTTTACCAGGTACATACCTTTGCATCTTCTGATGCTGGTTTGGTTCGCAAAGTGTTGCAGGCGGCTGTGGCCCGGGCTTCCACCTGAATTATTTGAGTTTTTCCTATCTCGGGGACTGCTTTGGTATGTCCCACGGTCTCTGTGTCCCACAATGGAGCCGAATGAGAAAAGTAGATTTTTATGCTTACCGTAAAATCTTTCTCGGAGGATCCATTGGGGGGGGGGGGGGGGGGGGGACAGCACCCACCCTTTGTTCTTGTGTCCTTGGTTCGGTTGCCTGTCCGAGGGTTGGTTGTATTTTTATTTTTTTTCTTCCCACTTTCCCTTGTCAGTCCTCTCCTACTGCTTTGGGACTTAACTCATAGCTCAGAGCCTGTAGTCGGGGTATATCCTGCTGCGACAGGCAGACTTCTTTTGTTGCCTAGTGTCAGCCTCCTAGTGGCAGCAGCATATACTCACTGGCTGTGCCCCCCCCCCCAATGGATCCTCCAAGAAAGACCTTTAACAGTAAGCCTTACTGCCTCCTGTCCCCTCTGGTTTCCACTGTTTCCTGGTCACTGGCTGGAAAGGCTTTTTCTGTTGGGTTGCAAAGGCACAAATCCAGAAGGCTAGCAGGAGACTGGAGGAGGAGAGTATAGTATGTTTATCATTTTTACACTTCCCCAGCCTTGGAACAAAATTTTGTATTTCCTGGATAACCTCTTTAATTATACTTTATTAGGAGGCTTGCTTACAGTGAGCCTTGTATGTTTAATATAATTTCTGTTTAGACATGGAGTCTAGGAAAAGGTCTTGAATGGTTTTGTGAGCTAACCTTCTTGAGTAAAGTCCCTGGCCGTGCAACAGCCTACATGAATGCCACAAAAATTAGGGATAATGTGGTATTTTAAAAAATAAAAATATTTAGAGATGTCAAAAGTTGGCTTTAGTACATGAACTAATTATAACCCTCTTTCATTTAGGTAGCGCCAAAGGCTTGTAAGCACCAATTTAGATATAGTCCCACATGGTACAAATCTTTGTAAGTGTCCCATTTATCTGAATGGAGCTTTGCAGAGGTCCCTGTGCATTCTACAGAAACGACCTCATTAGGGTGGAGGCACTCACCACCCCATAGTGTACAAAACAAAAAAGCATCATAAAAAAATAATGCAGTACATCTACCAGCATCCTAGGAGCACTTACATATTAACATTTATGGAATAAATTGATTTTAAAGTGTATTACTTCTCTATTTACTATATTTAGAAATGTGAGGTTCCTAATACACATTTTGATCAAATTATGTGACTTAATCTGCTCTAAAACTGCTTTAATACAAGGGAAGCCTATTACCTCTCTCCGGCTTAGTCCTCCATCATAAAGTCAGGGTAGCTAGGAGCCAGCTCCAGTCTGCAGTGGAGTCCATGACCATAGTAAAGTATTGACAGAATGGGGATGCCTGAAGACCCTTCTCTAGCTCATTCTGAAACACTGTTTTCTCGGCAAGGGTGCATTCACACACCACGTTTTTGCAATACAGTTCCCGTATACGTTTTCAATGGGAAAACCGTACAGAACTGTGTTGAAAACCGCATGCCAAACGATGCATCCGTTTTGCGTCTTGTACGGTTTTGTCAGTTTTTTTTCCCTTACCCAAAACCGTATCCTATTACGGTTTTTGGTCCAGGTAAAAAAAACGTATTAAACTGTGTACTTTTTTTTAACATGGAAGTCAATGGGAACTGTACAGTACCGTATGTGCGTACGGTTCCATCCGGTTTGCACCGTACGTTTTTTTTACTTTGAAATTCCAAGAAAAAAAACTCTGCAATCAAACAAGTGAAACTTTATTCATAATCAACTGAAAATTTAAAAACGTATACGTTTTTTTTTTCTTAAAAAACGGATTCCACCGGACATTTTTCACACCGTATACAGGTTAAAATTTGTACACACATTTTGATAGTTTAGTCCGGTTTTGAGGAATCCGTTTTTCATCAAAAACCTGATACGGGAACTGTATTGCAAAAATGTGGTGTGAATGCAGCCTTATACTGCAGCATTTTACTTTAATAAGTTTCCTTGTAATGGAGGAGCCAGTCACTATTTTGTGACATCTGTGATTTGGACAGCATGAATGAAACTGATGACATTTAAAGGGAGCCTCTGCCCGCTCTGGAAGATATATTTTATCATTAATAATAGATATTATCCTTTATATAAATGACTTGAAAACTGAAATTTTCCTTTCTACAGTGAAAGAATGTGCAAATCATCTTGACAATAATGAAGATGAGGAAAAATTAGTTGCATTTTTGTGGGGAGCTGAAAGATGCTTAAGAGTTCTGGAGAGTGTGAGTAACTTGATTTTGGTGTTTTTATTTTCTTAACCACTTAAGGACTTTTTTTATTTTTTTTTATCTCGCCTTCTAGAAATCATAACGCTTATAATTTTCCACCTACAGACCTATATGAGGGCTTGTCTTTTGCACCACCAATTGTACTTTGTAATGACTTCAATCATTTCACCACAAAATCTATGGCGAAACAAAAAAAAAAAACATTATTTGTGGAGCAAAATAATAAAAAAAAAAAAAAACTATTTTGTAATTTGTGGGGGCTTCCGTTTCTACGCAGTGCACTTTTTGGTAAAAATGACACCCTATCTTTATTTTGTAGGTCCATGCAATTAAAATGATACCAAACATATAGGTTTTATTTTGTTTTACGACTTATAAATAAATTATAAATTTTTGCACAAGAATTTGTACGTTTAACCCCTTTACTCAGCCTGTTTTGACCTTAATGACCAAGGCAAATTTTCTAAATCTGACATGCAACCACTTATTTGGTAATAACTTTGGAACGCTTTTACTTATGAAAGCGATTCTGAGATTGTTTTTTCGTGACGTAGTGCCCTTTGCATTATAAATTTTGATTGATATACAGTCATTGGCACCACTGAATTTTTTTTTCAGTAACACATGTTTTGCTATACGCATGTTTATTCCCTTTGTGTGTATTGGAACTAAACCAAAAAAGGGAGGAAAAAAAGCAAATTGGACATAATGTCACTCCAAACTCCAAAATGGTCTGGACAAAATTATTGGCACCCATAACTTAATATTTGGTCTCTCTTATTGGAAGGGTGCCTTTTCCAAACAACAATTTTAAGATCTCTCCACAGGTGTTCAATGGGATTTAGAACTGGACACTTCAGATCTCTCCAACGCTTTGTTGCCATCCATTTCTGGGTGCTTTTTAACATATGTTTGGGGTCATGGTCCTGCTGGAAGACCCAAGATCTTGGATGCAAATCCAGCTTTCTGACACTGGGCTGTACAGTGCAACCCAAAATCCCTTGGTAATCCTCAGATTTCATGATGCCTTGCACACATTAAAGGCCCCCAGTGCCAGAGGCAGCAAAACAACCCCAAAACATCATTGAACCTCCACCATATTTCACTGTAGGTACTGTGTTCTTTTCTTTGTAGGCCTCATTCCATTCTCTGTAAACAGTAGAATGATGTGCTTTACAAAAAAGCTCTATTTTGGTCTCATCAGTCTACAAAATGTTTTCCCAGAAGGCTTTTGGCTTACTCAAGTTCAGTTTGGCAAAATGTAGTCTTGCTTTTTTTTTTTTATATATCTTTGTCAGCAGTGGGGTCCTCCTGGGTCTCCTGCCATAGCGTTTCATTTCAATGTCGACGGATAGTTTGTGCTGACACTGATGCTCCCTGAGCCTGCAAGGACAGCTGGAATATCTTTTGAACTTGTTTGGGGCTGCTTATCCGCCATCCGGACTATCCTGCGTTGACACCTTTCATTCAATTTTCTCTTCTGTCCATGCCCAGGGACATTAGCTACAGTGCCATGGTTTACAAACTTCTTGATAATATTGCGCACTGTGGACAAAAGCAAATCTAGATCTCTGGAGATGGACTTGTAACCTTGAGATTTGTTGATATTTTTTAGAAATCGACCAATATGGATTTTATTTTTATTTTTTATTTTTTTTTAAGCTCCGATACCGATAATCTGTGGAGGTTAAGGCAGATAGCAGATAACTTATACTGATATTCCGGTATAAGTTATCGGCTATTTCTCTCCCCCATCCCCCCCTGCGACACCGCTGCTGCAGATCATTGATTTAAAGCGGGCGCTTTAAATCAATGAACTGCAGCGGCTTTTGCAGGGCAACTTCTCTCCCCCTGCCTTTCCTGGGGTCCTCCTGAGTCCTACCGCTGCCCCCCCCACCTGTCCTCTGCCCAGAGACCGCCGCCATCACCCACTTCTCTCCCCCTGCCTGTCCTGGGGTCCTCCTGAGTCCTGCCGCTGTCCCCCCTATCCTCTGCCCAGAGATTGCCCCCGCCCGCTTCTCTCCCCTGCCGGTCCTTAGTCCAACCACCGCTGCGGCCCCATTGCCTCCCTTATTCCTGGTTTTATAATTACCTGTTCCCGGGGTCCACGCTACTTCTGGCTTCGGCGGCGTCCTGAGCTGTCACTGTGCATACTGACTGTTATAATGTCACGTTGAGGACGTCACTCGTCATTGCGCAGCGCACAGCGTAACGCGGGATGCCGCAGGAGCCAGAAGTAGCGCGGACTCCGTGCCCCGGGAACAGGTAATTATAAAACCGGGAATGGGGGAGGCAATGGGGCAGCGGCGGCGGTCTCTGGCCGGGGCAGTGCAGTGGGGGGGGGGCGGGGCATTATCGGATTATCAGCAAGGTAATTGCCAATAACGTCCAAAATCGACAATATCGGCCAAACCGATAATTGGTTGATCCCTAATATTTTTCCACAATTTTGGTTCTCAAGTCCTCTTCTCCTCTTTCTGTTGTCCATGCTTAATGTGGCACACACAGACACACAATGCAAAGACTAAGTGAACTTCTCTCCTTATCTGCTTTCAAGTTTGATTTTTATATCGTCCACACCTGTTACTTGGCTAAGGTGAGTTTAAAGTAGCATCACATGCTTGAAACAATCTTGTTTTTCCACAATTTTGCAAGGGTGCCAATAATTTTGTCCAGCCCATTTTTGGAGCTTGATGTGACTGTGCAAAGGAAGAGTGGTCCAACATTCCAGCTGAGAGGTGTAAGAAGCTTATTAATGGTTATAGGAAGCAACTGATTTCAGTTATTTTTTCCAAAGGGTGTGCAACCAAATATTAAGTTAAGGGTGCCAATAATTTTGTCCAGCCCATTTTTGGAGTTTGGTGTGACATTATGTCCAATTTGCTTTTTTCCCTCCCTTTTTTGGTTTAGTTCCAATACACACAAAGGGAAGAAACACGTGTATAGCAAAACATGTGTTAGTGCAATCCTTTACTGTGAGAAATACTTCATTTTCTTGAAAAATTTCAGGAGTGACAACATTTATGGCCATGACTATATCTAGCGGTTTTTGTAATAAAAAAAGAAAATCCCAAATTCTGCAAAAAAAGGAAAATTTGCATTGTTCTAGACTTTACATTTTCTGCTCTTAGTCATACTGCACCAAATTAATGATTAATTCACATCTACAATATGTCTACTTCATGTTCCCATCATTTGATAAACATTATTTAACTTTTTTAGAATACTAGAAGGTTTATAAGCTTAGCAGCAACTTTACAGATTTTCAAGAAAATGTCAAAATCTTCCTTTTTTTTTTTTTTTTTTAGGGACCAGTTCAGTTCTGAAGTGAAATTGAGGGGCCTGTATGTTAGACCCCCTGCCCCCAAATAAATCACCCCATTGGATAAACTGCACCCCTTAAAGTAGTCAAAATGAAATTAAACAAGTTTTATTAACCCTTTAGGCGTTTCGCAGAAATGAAAGCAAAGTGGAGGTTGAATTAAAAAAAAAAATTTTTTTTGCAGATTTTTTTTTTTTTCATTTTAATCCATTTTTTTCTTTAAGACAGTAGATGTTGACAAATAAATACAAGATTTATTCCCTGAATTATGACTTATTTAGAAATATCCCATATGTGGCCTTTATGTGCTACTTGTCTCTCACACAGGCCTCAGACATGAAGGGGTGCTGTGTGGATTTTGGGGCATCCTTTTAGTTTAGGATATTCTGTTGGCATCATATAAAGTCGCAGCGACCTTGGGGTGCAAAAATATTTTTGGGAGACAAGTTGACTCTTTCATTGAGGTCGGCACAGCAGTTTAAGGCTACGAAGTTGTAAAATGGGGTACATGTGACATTCTGATGGTATTTTATTTTTTGAGGTGGTATACATAAAAAAATCTAGTCTGCTGTTGTTGTTTTTGGGTCGTTCAACATGCGGTACAAATGACATGTTTAAGGGGTACTCCAATGGAAAACTTTTTTTTTTTTTTTTTTTTATTAACTGGTGCCAGACAGTTAAACAGATTTGTAAATTCTATTAACAAATCTTAATCCTTCCAGTACTTTTTAGCAGCTGTATGCTACAGAGGAAATTCTTACTTTTTGAATTTCTCATTTGTCTTGTCCACAGTGCTCTCTGCTGACACCTGATGCCCATATCAGGAACTGTCCAGAGCAGGAGAAAATCCCCATAGCAAACCTATGCTACTCTGGACAGTTCCTCACACTGACAGAGGTGTCAGCAGAGAGCACTGTGGACAACACAAAAGAGAAATTCAAAAAGTAAGAATTTCCTCTAGCATACAGCTGCTAAATAGTACTAAAAGGATTAAGATTTTTTTTTTTTTTTTTTTTTTTTTTATAGAAGTAATTCACAAATTTGTTTAACTTTCTGGCACCAGTTCATTTAAAAAGAAAAGTTTTCTACCGGAGTATCCCTTCACGCTGCAGGTTGATATGGTTATGGTGGTACCAAACTTTTATACTATATAAATATATACACACACAGTGATCCCTCAACATACAATAGTTTCAACATACAATGGTCTTTTCTGGACCATTGTAACTTGAAACCAGACTCAACATACAATGCTATGGAAACGTGTCAATGGCTGGAAGAGCCGACCAATCAGAATGGTTATTTCACCCCTGTATTCCTAAAGTGGGTGCCTCCAGTTGTTGCAACAGCTGGAGGCACCCTGGTTGAGAAGCACTGAAATACAGCTCCCAACAGATCTTTCTTACTTTTTATATGTAAGGACTTGCTTTATCTATATTAGTTATCTACTTATTTATCTTTAATCCTCACTTTTTCCTATTTTTGTAGAACATTTTGGGGCTTCAGAACCAATTACCAGGTTTCCATAGAGTTATGGTCTCAACATACAATGGTTTCAACATACAATGGTCGTCCTGGAACCAATTAATATTGTAACTAGAGGGACCACTGTGTGTGTCTGTGTGTGTGTATATACAAAAAATAAAAATAACAAATTCACATTTGTAAGTCGCTGTATTCTGTGAGCCATAACTTTTTTATTTTTTCACTGATGCAATTGTGTGAGGACTACCTTGGATAAAGACTGATCTGTTGCCATGACAACAGAGGCTACTGTCAGTCTTTCCATAGCAACCATCGGCCCTCTGCTTTCACTTTGCAGAGCGCCGATCGGTGACAGATGGAGCTCCTTCCCTCTGATACCCTAATAGACTCTGCGGTCACAATGACTGCAGCATCTATAGGGTTAATTCAGGATCGAGTGCTGCGGGTGGCCTCCTCCGACTGGGCCCCTCTCACCACCGATCACTTCACTTCAGGGGGAAGGAGGAGACCCTCGCCAGATCCCTGCTATCGGTCCATTGTACTGACGAACCAATAACAGCGATCGCTAGCCGGGGACCGCTGTGATTGTTACCTGCCCGGCTTCAGGGAGGCCCGACTGTGCAGCACAGCCGAGATCAATAATCTGTCACAGCGCCCAGCAGCGCTGTGGCAGCTTATTTCCATCCGGTACATGTACCTGCTTTTGCATCAAGGGGTTTTAACATGTTAAGGACCCAATCTGTATCGGTACGCCATGACGCCCTGGCACTTAAGGACCCATGACATACTGGTACACGTGTGGGAATTTTGGTCCCCGCCGCACGCTGGGTGGGGACTGGACGGCGGTGATTGCTGATATCTGCCCACACACGATTTGCGGCAATTCTGGGTCATACGGGTCTCCGGTGACCCAGAAAATAAGGGGGATCGGGGTGGTCCAAGACAAGGGTGCCACCCCTCCTATCCCTGCCATTAGTCATCTAGAAGCGGCGACCAATAGCAGATCGGGGGGTGTTTAACTTTTGGTTTCTCCGTTCTGCCCACCCACAATAGGCCGGGCAGAACGGGGAAACCGGCGAGGACCGGCGCCCGAGGTCCACTTAGCCATCGGCGGCAGCGAGCAGCTAAAGAGGACGGCGATGCGGCTCCCTGGATCCTACGGAAGCCTGTGAGTTGCCTAGCAACATCTGAATGGCTACAGTTTGAGACCACTATACAGTGGTCTCTAAACTGTAGCCCTCCAGATGTTGCAAAACTACAACTCCAAACATGCCCAGACAGCTTTTTGCTGTGTGGGCATGCTGGGATTTGCAGTTTTGCAACAGCTGGAGGGCTACAGTTTGGCGATCACTGTGCAGTGGTCTCTAAACTGTAGCCCTCCAGATGTTGCAAAACTGCAAATCCCAGCATGCCCAAAAAGCTGTCTCTGCATGCTGGGAGTTGTAGTTGCATACTTCCATCTGTTGTATAACTACATCTCCCAGCATGTCCTTCGGCGATCAGTACATGCTGGGAGTTGTAGTTTTGCAACAGCTGGAGGCACACTGGTTGGAAAATACGGAGTTAGGTAACAGAAGCTAACTGAAGGTTTTCCAACCAGTGTGCCTCCAGCTGTTGCAAAAGTACAACTCCCAGATGCACTGTCTGTCAGTACATGCTGGGAGTTGTAGTTTTGAAACAGCTGGAGGTTTGAAGAGAAAATTTGTCCTGAATTGAAGGCCACGAGTGTTTACAAAGCCCCATAGTGCCACAACAATGGACCCCCCCACATGTGAACTACATTTTGGAAACTACACCCCTCACGTAATGTAATGTAATGTAAGGGCTATTGTGAGCATTTCCACCCCACAGGGGTGTCTGACAGATTTTTGGAACAGTGGTCCGTGAAAATGAAAAATTTTATTTTTCATTTGCACAGCCCACTGTTCCAAAGATTTGTCAAACGCCAGTGGGGTGTAAATATTCACTGCACCCCTTATTAAATTCTGTGAGGGGTGTAGATTCCAAAATGGTATCACATGTGGGGGGTCCACTGTTCTGGCACCATGGGGGGCTTTGTAAACGCACATGGCCCCTGACTTCCATTCCAAACAAATTCTTTCCAAAAGCTTAATGGCGCTCCTCCTCTTCTGAGCATTGTAGTGTGCCAGCAGAGCACTTGACGTCCATACATGGGGTATTTCCATACTTGTCGTGAAATACCTGTTAGGTGTTAAGGCTCACTGTACCCCTTATTACATTCCTTGAGGGGTGTAGTTTCCAAAATAGTATGCCATGTGTATGCCAAATGTGACTCCTTCTGTTCAGAGCATTGTAGTGCGCCAGCAAAGTACTTTATGTCCACACATGGGGTATTTCCATACTCAGAAGAGATGGGGTTACAAATGTTGGGGGGCATTTTCTCCTATTACCCCTTGTAAAAATTTTATATTTGGGGGAAAACTAGCATTTTAGTGAAAATAAAAAATCATTTCTCAAGCACTTCATTGGGGACACAAGACCATGGGTTATACGCTGCTGCCGCTAGGAGGCTGACACTAGGCAAAATAAAA
Organism: Hyla sarda; assembly: GCF_029499605.1. NCBI lineage: Eukaryota > Metazoa > Chordata > Amphibia > Anura > Hylidae > Hyla > Hyla sarda. The sequence goes on along the minus strand of NC_079195.1, from coordinate 137,234,866 downwards.
AAGTCGGCTCCTCCCAGCAGGGTATATAACCCGCCTCTGGACACAGCATACCTCAGTTTTTAGCTTAGTGTCAAGGAGGCAGACACAGGTCTGGTTGTCCAGACCTGGTCTTTTTTGTTTTTGTTTTTTAGTTAGGGCAAAGTTAGATCTTCTTGCCCTTTTTTATTTTCTCTAGCGTGGGGGGACTGGACCATTGTGCTACCTGATCCCCCCCCCCCCCCACTTGCGAGCTAGGGGCACTGGCATTTCTGAATGACCCGTTAACCCCTCCTCGCCAGCGGCAGGTGTATACCCTGGGTCTGGGTTCCCCAAGACCCCTGTTCACCCCTCGGGGCTAAAGGTAGGGGTCCTATGCTGGCGAAGTCAGAACCCCCCTCCCTCCATTGAGGTAAGTACCCTAGGTGAGAATGTTCCCCCTCTCACCTCCCCCCGTGGGCTTAGCTAAAGGGGTTAACAGGGGTTAAATAGGGGATTTTATTTCTATTTTTATTGTTCCATTATTCTGTAAAAGCTTCTAGGCTGAGGTAGAGGAACCTCAGCCTGACCGGCAGCTGCCGGCTTGCACTGTCTCCTCTGCAGCAAGGGAGTGAGCATCGTTCGGGAGTGAGCGGAGCTCCACTCACTCCCGGTTCCCCGGCGCCTCCGTAGCACGATGCTGTGCTACAGATCGCAGCGCTGCTTGGGAACCTTATTCCAAGCCGCAGGGCTTAAAATTGAGCCCGCGGCTTGGGCCTTAGAACGGAGCATAGCCCCGCCCTCGCTCGCGGCAGCGACCGCAACTAGTTAGTAGCCAGGAGGTAGGGCCGGTCCCTCCCCCTCCTCCCGGCCGGCACAGCCGATATGTATTACTTGATAGGGGCGGGGTTGGTTAGGGGGAAGGCCAGGAAGCCTGCAGCGCGCGCAAACATCTATAAAGCGCACGCTTCAGGCTCAGTAGCTGTCAGAAGCTGACAGCAGATACAGCTCTGCTACGCTACTCTCCGGCTGCGCTGTTCTCCGGGGACACAGAACCTGTAAGTTTTCCGTGTCCACTAGGTTGCTATTAGCGCAATGTCTGACCCCAGACCTGACCTCCCTCCCTCCAGGCAGGTGACCATTCCTTCGGTCACTTACTATACCTGTGCTACCTGTCTAATTAAACTCCCATGCGGTTCGGATAATCCTATCTGCCTGTCCTGTACGTCTTTGCGTGCCACCCCCTCCCTGACTGCCGCTCAGGACGGGCCCTCTACTGACGGACGGTCTGATCCACCGCCAGAATGGGTCGCCTCTCTTACCCAATCCATCTCTAACTTGGCCAAGTTTTCTCAGGATATGGTCTCTGTCATGGGGCGGTCTTCCATCCCCTCGGCCCCCAGGGAGTCCACATCAGATTCTCCCTCTCGCCCTACCCTACGGCCCTCTCGGGACCGTCCAGGGCGCCTCTCCTCTGCTTCCTCTCTTGAGCCAGTCCAGGCGAGATCTTCCCGCCATAGTTCCTCTAGAGATCTCCGGACGCCTTCTCCCAGGGAGCGCTCTCGATCCCCACTTCCCTGCTCCCAGGCTTCCTCCCGGCCCAGGACCCCTTCGGGGCGTTCCCGGTCTTCGGGTGAATTAGAGTATTCAGACGCAGAACTCCCTGCTAACTCGGAAGAAGTTTCTCGTATGTCAGACATGGTGGAAACTCTGGTGTTAGCAGTCAGAGACACCTTCAGGACCCTAACGCCTCCGAGGCTACTCCCGAAGTCTTTTTCCGCCCAGGGCTACCCCTCTTTTTAGCCCTCATACTGAATTTGAGGAGCTTTTAGAGGTGGCATGGAAGCATCCACATAGACGGTTCAACGGAACCAAAAAGATGAGGACTTTGTTTCCCTTCCCTCCGGATCATGTGTCCAAGTGGTCTTCACCTCCTCAAGTGGACCCTCCCGCATCACGGCTCTCCAAGACCACTACTCTACCACTCGCTGATGCGGCTTCCTTCAAGGACCTGTCAGATAAACGTATTGAGAATTTGGCGAAATTCGCCTTGATGAAGCAGCGGGATCCGGCTTTTGCTTCTACCTGGGTTGCCAGAGCCCTCTCGGCCTGGGTCAATCAATTACGCCAAGGAATCTTGGCAGGCGCTCCCGCTAGTGACTTGATGGCTTTAGCTCAGCAAGTCTCTCTAGCTGGGGACTATCTTTGTATGGCCTCTTTGGATTCCGCTCGCTGCATGGCCTCTGCCACGGGTAACCTTGTGGCCCTGCGGCATTCCATGTGGCTTAAGGCTTGGAACGCTGATCCTGCTTTGAAGCGTTCCCTCACAGAGCTTCCTTTTACAGGTTCTCGGCTCTTTGGTAAACGCTTGGATGATATCATCTCCGATGCCACAGGAGGCAAAAGTTCCCTTTTGCCCCAAAATCATCCACGCCGTTCTGACTCACGGCATAAAGCTCCTCCCTTTCTCTCCTTTCGCTATTCAGGGCGTACGGATAAACCGGCAGCTCCCCAGGAAAGGAGGGTCCCTTCCTTCAAGACTCGCACCTGGAAGTTGGGTCCCTCTAACCGCCTGGCTTCTTCCAAGCTCTGACCTCGTAAGCCCCCTTCTGCCTGAAGGGGCGCCCCCATCCGAGGCATTGCCTCGGGTTGGGGGACGCCTGTCCATTTTTCGTGACGTCTGGCTGGCGCAGGTTCAGGACGCCTGGGTTCGGGAGGTCATCTCCCAAGGCTATCGCATAGAGTTCACTTCTATTCCCCAGAATCTTTTTTTCCGGTCCTGTCCTCCACGGTCCCCCGAGAGTGCAGCAGCCTTTCAGGAGGCCCTTCTTTCTTCTGTCCCAGGGAGTGATCATGCCTGTTCCTCCTCAGGAACGTTTTTTGGGTTTTTACTCAAACCTTTTTGTGGTCCCCAAGAAGGATGGAGCGGTCCGCCCGATTCTCGATCTCAAACTCTTGAACTGCCATGTCAGTCTGCGACGGTTTCGGATGGAATCCCTACGGTCCGTGGTGGCTTCCATGGATTAAGGGGAGTTCCTTTCCTCTGTGGACATTCGGGATTCGTATCTACACATCCCAATCTTTCCAGCCCACCAACGTTTTCTCAGGTTTGCGGTTCCTGCGGGTCATTTTCAATTTACGGCACTTCCCTTCGGTCTGTCGACGGCACCCCGGGTATTCACCAAGGTACTAGCCGTGGTGGTGGCTCTTCTCCACTCCCGGGGTGTCTTAATTATTCCCTATCTGGACGACCTGCTTATCAAGGCACCCTCTCGGGAGCAGAACCAGGTCAGTCTAGATATCACCCTGGACACACTGACCAGGTTCGGGTGTATTATCAATCGCGCAAAGTTAAACCTGTCCCCATCCCAGTCCCTGGTATTTCTGGGAATTCGCTTTGACACAGCATCAGCTCGTCTCTCCCTTCCGGAGAACAAACTACAGGAGCTCCTCTCCAAAATTAGTTTTCTCCAGCAACCAGGGCAGGTAACTATCCACACCTGCATGTCGATCCTGGGCAAGATTGTCACCGCTATATAGGCGATTACTTTTGCACAGTTTCGATACCGCCCATTCTCTCTCAGTGGGACAAATCTCCTCAGTCCCTCCACCAGAACATCCGACTCTCTCCTCGGGTTCGCCTGTCCCTTCTTTGGTGGCTTCACTCCCCCCCCCTCATCCAGGGGGGTCACTCCTTCCTGCCTCTCAATTGTCATGTCTTAACAACAGACGCAAGCCTGCTGGGGTGGGGAGGCATATTTCAGGACCAGACGGTCCAGGGTCGCTGGGCTCTGTGCCCCGTGCTTCCCGGCGTGGCTGTTGAAACCGCGGTTTTGAAGGCACGGGGGTTTTCCCCTCAAGTTATTCGCTCTAAGCTACGTGCTCGGAAACCTTCCTCTGCCATGATTTATCACCATACTTTGCGGGCGTACTTCCGCTGGTGTGAGGCTCGCTCTCTCTCTCCCACCATTTTCTTCTTGCCAAATCTCTTGTCCTTCTTACAGTCTGGGCTGGAGACACGTCTCGCCCTCAGTTCCCTTAAAGGGCAGGTTTCGGCTCTTTCCGTTCTCTTCCAACGCCCTCTTGCAACAGATCGTCATGTTCGCACTTTTATTCAGGGTGTTGCTCACGAGATTCCTCCGTTTCGGTCCCCTACAGCTCCTTGGGACCTTAACCTTGTGCTGGACGCCCTGCAGGGTGATTCCTTTGAACCTTTGAGTCAAGTCTCACTCAGTTTCCTTTCCTGGAAGGTGGCCTTCCTCGTGGCGATCGCCTCTATTTGCCGCGTCTCTGAATTAGCAGCTCTTTCTTGCCGTTCTCCTTTCCTGATTATTCACCAGGGCAAAGTGGTACTTCGCCCTGTACCTTCCTTTCAGCCCAAGGTGGTGACTTCCTTTCATCTGAATGAGGACATCATCTTGCCTGCCTTCTGTCCTTCCCCCTACTCATCCGAGGGAGCACAAACTTCACAAGCTGGACTTGCTTCGAGCGATTCTGACCTATTTGTCAGTCACTTCTTCCTTTCGGCAGTGTGACTCTCTGTTCGTGCTCCCTGACGGTCGGCGGAAGGGACTTCCGGCCTCCAAGGCAACCATCTCCCAATGGATTTGTTCCGCCATTTCGGAGGTGTATCACGGCTAGGGTCAGGTGCCTCCCTTTCTGGTTACGGCTCATTCTACCCGTGCAGTGGAGGCCTCCTGGGCAGTCAGCCATGGGGCTTCGACTCTTCAGGTTTGCAAGGTGGCCACCTGGTCGTCTCTTCACACGTTTGCTAAGTTTTATCGTGTGCACACTTTTGCGTCCTCTGATGCCAGTTTCGGCCGCAAGGTCTTCCAGGCTGCAGTTCAGTCGTCCACCTGAGTTGTTTTTTCCTTTGGGTTGAGTTTTTTCCCTCCCCAGGGACCGCTTTTGGACGTCCCATGGTACTGTTACCCCCAATGAAGCGCTCGAGAAAAGTAGATTTTTTACTTACCGTAAAATCTCTTTCTCGGAGCTTCTATTGGCAGCCTCCTAGTGGCAGCAGGGTATAACCCATGGTCCTGTGTCCCCCAATAGAAGCTCCGAGAGAGATTTTACGGTAAGTAAAAAATCTACTTTTACACATCCGACTTTAACAAAAAGTCGTCAAACACCTGTGGGATGTTATCTCTCACTGTACCCCTTGTTACGTTCCTTGAGGGGTGTAGTTTCCAAAACAATGTCATGTATGGAGTACTTCTAATATGAAATCCCTTCAAATCCACTTCAAAACTGAACTGGTCCCTAAAAAAGTTCGATTTTGAAAATTTTGTGAAAAATTGGAAAATTGCTGCAATACTTTTGAAGCCCTCTGATGTCTTCCAAAAGTAAAAACATGTCAACTTTAAGCTGCAAACATAAAGTAGACATATTGTGTATATGTGAATCAATATATAATTTTTTTGGAATATTAATTTTCCCTTATAAGCAGAGAGTTTCAAAGTTAAAAAAAAAAATGCTAAATTTTTAATTTTTTCTTAAAATTTTGGATTTTTTCATTAAGAAATGATGCAAGTATCAACAAAATTTTACCACTAACATAAAGTAGAATATGTCATGAAAAAACAATCTCTGAATCAGAATGAAAAGTAAAAGCATCCCAGAGTTATTAATGCTTAAAGTGACAGTGGTCAGATGTGCAAAAGGCCGGGTCCTACACTGAAAATTTGCTGGGTCCTTAAGGGGTTAAAAATGTCCTCTTCCGACCCCTGTAACTTTTTTATTTTTCCAGTGTAACAAAAAAACACACTCCAGCACTGCGGAGTGCAATCACTGGGTTGTTATAGGGCAAACACAGGTGGGTGCATGAAAAGCCTGACATTCTAAAGGTGCTCAGTAGAAATTAGCGAAGTTACAATAATTCAATTCGTCACAAACTTCTCGGCTCGGCAGTTGCGGACTTTAGCCTGCATAAAGTAGTTCAGCTTTCAGGTGCTCCAGTGGGCTGGAAAAGGTGTATACAGTCCTTGGACACTCTCCTAGTACTTGATCCACCTTATCCAGCCCACCAGAGCACCTGTAAGCTGAGCTAATTTATGCAGGCTAAAGTCAGCAACTGTCGAGCCGCGAGGTTCGTCAAGAATCGAATTACTGTAACCTGTAACTTCGCTCATCTGTAGTGCTCAGCCTTCCAGACGACATAAACAGTCCATAATCACACACGGAGAGATAATGGATAGGTAGCACTCACCAGAAAGATGGCTTCATATCTTTTTTTTTTGTACAAACTAGGATCGACCGATATCGATTTATTTATTTATTTATTTTTTAAAAGGTGGATACCGATAATCTGTGGCCTTTCAGGCCGATAGCTGATACCGATATTCCGGTATAAGTTATCGACTATTTCTACACTCCTCCTGCCAACCCACCCCCGGCCCCGAAGAAGCGGCTGCAGATTATTGATTTAAAGCGGGTGCTTTAAATCAATGAACTTCATCGGCTTTTGCTGGGCCAGAGACCGCGCCGCCACCCGCTTCTCTCCCCCTGCCTGTCCTGGGGTCCTCCTGAGTCCAACCCGGGGGCGGTGCGGGGCATTATCAGATTATCGGCAATGTAATTGCCGATAACGTCCAAAATCGTGAATATCGGCCAAACCGATAATCGGTCGATCCCTAGTACAAACCTAAAGTGCAGTGTCAGGTGAACATGGCGAGCAGAGACACTGGGAATCCCAGCGAGGTGGTTTTTTTATTTTTCTGTATACGGGGGATGTGAGGGCTCACTTTTTGCGCTGTTATCTGAAGTTTTTATTGGTACAATTTTTGTTTTGATGAGACTAATTTTAAAGCTTTTTTATAAAATTTCTTTTTTTTTTTTATATATAATATATACTAAGTGACCAAAAATATGCAATTTTGGATTTAAGAATTTTTTTTAAAAATGTTTTATTTTGTGCATGCCATTGACCGTTCAGTTTAATCAACATTACATTTTTTCTAGTTCGGACATTTACGCTTTGTTTACATATAGGTAGATAGATATAGGTAGATATAATTTTTTTTTTTTTTCTTATGGGAAAAGGGGGTGATTCAAATATTTAATTGATTTATTTTTTACAAATTTTTTAGTCTCCTTAGGGGACTATAACATGCAATCATTAAAATGCATACACTGTGCAATGCTATGCCATAGCATTAATCAGTGTTATCAGTGCTCTATTGCTCCAGCTTGCTGAGGCTGACTGGAGCCTTGGAGACTCAATCAGATGGCAAGGAGGCAGGTAAGGGCCCTCCCGCCGTCCTCTCAGCTGATTGGGACATTGCGGTTTCCTCGCGATGTTCCCAATCAGCCCTGCTGAGTCGCCGGGAGTGTATATTTGATCGTGGCGTCTAAAGGGTTAATACTGGGATCGCTGGTGTCCAGCATAAGCTGCGGGTCCTGGTTGCTGATGGCAGCCGGAGCCGAAAGGATATGAATCAAGCTCAGCTCCTGAGCTTGCTTCATAGACCTGCCGCACGGCTGCGCCATATATGTATACAGCTCAGGTCGTTAAGGGGTTAATGTATGCATTTTGAATACTTGCTAAATTTTTAATGTTTCTCAAGTTTTATAAAACATCTGTTATATTGACATGTCCGAGGCTTCATTTAGTGGGGATGCGGGGGTGGTGAGACACCCATCATTGACCGATTGAAACAAAGGGCAGACGCGCCCATCTAAATGCTGTGATAGACTTTAACCCTTTTAGGACCAAGCCTTTTTAAGGTTTTGTTTTTTCCTCCTCGCCTTCTAATAGACATAACTATTTTATTTTTCCTTTTATAAGACCAGTATGAGGGCTTGTTTTTTGCATTCCCTATTGTACGTTGTAATGACATCACTCATTTTACTTCCGAATGTACAGTGAAACAAACAAATTATTTGGAGGGCAAAATTGAAAGACAAACCCACCCATTTTTCAGCTTTTGGGGGCTCCTGTTTCTACCCAGTGCACCTTTCAGTAACAATGACACATTGGGGGAGATTTATCAAAACCTGTGTAGAGGAAGTGTGGTGCAGTTGCCCATGACAACATTGTTCACAGGTCTCTTTAAAAATTAAAGAAGCAATCTGGTTGGTTGCCATAGGCAACTGCACCACTCTTCCACTTGTTTGATAAATCTCCCCAATTATCTTTATTTTGTAGGTCCATACAATTAAAATGATACTCAATTTATATAGGCTTTGTTTTTATTTTACTATTTTTAAAATATTCTATCTTCGTACGAAAATTAGCATGCTTAAAATCTTTCACTTCTGACTCCTATAACACTTTTCGGCATATAGGGATGTATGCTGGCTCATTTTTTGCGCCTTGATTTGTAGTTTTTATCGGGACTATTTTTTATTTTGATTCCTTTTTTGATTGAGTTTTTTATTCTTTATTTTTTTTTAAATGTGAAAGGACCAAAAATACGCATTTCTGGACTTTGGAATTTTTTACGCTTGTGCCTTTTGACCGTGTGGTTTATTTATGGTTATTTTTTAATAGTTTGGATGTTTACGCACGTGGCAATACAACACTTTTTTATTTTTAATTTATATATTTTTTAGTTTTTATTTGAAAAATGGGAAAAGGGGGGTGATTTTAAACTTATAGTAGGGAAGGGGATAATACATATTTATTTTTTATTAATTTATATTTTACTTTTAGTCCCTATGGGGGACTATAACATGCAATCTTTAGATTGCATACACTGATCATTGTTGCCATAGAAAAGCATTGATCAGTGTGTTTTTTTTTTTTTTTTTTTTTTTTTTTTTTTTTTTTTTTTTGTGTGCACTATTTCTCCAGCCTGCCATGGCTGACTGGAGCTTTAAAGCATCAATTGGATGGTGAGGAGGAAAGTAAGAGACCTCCTGCTGTCCTCTCAGCTGATCGGGATGACACGATTTTCGCCACAGCAGTCCCGATCAGCCCACTTTGCTAGCCGGGAACAGAATTTACTACATTTAGATGCTGCGATCAACTTTCTTCAGATCGCATAGAAGTGCGGTCTCCCAGCCTCGACTGGACCTTCCAGCAATCCTTGGCCTTTCAGGATGTTGTCGCAAAAAGATTTGCACTTTTGAGGCTGTCAGATGTGCACAAGCTGTGGTTTAGTTCAACTTACTGCAGTACATGGGGCTTTTTGTAATATCTTTACTCGAGGATTCCAACAGAAGATTGAACATTATCAGTCTTCCTGCAAAAACCAATTACACTTCGGAAGTTACTCTGTGGGACTTCATTAGTTTAGACTGAGCAGCAGACTCCAGGATCATTCGGAATCTGCTGAAAGTGGAATTTCCTCATTGGAAATTCAGTAGTGTGAATGGCCCCAAGTTTTCTCATGTGAATCTTATTATCCTCATCCCCTGGCTCTTTCTTCCTTTAGAATGTAGAACTTCCACCAAACACACAGCACTTTTTTTTTTTTTTTTTTTTTATATACTCTACAGTATATAACCTTTTTAGATATTTACAGTATACAAAGCAGAGTCTTTTTAAATTTTATTATATATTGTATTATTTTCTATTGTCATATATTATTTTATTTCCAGGTCACTGTGCACAATCCAGAAAACCAGAGCTATTTGATTGCATACAAAGATTCCCAGCTTATTGTTTCTTCAGCAAAGTAAGTGAACTTATTATATCTTTAAAATTTGACATGTGCACTGTTGAAGAGTATTGTGGACATGGAGGCTTATGTTGTGTGAGTTAAGTTCTTGCATTAAGATTTAATTTTTGTTTTTAAACAGAGCTCTCAGACACTGCGAGGAGTACATTCAGAGATATAACCGAGCTGAAGAAAGCATCTGCATTCCCCATAATAAGCCACTTGTACACCACAGTGCAGGCAGTCATGTTGGTAAAGCTGTGGAGGACTGCATGAGAGCCATCATTGGTGTTCTGCTCAATTTAACAAATGACAATGGTAAACTTTATGTACATTAATTTTCTAATACCTCTAAGTACACCTCTAAGTGGAAATGTCCAAATTGCATCCAGAATGTCATTATTTTGTGTGGCCACCGTTCTTTTCCAGCATTGCCTTAAGCCCCTTGGCCATGGAGTTTACCAGAGCTTCACAGGTTGCCACTGGAGTCCTTCTCCATGACGACATCATGGACCTGGTCGATGAGACTAGAGATGAGCAAAATTACAGTAATTTGATTTGTTACGAACCTCGCGGCTTGGCGGTTGCTGACTTTAGCCTGCATAAATTAGCTCAGCTTTTAGGTGCTCCGGTGGGCTGGAAAAAGGTGGATACAGTCTCTCCTAGGACTGTATCCACCTTTTCCAGCCCACTGGAGCACCTGAAAGCTGAACTAATTTATCCAGGCTAAAGTCAGCAACCGCCGTGCCGTGAGATTGGTGACGAATCGAATTACTGTAACTTCACTCATCTCTATTGGAGACCTTCTGTTTGAGGATGCCCCACACATATTCAATAGGGTTTAGGTCTGGAGACATGCTTAGCTAGTCCATGACCTTTACCCACATCTTCTTTAGGAAAGCAATGTCCATCTTGGTGTGGTTGAGGGCATTATCATGTTTGAATACTGCAGTGGAGTCCAGTCTCTGAAGGGAGGAAATAATGTTCTGCTTCAGTATGTCACAGTACATGTTGGCATTCATGGTTCCCTCATTGAACTGTAGCTTATCAATGCCAGCATCACTCATGCAGCCCCAGACATGACACTCCAACTACAATGTTTAACAGTAGGCAAGACACACTGAACTTTGTACTCCTCATCTGGTTGCTACCATACACACTTACACCATCTAAACCAAACAAGTTTATCTTGGGGCCATAGGACATGATTTCAGTAATCCGTGTCCTTAGTCTCCTTGTCTTCAGCAAACTCTTTGTGGGCTTTCTTCTGGGATGACAGTGATACAGTGTCTGGTATATGGGCTAGGCACTGATAGGCTGTATTGCCCCAACCACCTTTTCAGCACTGCTTGCAGCACTCATACGTCTGTTTCCCAAAGACAACCTCTGGATATGACGCTGAGCATGTGCGCTCAACTCCTTTGGTTGACCACGGCGACGCCTGTTCAGTCGAATGTGTCCTGTAAAACTGCAGAATGCTCTTGCGGTTCAGTTTCAGGGTCTTTGCAATCTTCACAAAGCCTAGGCCGTCTTTATATAGAGCAACAGTTCTTTTTTTCAGCTCCTCTGAGAATTCTTTGCCCTGAGGTGTCATGTTGACTTTCAGTGATCAGTATTAGAGTGTGATAAAACCAATAAAACCAATATTACACACCTACTTCTCATTCTCGAGATGTGTCAAAAGTTGTTGATTGCATCAGGTGTTACTCCTGTGATCCGCTGTGATCAACACCTTTTCACATGTTTGATGTCAAAAAAATGTTTTTATTGACAGTAAATCAGTAACTGTGTGCACCTCAGGTTATATGGTGAAATTTATCAAGACCTGTGGAGAGGAAAAGTTGACCAGTTGCCCAGAGCAACACCTTAGATTGCTTCTTTTGTTTATAAAAAAAAGCACCTTTAAAAATGAAAAATAAGCAATCTCGTTAGTTGCTATAGGCAACTGCACCACTCTTCCTCTAAACAGACTTTGATAAATCTCCCCCCATAGTGGTGGTAGTGCCTGTGTACTTATTGGTATGATTTTGAGAGAAATGGCTGATCCTGTAGTGATAACATAAATATGTTTTGTTCTGCAGAATGGGGCAGTACAAAGACTGGTGAGCAGGACAATCTGATAGGCACTGCAATGAACTGTGTTCTACTAGTTCCAAAGTACCTACCTCAAGAACAGAGATTTGATATTCGAGTTTTGGTAAGTTGTTTTTTGTTTGTCATCTGTACAAAACTACTGTTGTTCATGTATTTCTCCTGAATGGAAGGGAAGCTGTTTCACACATCACTTGTCCTGGGAACAACTAACTCAGACAATCTGATATATATACAGTTCTGCATAAAGGTCCTACTGAAAAGGTCTTACTATTGGTTCCAGGACTAGATTTTGCTAAACTGCCTATATAAAAGGAAGTGTGCTTTTCTTTACAGCTCCTTCAATAACCCATGGGTTTTTACTGTTCAGAGCTTTAAAGGGTAGCTCCCACCATCCTATTTTTTTTTTGCGCTCGCTCCTGCGTGACTGGCATGAAGCGAGTGCAGCCTAACTGAAAAAGGACTGATTGCCACTCCAAAATCAGTCCTTTTTCAGTAGCCGGTTTTTAAATGTAAAATAAACCTTTTTAATAAAAAAAAAATAATAATAAAAGTATATTAGAGATATGTTGTAGTACATAAGTACTACAACATATCAAAAAATAAAGTTGATGACAGTGCCCATTTAATCTAAAGCACAGTGGGGGAGATTTATCAAAACTTGTCCAGAGGAAAAGTTGCTGTGTTGCCCATAGCAACCAATCAGATCACTTCTTTCATTTTGTAGAGGCCTTTTAAAAAAATGATAGAAGCGATCTGGTTGCTGTGGGCAACTCAGCATTTTTTCCAATGCACAACTTTTGAAAAATCTCGCCCAATGTTTTCATGGAGCTTCTGTTTATTAATAATAAAAATTAAAATGTATTAATAGGTGCCTAGTATATTGTGAAAGCTCCTGTTGCTTACTAGATCCACAACAGATCTTTCTCCCTTTAGACATATACACTTTAATGATGGTTTTAACCAATGCTCTCAATTGTTTATCAGTAGTGAAGGTTATTCTGGAAGGCAAGTCATGTAGTTTAAATGTCTTTTTATTATGTTTAAAATATGTGCAAATAATGTAACATCTTTATAATGTGCCTCTTGAATAAAAAAAAAATTAATGAGACAAAAAAACTGTAATTTAATATACTATATTCAGTTAAACTTTCTGTTTTATATTAAAAAAAGCATTTCAATGACAGATGTAACTTCACTAGAATATGAAGATAAGTTGCATTTTATGTTTTTTTTTGTTAAAATTTTAACTTGTCTTTGTTTCCTTTCAATTTTCAGGGATTGGGTTTGTTGATCAATTTAGTTGAGTATAGTGCTAGGAATCGGCACTGTCTTGTAAACATGCAAACATTACAATCATATGATTCTTTTAGTGGGGAAGAAGAAGCGCTATTCGTGGAAACTAGGCAAATAAATGCAGTACATGCGTTGGTGCAGGTAAGATGCTCATTTCTTCAAGTCCACATTTAACCAAATTATCACTTTCTGCAAATCAACGTAGTATTTATGCCCCTGGAAGTTGCCTTTTTTTATTTTATTTTTTGTGTTTTCTTTACTTTTTAACTCCTTAAAGACAATGGACGTATATTTACGTCCATTTCCTGCTCAGGAACTGAGCGCTCTTCATACCTGGTGGGTCCCGGTTGCTATGAGCAACCAGGAACCGACATAGCAAATCGGGCTGATGTCAGGTATTAACCCGTAAGACACCACAATCAAAGTTGATTGCATTGTCTAAAACGGGAGAAAAGTCTGTTTGGGACCGCTGTGGTGAAATTGCGGCATCCCGAACAGCTGAGGACACGGCAGGAGGGCCCTTACCTTCCTCCTCGCCATCCCATCTGTCCCTCTATACTCCAGTCAGGCATGCCAGGCTGAAGCAGTGGAGCACCGATAACAATGATCAATGCTATGATGTGGCATAGCATTGTTCAGTGTATGCAATCTAAGTATTGCATGTAATAGTTCCCTATTGGGACAAAAAAATTGTGTAATAAAAAAATAAATAAAAAAAAGTTAGTGATTTAACCCCTTCCCTAATAAAAGTTTGCATACCCCCCTTTTCTCATGAAAAAAAAAAAGTAAACAAACCTAAACATATGTGGTATCGCCGCGTTTGTAGTTGTCACATATATATAACGTTAATTAAACCACACGGTCAATGGCGTACAGTAGAGATGAGCGAACTTACAGTAAATTCGATTAGTCACGAACTTCTCGGCTCGGCAGTTGATGACTTTTCCTGCATAAATGTGTTCAGCTTTCAGGTGCTCCGATGGGCTGGAAAAGGTGGATACAGTCCTAGGAGACTCTTTCCTAGGAATGTATCCACCTTTTCCAGCCCACCGGAGCACCTGAAGGCTGAACTAATTTACGCAGGATAAGTCATCAACTGCCGAGCCGAGAAGTTCGTGATGAATCGAATTTACTGTAAGTTTGCTCATCTCTAGCGTACACATAAAAAAAAATTACAAAGTCCAAAACTGCATATTCCATAAGTCCAGAATTTGCATACTCTAAAAAAAATTTATAAAAAGCGATCAAAAAGTCCCATCGGAACAAAATGGTACTGATAAAAACTTTAGATCACGGCACAAAAAAAATTGCCCTCATATAACCCTGTATACGGAAAAATAAGTTATAGAGGTCAAAAGTGGACATTTTTAAACATGCTAATTTTCGTACAAATAGTTATCATTTTTTAAAAGTAAAACTAAATTAAACCTTTATCATTTAAATCGTATGGACCTGCAGCACAAAGATAAGGTGTCATTTTTACCGAAAAGTGCACTTACAGAATGGCATTTTTCTCTTTTTTTTTTTTTTTTTTTTTTTGTTTCACCATATATTTTGTGGTGAAATGATTGACGTAATTACAAATTACAATTGGTGGCGCAAAAAAAGACCACATATGGGTCTGTTGGTGAAAAATTGAGAGTTATGATTTTTAGAAGGTGAGGTGAAAAATACGAAAGTGAAAAAATGAGAAAACCTGATGTCCTTAAGGGTTTAAAGGGGCTGTCCAGTAAAATGTAGTATTTTCTGATTGCCCCCAGCCTACAAAAATAAAAATCACTTAAACTAGCTCAGATACTTTCACTTTAACTGGATAAGGACGCAGGGCGTACCTGTACACCCTTCTCCCGCGATATAACGTAGGGTCACCGTTTGCGGTGATGTCCGATATTAACCCCTGAGACGCGGCGCTTAAAGCTGATCGCTGCGTCAAAAGTGTAAAAAGAAAAAAAAAATTTTAAATGCTTCCCGGCAGCTCAGTCGGGCTGACTGTGCCGATCAGCTGAGTATACATGAGGAGGGTCCCTACTTTTCTTCTCTGCGTCCGATCGGTGATTGATTGCTCCATGCCTGAGATCCAGGCTCGAGCAATGGAGCGCCAATAACACTGATCAATGCTCTGCTATGGCATAGCATTGTTCAGTGTCTGCAATCAAGGTATTGCATGTCCCCAGCAGGGGCTATAACTGTTAAAAAGAAAGTGTAAAAAGTTAATAAATGTGATTTAACCCCTTCCCTAATAAAAGTTTGCATCACCCCCCCCCCCTTTTCCCACTTAAAAAGTAAAACTATGTAAATAAAAATAGAAACCTGTGTCGCCACGTGTGTAAATGTCCAAACTATAAAATACATAGTTAATTAAACCACACGGCCAATGGCGTACACGTAAAAAAAAATTCTAAAGTCCAAAATAGCGTATTTTTGGTCACTTTTTATACCATAAATAAATGTATAAACTGCTATCAAAAGGTCCCATCAAAAAAAAAAAAAATGGTACAGATTCAAAACTTCAGATCACGGCGCAAAAATTTTGCCCTCATACTGCCCCGTATGCGGACAAATAAAGTTATAGGGGTCAGAAGATGACATTTTTAAACGTATTCATTTTCGTGCATGTAGTTATGATTTTTACCAGAAGTAAAATAAAGTCAAACCTATATAAGTAGGGTATCATTTTAATCGTATGGGCCTACAGAATTGAGGTGTAATTTTTACCGAAAAATGCACTGCGTAGAAACTGAAGCCCCCAGAAGTTTCAAAATGGCTTTTTTTTTAATTTATTTATTTTTTTGTCCCACAAATATATATATTTTTTTTAGCCTTAGATTTTTTGGTAATATAACTGATGTCATTACAAATAACAATTGGTGGAGCAAAAAACAAGGAATCATATGGGTATGTAGGTGCAAAATTAGAAAGGTTATGATTATTAAAATGGTAAGGAGGAAAAAACGGAAAAGCGCTCAATTCTTAAGGGTTTATAACACTATGCATGGTTGCTTGCTTACAGCAATCACTAGGGGCACCATTAGTGTATTTGTCTTTATGTTCAAGGTACAAATTCAGTATACAGTAAGTTCCTTAGCGCCTGCTATTGGCACCTAAAGGCAATTTTATCTTTTAAACCTTTGGCTACTTTGGTAACTTTCAAGTTGCATATAATAAAAGTGGAGCTCAGACTGCTATAAAGTTATATTATTCATACAGGATTTTGCACCTAAAAAAATGTTTCTTGTAAGGGTGAAACAAACGAAGACAGTTTTGGTTCCAGTACTACAGTATATTCAGAGGAATAATGCTATTAAAGTCTGTGAATAATATGTTTGGAATATAGATCTAGAGGGGTCAGTGTTGAAAGCTTTACATCAGGTGTGACAAGACTTTTAAAACCTATGCTAAAGTAAATAAATGTATTCCCTTAAGCTTTTTTTGGAGCGCGAGAAAGCTGCCCTGTTAGCTGAAAGTCAAACGGATGAGCTGATCAAAGAAGTCCCTACAGCACAGCATGACAAGAGTGGTGAGTGGAAGGAAACCGGGGGAGAGATCCAGTGGGTCTCAGCGGAAAAGGGCCCAAACACAGAAGAACCTCCAAAGAAGGAAGAAGAAGAAGAAGAACTTGACCTTAATAAAGGTAATTTCTTCCACTATTATGTGGTACGTAGTGATATAATACACAATAAATCGTCAGAAAGGATATATCCATTGATATTCAGAAGAAAGCAGATGTGTGTGTAATGTGAATACATTCTGAGGATATGAAAGACTCTCTCAAATGCCTAAAGGACACAGCATATCTTGGCATTTTGTATATCCTTTTTTTTAAACAAAAGTATATTTAAAATTGCCCTATTCTAACCCCCCCCCCCCCCCCCCCCCCCCTCTAACTTTTTTTTTTTTTGCATACAAGCTTGTATGAGGGCTAATTTCTTGCGCCATGATCTGTAGTTTTTATTAGTACACTTTTCTCATTCAGCTCCATTGGGGGACACAGGAACCGTGGGTATATCTTGCTGCCACTAGGCAAACAAAAAAGAAGTCGGCCCCTCCCAGCAGGGTATACCCCACCTACTGCCTTAGAGACAATCAGTTTTAGCTTAGTGTCATAGGAGGCAACACGGGCCTGGATTGCTCCAGGCCTGGTCTTTTATAATTTTTTAGTGTTAGTGTTTAGACTTTTTCTTCTTTTTTATTTTTTCTAGGTAGGGGCGACAGGAGCATGGTGCTACCCGTTTCCCCACATGCGACTGAAGGGCACGGTTCCATAGTGTATGGTCCGTTAACCCTTCCTCGCCACTGGCCAGCACCAGGTTCTACCTTGGGTCTGGGTCACCTATTTCCTCTGCTCGCCCCGCTTAAAGAAGCCTGGCATGATGCAGCAGGCTTAGTCTGGTGAAGACTTCTAGGGATATAACTTCTAAGGAGGTAAGTATACCTTCATGTTCAGGTGAGTTTCCCTACACCCCTTCCCCCCCCTCTCCATCTCTAGGGCTCCTCAAGGGGGGACAGGTCTTTATTTAGTTTGGGGGCTCCCTTAGGATTGTGGGGTAGGGGTATTGGGGGAATCTGTGATTGGGATCACTGACTGTATACTGTGGGCTGCAGCCCCTCACACACCGTGAGTTAGCTGCCGGCCCCCCCGGACGGCATTGCGGCTGTCCAGTCTAGCTATCACCGGCAGCCGTTCCCACAGTGGAGGCGGCTGCCGGCCCTTCTGTGTCTGTGCGGCGTGTTTGGCCGGGAACCAGGCCGCTAATTTAGCCCGCGGCTTCGGCCTGGTCCCGGTCGAGTGTAGCTCCGCCCCGCGGGCAGTCTCAGCTAGTTCCTGCAGCCGTCCCCACAAGGGAGGCGGCTGTGGGCTTCTGTCAGGGGGCATGTTGTAGCCGAGAGCCAGGCCGCTGCTTTATCTGCAACTTGGCCTGGTCCCGGCCGAGTGTGGCTCCGCCACGTGGGCGGTCTCGTCTGTTCTCCGGCAGCCGTTCCCGCAGAAGGAGACGACTGCCGACATCACTTAGGACTGTTCGGCCGGGAACCAGGCCGATACTTTAGGCCGCGGCTTCGGCCTGGTCCCGGACGAATGTAGCTCCACCCCTTTCCACGCTCTGAGCGCCAAATCTTAGCGCCGGCATGGGGAGGACTGTCTCAGCCTATCAGGGCCAGGCTGTCTCAGCCTCTCCCGTGCTAGCGCGCGCACAGTAACTCCTCCCCTCAGGTCATGTGACTCAGAGAGCCCGAGTAGCTCTCCTGTTCCAACGCAGTTCTTCAGACGCTGCTGCACGCTGCTCCTGTGGGTCTCCCATCCCTGTTTCCAGCCCGCTGTCCTGTATTCCGAGGGTGTGGGGACGTCAGCCAGGAACCTGGGTGAGCTAATTCCAGTTCTTCTGTCACTAATTGGCTGTGCTTGGCAATGTCTACCCCCAGCATTGAACCTTACCTCAGACAGGCGGCCCCTGCTTTGGTCACTTACTATGCTTGTACAGTGTGTAGGGTTAAATTATGGGGGGTTCGGCTGCACCCACTTGTTCTGCCTACTCTTCCACCCGGTTCCCACAGACGCCCATGGGTTTTTTCTCCTGACTCCTCTCCTGAAAACAGGCGTTCCCCGAACCGCCATTCTAGATCCCGGTCATCCAGATCAGGAGCCTCCACTAACCGTTCCCGATCTCCGGGTGAATTGGCGGACTCAGAACCTCATTCGGATTCTGAAGAGCTGTCCTCCATGTCTGACTTGGTGGATGGCCTGGTGTCTGCAGTCGGGGACACTTTCCATCTACAGGACCCTGGACCTTCGGACCCTGCTCCTGAGGTTCCCTTTGCCCAAACTCCTCGTTCTCCTAAGTTTTTCCATCCTCATAAGGAGTTTGATATGCTTCTGGAGACCGCCTGGAAGTTTCCAGAGAAGCGCTTCCAGGGCACTAAAAGGTTAAAGACTTTGTGTCCATTCCCTCAGGACCTTATTTCTAAATGGACTGTTCCACCATCTGTGGACCCCCCAGTCTCCCGTTTATCCAAATCCCACCACTCTACCGTTGGCGGATGCAGCTTCCTTTAAGGATCCCGCGGACAAGCGGGTCGAGAATTTGGCCAAATATGCATTTGAAGCGGTGGGATCCTCCCTGCTTTCCGGCCTTCTCTTCCACCTGGGTTGTGAAGGCCTTAGCGTTGTGGGCTTCTCAGCTTCGTCAAGGTCTTTTGTCCGGGGCCTCCCCGGAAGATCTGGCTGAGATTGCTCGTCAGTTGTCAGACGCAGGCGAATATTTATGCCCGGTTTCGCTGGAGTCTGCTCGCTGTGCGGCTGTCACGTCTGGCAACCTAGTCGCCATTCGTCGCTCCATGTGGCTCAAAGCTTGGAACGCTGATTCGGCTTCCAAGAAAACTCTTACGGCAATAGCCTTTACTGGCGGTCGCCTTTTTGGGAAACGGCTGGACGACATCATCTCTGAGGCTACGGGAGGTAAAAGTTCTTTGCTTCCCCAGAACAAGACTCGTCGCACTGCGGCTCGTGGGGGTTTTCTTAAGTCAGCCTCATTTCGGTCCTTTCGCCCCCTGGGTCAGGGGCGCCAGGGAAAATAGAGCCCCTCGCAGGGTAGCCAGGGCCCGTCCTTCAAACTTCGCTCCTCTTGGAAGCTGGATAATCATTCCAACCGATTTCCCGCTAAATCAGGAACCCGCAAACCTGCCTCGACCTGAAGGTGCGCCCCCACCTGGGGCTCAGTCTCGGGTGGGCGGTCGCTTACTACTTTTTCGGAACGTCCAGGACTCTTGGGTTCGGGACGTAATCTCCGACGGTTACCGAATAGAGTTCGCTTCTTTTCCCCGGGATCTTTTTTTTTTTTTCGATCCCGGCCTCCTCGTTCACCTTCTCTGGCCGCAGGTTTTCATTCTGCCATTTGTACTCTGCTGCAACAGGGTGTTATTGTGCCCGTTCCACCTCAGGACCGTTTCAGGGGTTTCTATTCAAACCTCTTCGTTGTGCCCAAGAAGAAGGATTCAGTCCATCCGATTTTGGACCTGAAACTCCTCAACCAGCATCTTCGCCACTTCCGTATGGATTCACTGCGGTTGATCGTGGCATCTATGGATCAGGGCGAATTCCTGTCTTCAGTGGACATTCGGGATGCGTATCTACACATCCCTATTTTTCCTCCTCATCAACGTTTCCTCCGCTTTGCCGTGCCGCAGGGTCACTTTCAATTTGTGGCTCTGCCCTTCGGCTTGGCTACTGCCCCCCGGGTTTTTACCAAGCTCCTGGCGGCTGTCATGGCCATTCTCAGGTCCCGGGGGTATCTGTCCTTCCTTACCTGGACGACCTGCTTATGAAGGCCCTGTCCCGGATCCAAAATGAGGAGACTCTCCGCATCACCCTGCTGACTCTGACCAGCTTCGGGTGGCTGATCAACGAGGAGAAATCCAACCTTTCTCCCTCCCGGTCTCTGGTCTTTCTGGGCCTACAGTTCGATACCGGGAGTGCCCGAATCTTCCTCCCTCTGGACAAGCGGAGTGCTCTGCTGTCAGGCATTCCTTACTTGAGACGCCCGCATCCAGTGTCCATTCGTGCTTGCTTGGCAGTGCTGGGCAGAATGGTGGTGGCCATAACGGCAGTTCCGTTTGCACAGTTCCGTTGCCGTCCGCTTCAGTGGGCTATTCTGTCTCTGTGGGACGGATCCCCCCTGTCCTTGGATTATCGGATTTGTCTGCCCACCTCGGCTCGCCAGTCTCTTCTTTGGTGGCTACACTCTCCCCTCCTTCAGAGCGGCTGCTCGTTTCTACCGTTTGAACTGGCTGGTTCTTACGACTGATGCGAGCCTTCTCGGTTGGGGGGCGTTCTCCTGGGCCAGTGGTCACATCGGGAAGCCAGGCTTCCTATCAATGTCCTGGAGATCCGGGCGATATTCCTTTGTCTCCGACACTGGGAGTCTCTTCTTCGGGGTCATCCGGTTCGCATTCAGTCGGACAACGCCACGGCCGTGGCGTATATCAACCGCCAAGGGGGCACTCGCAGCAGTGCAGCCATGACCGAGGTGTCCAAGATTTTGACCTGGGCGGAACGCATGTTTCCCTCCATATCAGCGATCCACATTCCGGGGGTAGAAAATTGGGAGGCGGACTTTCTAAGTCGCTCCCCTCCTGATCCCGGGGAGTGGTCCCTTCACCCGGAGTGTTCGAGTCCATTTGCCATCGTTGGGGAATTCTGGACGTGGACCTCTTTGCGTCCCACTTAAACCGGCAGGTTCCAAGCTTCGTGGCAAAGTCCAGAGATCCTCTGGCACTGGCCGCGGAAGCCCTAGTCATTCCCTGGTCTCGGTTCACTCTCCTGTACCTGTTTGTGCCAATTCCCCTCCTTCCCCGAGTGCTCAGGAAACTCAAGGCGGAAGGCGTACTGAGGTGGTTCGGCTCGTGGCGGACGTTCCCTTCCAACTGCCAGATTGCCTCGATCTTCTGTCTCAGGGTCCTCTTTGCCACCCCAATTCACAGCCGCTGCGTTTGACGGCGTGGTGGCGCTGCGTTTGACGGCGTGGCGGTGTTCGCACTATGCTCAAGGCGCGTAAGCCGTCCTCGGCTAGGATCTACCATAGGACTTGGCGGGCTTATTTTCGTGGTGTGAGGCCCGATCTCTTTCCCCGGGTTCAGTTTCTCTGCCGAACCTTCTGGCGTTTCTGCAGTCGGGTCTTGAGAAGCGCCTGGCTCTTAGTTCCCTCAAGAGTCAAGTGTCAGCGCTGTCTATTCTTTTTCAGCGGCCTCTGGCTTCTGACTCATCGGTTCACACCTTCCTCCAAGGAGTAGCTCACGAGATTCCTCCATACAGGTCTCCTACTCCCCCTTGGGACTTAAATTTGGTCCTGAGTGCCTTGCAATCCGTTCCGTTCGAGCCTATCCGCGATATTTCTCTGTTTCCTTTCCTGGAAGGTCGCCTTTTTGGTAGCTGTGACCTCGATCCGTCGGGTGTTGGAATTGGCAGCTCTTTCTGGTCATCCTCCCTTCCTGATTCTTCATCAAGACAAGGCAGTACTTCGGCCGGTTCCTACTTTTCAACCAAAGGTGGTTTCGTCCTTTCATCTGAACGAGGATATCTTTCTTCCTTCCTTCTGCCCTGCTCCGTCTCATCCTAAGGAGCGTTCTCTCCACAATCTGGATGTGGTCCGAGCCTTGCGAGTTTACCTCAAGGCCACCTCTTCTTTCCGACGGTCGAAGTCGCTATTTGTCCTTCAGGAGGGCCGACGCAAAGGTTTGCCGGCTTCTAAGGCCACCATCTCCAGATGGATCCGGTCCGCCATTTCTGAAGTATACCGTTCCAAGGGGAAGGATCCTCCCTTCCGGGTAACGGCTCACTCCACTCGCTCTGTGGGGGCCTCTTGGGCGGTCTTTAACAGGGCTTCGGCCCTACAGGTGTGTAAGGCGGCTACTTGGTCTTCGGTGCACACGTTCACCAAGTTTTACCAAGTGCACACTTCTGCATCCGCCGACGCCTCTTTAGGGCGTAAGGTTTTGCAGGCAGCGGTGGCTCTGCCATCCGCTTGATTATGGGTTACTTGGTTTTCCCACCCCCTTGGACTGCTTTGGTATGTCCCACGGTTGCTGTGTCCCCCAATGGAGCTGAATGAGGAAAGGAGATTTTTTACACTTACCGCAAAATCTTTTTCTCAGAGGCTCCATTGGGGGACACAGCTCCCACCCTGTGTTGTTAGTTGTGATCTGAGAGTTGGTCGCCTGTCAGTCTGTTGGTTCGTTGTTTTGACTGGGAGCCCTCTGGATTATGTGTTGTTTTATTTCTTTTTTTTTTTTTTTTTTCCCGGTTCCTCCTATTGCTTTGGGACTAAAACGGAGTGTCTCTAAGGCAGTAGGTGGGGTATACCCTGCTGGGAGGGGCCGACTTCTTTTTTGTATTCCTAGTGTCAGCAATGGTTCCTGTGTCCCCCAATGGTGCCTCTGAGAAAAAGATTTTACAGTAAGTGTAAAAAAAATCTCCTTTTTGCGTATATGTGGGTGTTTGATTACTTATTATTATTTAATTAATAATTATGAATCTTAATAATTATATATCCAAAATGTCCAAAGAACAGCACATCTGCCCTTGTGTTCAAAGTAATCAGGTGCACGTCATCATATGGTTCCTGGTCAGGGAATCCAACATCAATCCAAAAGGAATTTTCAATAAAGTGCAGTGTTTATTCCATCCTCAGATAACAAGTTCGACGTTTCTGCGGCCTCACACCTCTTTTTTCAAGCATTACCAGTGAGTCAAACATGGAGAATTACATAGTACCGATTACAATACATAATTAATCAATCAATAAAGTGCATATAATTTTCCTATTGTACAATATAGTGATAAAAACAAAACCTCATTTACTTCAAAGTATTCAAAATAAAGTGCATATATATGAAGAGGACCAAAACCGATCCATAAGGAGTGCAGTGCTACGTAAAAACATTTGTTAATTAATGCTAGAATTAATAATACAATAGGGTGGACACTCACCACTGTACTCGGCACGCACCTGTATAACAAGAAAACCACTTTGGCGTGGGTAAAAAATCATTGCGCAGGCGTAGGGCATAAGGCAAGGAAGTCAGGTTGTGTTAACCAATAAGAAAGGAGCATCTTGTAGCCATGGCAACGAAATATGTGAAGCAAGCATGCGCTGTTGTTTTTAGCGTTCAGCATTCTCCATTTCTAAAACAAGCAAAGGCATATAGTCTGAGAATCCACAGGTAGTTTGACTTATTTGTTACTGCAGTGTCTCCAAAAGTCCATCTCAGGTAGGTATCCATTCAATGGCTTCCACCTGTTGGTCATCTATAGAAGCCATTGAATGGATACCTACCTGAGATGGACTTTTGGAGACGCTGCAGTAACAAATAAGGAAAACTACCTGTGGATACCCAAACTATATGCCTTCGCCAGTTTTAGAAATGGAGAATGCTGAATGCTAAAAACAGCGCATGCACGCTTCACATATGTTAGTCATTGCCATGGCTACAAGATGCTCCTTTCTTATTGGTTAACACAATCAGACTTCCTCCTGACGCAGACGTGGGTCTTATGCCCTAAGCCTGCGCAATGATTTTTTACCCACGCCAACTTGGTTTTCTTGTTATAAAAGTGCGTGCCGAGTACAGTGGCGAGTGTCAGCCCTATTATATTCTAGCATTAATTAACGAATGTTTTTAAATAGCACTGCACTCCTTATGGATCGGTTTTGGTCCTCTTCATATATATGCACTTTATTTTGAATACTTTGCACTAAAAGAGATTTTTTTTTTATCACTATATTGTATAATATGAAAAATTATTATATGCACTATATTGATTGATTATGTATTGTATTCGGTACTATTTAAGTACCCATGTTTGACTCACTGGTTATCCTTGGAAAAAAGCGATGTGAGGCCGCAGAAACGTCGCACTTGTTATCTGAGGATGGAATAAACACTGCACTTTATTGAAAACTCCTTCTGTGTGCTGCGATCCTTTCCTGTGTGTGTGTATATGTATTCTTTGGTTATTTATATATATATATATATATATATATATATATATATATATATATATATATATATATATATATATATATATATATATATATATATATATATAATATTTTTATAAAATATAACATAATATTTTTTTATATATATATATATATATATATATATATATATATATATATATATATATATATATATATATTATAATTATATATATATATATATATATATATATATATATATATATATATATATAATTAATATAATATAATATAAAGAAAGAAAGAAATGGAGTTGTCCAGAGCAGGATGTCAAGCAATACGATTTTAATTCAGCGGTGTTTTGTATGACTAAGGCTGCTGAGTGCGGCTGAAATGCGTCACCTTGTCATCACCCACGGTTACCGCTGAATAAAAATCGTATTGCTTGACATCCTGCTCTGGACAACTCCTTTTCTTTCTATTGTTATATGGACTGAGGTCCGGTCCGTGAGCGGGAGGGGCGATCGAGTGAGCTGTGCCGCACCTGTTGTGTACACACACACACACATAATTATATATATATATATATATATATATATATATATATATATATATATATATATATATATATATATATATATATATATAATTATTAAAATATAATGTTATTAATTCCGTATGGTGTAAATGTAAAAAAAATCCAAAGTCCAAAATTGCCGATTTTCGGTCACATACCAGAAAACAAAATACTAAAAATTATGAGATATAAAGATATATATATATATATATATATATATATATATATATATATATATCTTTATATCTCATAATTTTTAGTATTTTTTTTCTGGTATGTGACCGAAAATCGGCAATTTTGGACTTTGGATTTTTTTTTACATTTACACCATACGGAATTAATAACATTATATTTTAATAGAACGAACGCTTCCACATGAAGCGATACTAAGTAATTTTTTTCACCTTTTATTTTTTACTTAAACTTTTTAGTCACCACAGACATAGCACTGGTCAGTGTTATCTGCGGTTTACTTCTCTGGTCTGACCAAGGGCAGACCAGAGAAGACCCCATGATGACGGCAGGAGGCAGGGGATGAGAGCTCAGTCCGCCATCTTGGATGATCTGATCCTCACGGCCGTCTTCCGATTTCTTACATGACAGTGGGCTCAGCCTATCACTAGCCGGGGCGGGGCATCGCTCTGGCCGGTGATAGGCTGACAGCTGTCCTCCCTCGTCCCCAGCGTGCGGCCGAGGTGGGTGAGTTAAAAGTTTATTTTCTGTATCTTTTGCAGTGCGGGCCTAGGGATACAGAGTACAGCAGTGGTCTCAAACCTGCGGACCTCCGGAAATTGCAAAAATAAATCTCCCAGCATGCCCGTACCCCGCTGGGCTGATCATTAATTGGGGGGCAGAACAGCGCTGGCGGGTAACATGGGGTTAGTTCCCCGATGGGGACAGCGCTGCGCTAGGCTGATAATACATTCCCAAGGGGGAGGGGCCCAACCGGTATTGCGGTATGGGGGAAAATTCATATCGTGCAGCCCAAAAAATTCGGTATTCGGTATGAACCGGTATACCGCCCAGCCCTACATCATAGTGATCGCAGAGCAGCCAGGACCTGCGGTCTCTGATGCGAGCAATGGGCTCCTGCCGTATATTCTGGGTCCAAAGTAAACTTTGATAACTAATTAATCCTTTAAGGAGTTTGACAGAGGGAGCTCCTTCTGTCTCTTTCTATCAACACTCTGCAATGTGATCGCTATGTGCTTATCCTTACCATGGCAGCCGGGGCATAACAAAAGCCACCAGGTCTGCCTTTAGCTCCTGTCCATTTGGATGTGCTAGAGGCACATCCTAAACTGCTGTAGGTCAGTGTACCACTATGTATTCCAATGCTTTTAATTAGTATAGAATTCATCTTTTACAGTAAATAAGTGGCATTTAATAAATAATAAAAATACATTGGTATTTTCTAAATCCCTCGTTCAAACTGGGTTTCTGCCATATGTTAAAGCTATCTGTCTGTGTCATGTCAGAAATGAAAAATGGATGCAGATGTGTACTTTAGTTGCCCCATTCATTTCCATAGATAACAGTCCCCAAGGGCCTCCATCTTCTTTCTTGAACGCCCAATGATAAATATACTTGTCACAAGTGGGTGCTTATTCCTGCAGCATGACTGATATATCTTGAATGAACTGCGACTGTCACAGACAGCTGTGCATCACTGCTAGCTGACCAAGGAGCAAAGAGATCAGTTTCTGGTCCAACTAATACATATCTTTCTGAGATAAAAACTTTGCAGACCACATGGGGTCACTTCTGAGGGTACGGTATTGTTTAGCCAGCTCCAATCCTTTGCTGATGTGGGGTGGGGCCTAAAATTCATATGATATCCTGAAAGCCATAGGGTGCTCCTTTTCTTAGGGGTCCCACCATGTTGACAAGCAGCAAAATATGGCCTAAACCATAAGCTCTAACCTAATAGAAGTTTTTATGGGATCTGTTGGTATTGCATAAAGACAGTTAACCTATAGGAAAATAAATTGTTTAAAGCGTACCTGTCAGATCCCTATACAAAAAAGAAATATTAATGTTACTCGGTACCTAATCCTGACCATGTATATCTAATTT
This sequence comes from Hyla sarda, assembly GCF_029499605.1. Lineage (NCBI taxonomy): Eukaryota > Metazoa > Chordata > Amphibia > Anura > Hylidae > Hyla > Hyla sarda. The sequence continues at coordinate 137,207,801 of NC_079195.1, read as the reverse complement.
TTTATTCTTCTGTTGCCTATATATTTTTTTTTTTATAAAAATATCTCTCTTCTTTAGCGCACAGTGTTAAAAATCCTCTCAGGGGAAGGGGCGTGTCCCTCCTTGTGGTGGTGGGAGGTGATTGGTGTGTCTGCTCATGCAGCCTTGTCTGTGAGTAATTTCTCTCATGGATAAGTTAATGCTGCTGCAGGACAAGTTAGTGTCCCATTAGGTATGAGGACCCCTAGTGGTGAGATTTTCAGGAGCCATTTTGCTTTATTAAATATATTTAAAAAAAATGTAAACAACCCAATTACAACAGGTCTTTAATTTCCAGTAGTAACAACAACACACACCATTTTTTGATCTGACAGTGCCCATTTTAACCACTTTGTTGTAGGAGCAGCCCAGTCAATATAAAGTTTTAAAACTGAATGTAATACTTTTTGATTTATTTGCAGCTCTCCAGCATGCGGGCAAGCACATGGAAGACTGTATTGTTGCCTCGTACACAGCTTTGCTTTTGGGCTGCCTCTGTCAGGAAAGTCCGGTTAGTGTCTACATATACTTTTTATTCAATGGTAAATTTTGTTCTTCAGAAATGTTTTCCAATTGCTGCCTTCATGTGCAGTCAGCCCTTAAAGGGGTATTCCCATCTCGTAAATTCATTTTCCCAGTCCCCTCTGGACTGTTTGTGGCCAGTAAAAGCAGCTGAAGTGGGGAAGTAACTCCCATTGACTTTTAATGGGAGTTTGCAGAAATGACTTAGCCCTGCAAGCTACATTGTTTTTACAACTCTGTGAGTTATGTGAACAGGTTGCATGTGGAGCAAAATTTCAAGATGGAAAGACCCTTTCAAAGAATATCATACAGCCTACATTTAGGCCTAAATGTCTTGCTTCATCACTTTACCTACACTTTACCTAAAAATATTTGTTTTTTCTCTCCATCATTCTTCACTCCATACTCCATAATGAGGAATGTGGAAATGAAATTTAAATTTTTTTTTGCACATTTATTAGAAATGTAACACTAAATTTTTTCATGGACATAAATATTCAGACCCTTTGTTATGGCATTTATTTTAGCTCTGGGGGCTTCCCAATTCTCTTGATCGTCTCTGAGATGTTTCTACACCTTCATTGGAGTCACCTGTGGCAAAGTCATTTGATTGGACATGATATGGAAAGACTCATCCAAGGTCTCACAGCTGACAATACATATCAGAGCAAAACCAAGCCATGAGAAAGAAAGAACTGCCTGTAGAGCTCAGGCAGGATTGTGTGGAGGCACAAAGCTGGAGATGGGTACAAAAGAAAATGTTTGCTGCACTGAAAGTGTTCAAGAACACACTAGCCTTCATAATTCTTAAATGGAACACATTTAGAACAACCAGGGCTCTTACTAGAGCTGTCAGCCTAACCAAAAGGAGGGTCTTGGCAAGAGGTGACAAAGAACCTAATAATAGGTTGTAAGGACTGGACCTATGGGTGGGGGGTTAATTTCCACAAATATTATTTACAATTGATCACTGAGTGATCACTGAAACCCTGGTTTACCACCCACTAATACCCGGAGTACCTAAAACATAAATTTTATTCTTCCAACAAAAAAAGTTAAAATATAATGGACATATCTCCAGCCAGTACTGATCTTTTCTGCTGCACGTCACTGCATGCTTATATTATCTTGTTGTGGCTGCAGTCCACAACAATGTACTGGAGTGTCCACTAGTGATTAAAACCTAACACACACCACCCTCCCTGACGTTTCACCACAAGCTGTGGCTTTATCAAGGACTAAAGGGTAAAGTGACCATATATATAGAGATAGATAGAGATAGAGAGAGAGAGAGAGAGAGATAGATAGATATAGATATAGAGAGATAGATATAGAGAGATAGATATAGAGAGATAGATATAGAGAGATAGATATAGAGAGATAGATATAGAGAGATAGATAGAGAGATAGATAGATAGAGATAGATAGATAGAGATAGATAGATAGAGATAGATAGAGAGAGAGAGATAGAGAGAGAGAGAGAGAGAGAGAGAGAGAGAGAGAGAGAGAGATAGAGAGAGAGAGAGATAGAGAGAGAGAGATAGAGAGAGATAGAGAGAGATAGAGAGAGAGATAGATAGAGAGAGATAGATAGAGAGAGATAGATAGAGAGAGATAGATAGAGAGAGATAGATAGAGAGAGATAGATATAGAGAGATAGATAGAGAGATAGATAGATAGATAGATATAGCTTTAAGGTGATCAACCATCACTGCAGCAATCCACCAATCTGGGCTTTAGAGCAGAGTGGCCAGAAGTTAGTCTCACTTTAGTAAAAAGGACTGGAGTTTGCCAAAAATCACCTAAAGGACTGACTGACTAACAATTTTCTCTGATCCGATGAAACCAAGATGTACGTTTTTGTCCTTTTAATTATAAGCATCATGTCTTAAAGGGGTACTCCGTCCCAAGACATCTTACCCCCCTATCCAAAGCATAGGAGATAAGATGTCTAATTGCGGGGGTCCTGCCGCTGGGAACCCCCACAATCTTTCCTGCAGCACCCCGTATTATCTGCCGCCACGAGGGGGTGGGGCTGTGACGTCACAATCCTCCGGCGCCTGCATCGCCAGTCATCAGGCATGGGAGGGGCCGGAGGATCGTGATAAGATGTCTAGTGGCGGAGTACCCCTTTAAGGAAACTAGACACTGCTGATCACTGACCCAATACCATGGTGGTGGCAGCATAATACTTTGTAGGTGTTTTTCAGTGGTTAGGACCGGTAGACTGGTCAAAGTTGAGGGAAAGCTTGAATAGAGCAAAGTACAGAGATATTCTTAATGAAGACCTGATCTAGAGTGCTCTGGACCCTAGACTGGGCCCAAGCTTTACCTTCCAAAAAGACCATTATCCAATGCACAAATCCAAGAAAACACACGAGTGGCTTAGAGATAACTCTATGAATGTCCTTGAGTGGCCCATCCAGAGCCCTGATTCAAACCCAGTAGAACATCTTTGGGGAGACCTGATACCGGCTGTCTAGACGATCCCTTTCCAACCTTACAGAGCTTGAGAATCTGCAGAGAAGAATGGATGAAAATCTCCAAATTCAAGGGTACAAACCTTGTGGCATTGGACCCAGGAAGACTGGAAACTGTAATCACTGCTGAAGGGGCCTCAACGAAGTCCTGAGGAAATTGTCTGACTGCTCATTTATAGAAAAAGAAAAACTTAAATATTACAAAGATTTTATATCTTCGGTTTTCACTTTTGTCTTTATGGGGTATTGAGTGCAGCATCATGACAGAAAATTAGATTTTCTTTTTTTTTTTTTTTTTCTTTTTAGCACAATTCTGCAATAAAAAAAGGTCTGAAAACTTTCTAAATGCACTCTACATTTAATATTCAGCTCAGTAAAGAAATGGTTTGTAATATACTTAATGTTTTTCAGATGAATGTGACTACTGTACGAAGTCATTTACCCGATGGAGACTTTTCAATAATGACTGAAATGCTGAAAAAGTTTCTCAGTTTCATGAATCTTACAGTAAGTAACCAATTACTCAATTGACCAGATCAACCTGATAAATCATCTGTTGGGAATTAATAAATTCAGGAAAACCCCTTCATATCAGGCAGCTGTTGGTTGTTTTCTGCAGGTTATTTAGGCAAATCTGGTGTTGAAGTTATAGCTCTTGGAAGGAAAAAATCAAAAAGCCAAAGCAAAATTTGAGTGGGTCATTTACTGGTAGAATAATGGTTTCATTTTCTATAAATGTCGAATGTCTTTATAAAAAAAAAAAGTTTTGCTCACCTTATTTTGACAGTATAGCAAACATCTTTACTAAAATAAAACAGGCCTCAAATTTTAATTGGTATCTCTTATATTACGGATATGGAAGTATTAGTGCTTGAACTCCTGACCCTTATGTAAATGCATTTGTAAGCATGTGTAGAATGTTGGTGCAAATCTTCCAGTCTAGTGAACATATAACAGAAGTGCATCAGAAGGACATGGTCTGTGTGGTTCCGAGGAGGAACCATTAACATTGATCCGTCACTAAGGCATTATCCAGCATGAAACCCATCACCACCTTTTGCATTTAAGTGGCTGAACTATAGATGCCATGCTTACTGCAACAGGCTCCTTGGTATGTATATCATCAGTAAGCATGGCTCCTTATATCTCACCCAAACCTGTTACTGACTCTCCTCATCAATCTTGTCTTAACCCCTTAAGGACCAAACCCTTTTTCACCTTAAGACAAGATTGTTGAGGAGAGTCAGTAACAGGTTTGGGTGAGATATAAGGAGCCATGCTTACTGATGATATACATAAGCAATAATAACTCTGGAATGTTTTTACTTTTCATTCTGATTAAGAGTGTTTTTTCGTGACATATTCAGCTTTTGTGTTAGTGGTAAATTTTTGTCGATACTTACATAATTTCTTGGTGGAAAATTTGATATAAAATGTGAAAATGTTGCATTTTTTTTAATCTTTGAAACTCCCTGCTTATAAGGAAAATGGACATCCCAAATTATATATTGATTCCCATGTACAATATGTCTACTTTGTTTGCATCATAAAGTTGACATGTTTTTACTTTTGGAAGACATCAGAGGGCTTCAAAGTTCAGCAGCAATTTTTACATTTTTCACAATTTTTCAAATTTTTCTAAATCTTAATTTTTCAGGGACCAGTTCAGTTTTGAAGTGGATTTGAAGGGCCTTCATATTAGAAGTACCCCATTATAAAATTTGCACCCCTCAAAGTAGTCAAAATAGCATTCAGAAAGTTTAACCCTTTAGGTGTTTCACAGGAATAGCAGCAAAGTGAAGGAGAAAATTCAAAATCTTCATTTTTTACACTCGCATGTTCTTGTAAACCCAGTTTATTTTTTTATTTTTACAAAGGTAAAATGAAAAAAAGCCCCCTAAAATTTGTAACCCATTTTCTATTGAGTTAGAAAATACCTCATGTGGATGTTAAGTGCTCAGTGGGTGCACTAAAAGGGCTCAGAACAAAATGAGCGACAATGGGATTTTGAAGAGTGAATTATGTTGAAATGGTTTATGGGGGGGCATGTCTCTTTTAGGAAGCCCTTATGGTGCCAGAACAGCAAAAAAAAAAACATGGCGTACTATTTGGGAAAGTACACCCCTCAAGGAAAGTAACAAGGGGAGTACAGTGAGCCTTAACACCCTACAGGTGTTTGACGACTTTTTGGTAAAGTCGGATGTGTAAATGACTTAATTTTTTTACTAAAATGCTGTTTTTTTCCCCCAAATTTACCATTTTTACAAGAATAGGAGAAATTTCCCCTGAAAATTTGATACCCCATTTCTTCTCAGTATGGAAATACTCCATGTGGACGTAAAGTGCTCTGCAAGCGGACTACAATGCTCAGAGAAGAAGCACCATTAAGCTTTTTAAAAGCAAATTTTGCTGAAATGTTTTTTGGGGGGCATGTCTCATTTAGGAAGCCCTTATGGTGCCAGAACAGCAAAAAAAAAAAAAAAACACATGGCACACTATTTTGTAAACTACATCCCTCAAGGAACGTAACAGGGGTACAGTGAGCCTTTACCCCCCACAGGTGTTTGACAAATGTTCGCTAAAGTTGGACGGGAAAATGAAAAATTTTACTTTTTTCACTAAAATGCTGGGTTTACCCCAAATTTTTCATTTTCACAAGGGGTAATTGGAAAAAAGTTTCCCAAAATTTGTAACCCCATTTCTTCTTAGTATGGAAATACCCCATATGTTGATGTAAAGTGCTCTCTGGGCGCACTACAGGGCTCAGAAGAGAAGGAGCGCCATTGAGCTTTTGGAGAGAGATTTTGGTTGGAATAGAAGTCGGGGGCCATGTGTGTTTACAAAGCCCCCCACGTGACCCCATTTTGGAAAATGCATCCCTCACAGAATGTAATAAGGGGTGCAATGAGCATTTTCACCCCACTTTTGACAGATTTTTGGAACAGTGGTCCATGAAAATGAAAAATTAAATTTTTCATTTGCACAGCCTACTGTTCCAAATGGAGAAATTGCATTACAAATTTTGGGGGTCTTCTTTTTTTTTTTTTTTTTTTTTTTTTTACCTTATTTTTTTCCTTTTACCGCTTGTGAAAATTAAAAGTATGGGGCAAAACCAGCATGTTAGTGTAAAAAATAAAAAAAATGGATACTAACATGCTGGTGTAGACCCCAACTTTACCTTTTCATAAGGAGTAAAAGCCCCCCAAAACTTGTAACGCAATTTTTCCTGAGTAAGGAAATACCCCGTATGTGGCCCTAAACTGTTGCCTTGAAATACGACAGGGCTCCAAAGCAAGAGTCATGCGCATTTGAGGCCTAAATTAGGGATTTGCATCCGCCACCAGAATACCCTACGGTACTGTTTTCCCCCAGCTGTTGCAAAACTCCCAGCATGCCCTGACAGTCAGTGGCTGTCTGACAATACTCGGAGTTGTTGTGTTTCAACATATGGAGGCTCTGTTTTGGAAACCGTGTCGTACAAGACGTTTTTTTATTGGTGGTGGTGGGGGGGTGGATGGTGTAAGGGTGTATGTATATGTAGGGTTTTACTTTTTATTTTGTGTAGTGTAGTGTTTTTAGGATACATTCACGTGGACGGGGGTTTACATTGAGTTTCTCACTGGGAGTTTGAGCTGCGGCGGAAAATTTGCTGCATCTCAAACTTGCATCAGACCCGACTGTGTTATTCTACCCTGTACATTCACAGCTGTTGCAAAACTACAACTCCCAGCATGCACTGACAGACCATACATGCTGGGAGTTGTAGATATACAACAGCTGGAGGCACATTGGTTGTGAAACACTGATGATTTGTTACTTAGTGTTTCGCAACCAGTGTGCCTCCAGCTGTTGCAAAATTAGAAGTGCGAGCTTGTACGGTCTCGGTGCATGCTGGGAGTTGTATTTTTGCAACAGCTGAAGGCTTACTGGCTGTGAAACAGAGTTTGTGTCCTTACTCTGTTTCGCAACCAGTGTGCCTCCAGCTGTTGCAAAACTAGAACTCCTATCATGTACAGTCTCTTGGTGCATGCTGGGAGTTGTATTTTTGCAACATCTGGAGGCACACTGGTTGCGTAACACTGAGTAAGGACACAAACTCTGTTTCACAGCCAGTGTGTCTTCAGCTGTTGAAAAACTGCAACACTCAGCATGCATTGACAGCCGAAGGGCATACTGAGAGTTGTGTGCCTCCAGCTGTTGCAAAACTACAACTCCTCAGCCCTTTGGCTGTGCATGCTGAGAGTTGTTGTTGCCAAGCAACAGCAGGAGGCGAACAGGCCATAAATTCAGAAAAAGTGCACACGTACAGCAAAATTCATGTTCTAAATTCAATGTACTCTAGTTTTGAGTAACTTGTGCAAATATATTAATGTCTGGCCAATAATTTAAGTTTTTCTTTTTCTTTTGTGTTTTCTAGTGTGCCGTGGGAACAACAGGGCAAAAGTCAATTTCCAGAGTCATTGAGTATTTGGAACACTGCTAGGTATCTATATTGACAGACTTATTAATGCTGGATAAACTCCTTATATAAAAGGAACAAGTCATGTATAAGAGTCCATGAAGATGCACTGAGCGCAATTTTCTGTGCGACTTACATTGAAAATGCAAACGGGACTCCCTTTTAGCCGTTTTGTTGAGCTTGAATTTGCCACTTCAACCAGGTTACAGCTGAACTCGCATTGGATTTAAACATACGGACCAGAGGTTCTGTAGATGAATAAGACCCAGCTGTTTTAATCATCGCAGTATTTGAGTTCTGCGCAAAATGACATTTTTCTATTTATTTCCTCTGGATATGTTTGGTTATGGCCAGTTAAGAGAGAAATGTAAACTTGCAAAGAATTATTTGCTGCTGATCATGCAACTGCTGTTTCACTGTTGAAGTACTGCATTACATGCCAGCCAGGTACAATGACATCTCAACTGGTGTGAGTCCAAACAACGCTGGAGCTCTTTATTTCTGGACAAAAGGCTGCTTTTTCCTTTTGTTTGTTTTTCCCTTTAGTTTTTTTTTTTTTTTTTTTGCTTTGTAATAGTCTTTCAATGCTTCCAAAATGTTAGTTATGTAAAACTTTTCAGGATACTGTTAACAGATTTTGTTTATTGGCTATTTTGCTTACTCTTTTGTACTAGATGCTTCCAATCATAACACTTTGTCCCAGAAATATATTTTCTGTATATATACACTTTGACCCCCCTACCCACCCCATTTATTCTTAATTTAAGACTTATGGATACCTTTTAAAGCAGTTCTGTTGTCAAATTTGTGAAGCTGTGCAGCACCAAATGTTACACAAGGCATGGGTTGGCTCAGTGGAGTATGCCAGAGTGCTAGATAGGATGTGCTTTGTCAGTAGCTCAGTTGTACAAAATGAACTCAGTAGGATCTATTTTTCTATTTACAGGTGGTCCATCTCAGGTGTCATCTTGGACTAATATAAATGAGAAGGCGTGTGCCCTTACTTTACTTTCAGGGAGTGTTTTTTCCTTGTTCCTTTGTATTGGCCACAATAACCTGCAAAGCTTTGCGTGGCAAGGAAAAAATGCCTTCAGCTGCGCTATTGGGTCCTTGATGCATTTTCAGACTCTTAAACGTTCCGCTGAAATGCACAAGTTTTTTGCACCTTTCAATTATGTCTTGGGTTTTTTCTTTTTTTAGTATGATAAAACAGCAGCATTCTTAACATGAAACTCGATCCTAAGTGTCGGACATATTCATGCCACCGCTTGGAAAGGCCACTTCAAGCTCAAAGCAAGGAATTGAGCACTTAGATAACCTACTTAAGAGGAGCGAGGATTATATGTGTTAGGTTGAACATTTTGAGAAGAGCTTAGATAAATGTTCTGCTGATGATCTGTATACAGAATATATCACACACTCTCTCTGCCTGGATACAGCTGATCATAACAGATTGACTGTCTGTAACACAGAGACCCTACTTAAGCCATATAGTTAACAGCCAAACTGCATCTCTGCCTTTTTGTCTAAAAGAAAAAAAGCGAAAAAAAATAAAAAAAAGGTAGAGGAGCAATGTAGTTAGTTTAAGGTTTGTGTATACAATTCATATTAGTTGAGTTTTTAGCAATATTTATGTGAAAATGTTAATAAGATATATTGATTTTGAGACTATTTCTAGAATCAACTAATATTGCACTCTTGCCCAAAATTTTACTCTTTACAAAAGAAGAGTAAGTGAAGGTTGTATATGTTTCTCATTCTTTAAGGGATGCAAGAAGGCAAGTCTAACTTTCCAAAGAGTGGCTTTATATATGTGTTTTACATTTTTTCCCCTATTTTATTTACAAATTATCCAAACCGGTCCAGATTGTGAGTAGTCCGTTGTCCTTAGCTTTCTGAAAAATGTCTTGAGATTCTTACTTTAAGGATTTACTTGCAGGGTTGAAACAATATAAAGGCTTTTAAAACTTATTTCTTCATGATCGAATGTGGTTGACAAAAATTAACTCAGACTTCACTCGGGTTTTCCAACTAAACAGTCTTACTTTCTGATAGCAGTAGTAGAGCAAATGTTGCATATTTGCTGTTCACCAGTGGATAGATATTAATAAGACTGGTGAAGTAAATAGAGAATATCTGCATGCCCACTAAGCTCACCATAGATGGCGTTTTTTCAGCTCATCTTTTACTATTACTTGGACTTTTGCCTCCCCCACCTTGTTAATTTTAAGGAAAAAAAGAGAAGTGAATACCAGACAGGTAACTGTGTATCTCCTAAGTAAATAACATACAAACAGTAAATACATCCAGTTTCCATGCATTACAGACATTTATAGTGGGCCTTAATGTGGATTTCAAGTTGATGGCTTGTCCTTGGGATAGACCTCCAGTGTATCCTCTGTATAGGCCTAGATTCCCCCCTCTGAACGGCAAAACACAACAACACCTTCATTATTCATCAGGCAGGTTAACTGCAGCTCAGCCCTATTCATTTGAAACAGGCTATAAAAGAAAAAAAACAAAATGAGTGAATGTAAATGGTTCCAATGTTTTTGTTTGGTTTCTTTACTTGAAAAACCTAACAGGTGTGGACACTTGTTGATGCTTGACCTTCTCATAAGGATGTGGTTACATATATTTTAGGGCCGAACATTGTTTACCCTTTGCAGAGATACAGGCTCCCATCTTTCTCCCCACTGTCATTTTGAATGCTTGGCGGTGTAAGCCAGGCTTGGCCTGTCTGTCAATGGGTGGGGATCTATAGTATAGGCGGGGAGGCAGAGAAGACCCTAGACCACGCCTCTCTGACACTACTTTGGGCCATAGGAATGCATTACCTGCAAGAAAAAAAAAACTACAGGATTAATAGGTATCATCTGTATCCTTTGTTAAAGAGTATGTTACAATGTTACTGGTTCCATATGCATTTTTTTTATCAGACTTGCTTTAAATGTTTTATAGCATTATATGAGATTGCCTGACTGTTCTCCTTTTATTTATTTGGCGTACCCTGTGACACATGAGTAAGGGACAGGCAAACTATTTAACATTATGAGTCCCATATAGCAAAACTGGCCATGTAGTACATAGAAACAAATCACATTTTGACATTCGTTTTTCTAAAATAGTTTACAAATTAAAGTTGATCTGGTTGCTATTGGCAATAAAGACAGTTTCAACTCAATGCTAAAAAGTCCTATATATCTTTCAGTATCCCAATCTGCTGAACCATTACAAGCATGAGCCTGTATATGAGAAGTTATGTTTTGCTTTATTTTCACTGCTCAGCATGGCTTCCTATATGAAAATGTTATTTATGCCTAACAAAGGATTAGATCCAGTTATAGAAAAACCTGTGTGTGTGTATAATATATATATATATATATATATATATATATATATATATATATATATATATATATATATATATATATATTCCAAAGAAGGAAGCGGCACTACAAGTTGCAAAAAGCAGTGTGTTTATTCACCTATCAAGTCAATGTGACGTTTCAGCCTCACAATGAGGCCTTTCTCAAGCCTTGAGAAAGGCCTCATAAGTGCCACTTCCTTCTTTGGAATTTACGTTGAAAGGTTTGGAGTTTGAACCTTTTGAAGCTGAGCACCCACCTGGGACTTGAAGTCCATTGATACAGTGCCGGTTCCCTACCGTTTTTTGACATATATATATATATATATATATATATATATATATATATATATATATATATATATATATAATGTCAAAAAACGGTAGGGAACCGGCACTGCTTTTTATATATATATTCTACACATACTCACACATACATATTCCCCAAAACCCAAATGACTTGTGGGCAATGTTTCTCCATTCTGTGGCGTGGTTTTCTTTTGTTCTTACAAGCTGAGTTTTTCAAAGTGTCTGCAGCAGAAATCTGAGGTTATTATTGATATTGCTTTCCTTTTTAAAGGGGTACTCCACCACTAGACATCTTATCCCCTATGCAAAGGACCCCCACGATCTCCAGGCAGGCACTCCAGCTTTCTAAACATTATGTTCAGAACGCTGGCTTCGGGTGGTCCTGATATCACCCCAATCCCCCCCATTCTTGTCTATGGGAGGGGGCGTGACGGCACGACCACAGTTGCTTGGAACCAGCGTTCTAAACATAAGAACACCTGGGTGCCGGCCTGGAGATAATGGTGGTCCCCAGAGGCTGGACTCCCCACGATCAGACATCTTCTCCCCTGTCCTTTTGGAGAGGGCATAATATGTCTAGGGGCAGAGTGTCCCTTTAAATTTAGTCTGTTGCCTGTAACTTAAAGGAGTAGTGGAGGGGGCGTGTCGGCCGTCACTCCATGCTGGGGCCGTCACTCCTTTTTCCAGCAGTCTGCCTGGGTCACGTTCACTACAGAACTCCTTTATGATCTGTGTTTTAGGAGTAAACATGAATAGTTCTTTGACCATATACAAAGCACTTTATCTTTATGAAAAGCGTGAAGAAGTGAATAAAAATATCGGGCCTCTTGCATAAACTGGTATTATGGCCCATGCATGGAAAAGCTGTTATCATAGTCTCTATAGAGGTACCATTTGAATGGGGCTGAGCTGCATCTGTGGATGAAAGTACTGTTTTTTTTTTTTTTTTTTTTGTGGTCTTTTATATTTTTTTTTTTAGATGTTCATCTTTGCAATAGTGTGAGAATGTTATTTTCATTCTGTAAGATGCCCATATTAGGTAAACTACAAGTTCTAAATACTATTGCAGAGTTATGTCTGTATTTATGCTAGTGCTGTGTGTATTCAGCCTTCCTTAGAGGACTTGTTTAGTCTGTGCAGATAGGTTGTGGGGGGGGGGGGGTGACTTTTCACATAATTTATAATGTGAACAGGTAGCTCCCTCCGTTCTTAAAGGACATCTGCAGTGATAACACTTATCCCCTATCCACAGGGGATAAGTGTTTGATCGCGGGGGGGGGGTTCAAATGCAGGGTTCCCCCTCACGACCTCCTGCACGGGGCCACTGCTCTGCTACAGCTCTCCCGTGCAGGATGTGTGCCGGCTGCAGCATGACTCTGCAGCCGATACACCTCCTCCATGTAGTTCAATGGGAGAGGTAGAGATGCAGCATTCGTGCCTGTCCCATAGAGCTGTATGTGGAGGGGGCGTACTTTCGACCTCAGTGAGGACAACACTACGGGCATTAGATGCTCAGAGCAGCAATGCTGGGGCCTGTTTGGAAGATTGTGGGGGGGGGGTCCTGGTCCTGTGGATAGGGGAGAAGTGTTATATCACTGCAGATGTCCTTTAAGGTAAGTGTTTTTTTTTCTTTTTTTTTTCCCCATTTGACGGTCTGAATCAGATTGATGGGCACTTCATTACAATATGTGGTGTGTAACCGTGCAGGCAATGATGGGGGGGGGGGGGTGCCACCCTTCCGTTCATTGACCCTTACTTACTGCATTAACTCCTCCTCTATCATACCAGATGACATCCTGGGCACAGTTGTTCTCCATTGTCTTTTTGGTCTCTACAGTGCTGTGCATGGCTCGTTCCTCTTCTGCTTCCGCATACGCATAAGCAGAGCAGAAGAGTAAAAAATACAGCACAGCACTGTGGAGAAAACCCGGGGACCTCATAGCACTGGCAACGGATAACTGCACCCAGGAAGTCATATGGTATGAGGGAGTGGGGGGGTTAATAAAGTAAGTATGGGTTCATGAGAGTGTGGCAATAAAAACCCTGATAGTCTGGGGCTGATAGTCGGGGGGGGGGGGGGGGGGGGGAGGGTGCTGATCAATATACCGTCAGCCACTCCCTAACCTATCTGCGCATACTAAAGAACGGCTATTTCTGATTCAACCACAGGTCCTCTTTAACTTACTTGCAGACAACTATACAGAATGGAGGATTTGTTTTTAATGCCACATCCTGTCAAGTTTATTCCTTCGTATACTTTAGATAGCTGTGGCACAATATCTGACACCTGAGAAATATTTTACCACTGTAGGTAAAAAAAAATTGTTTGCCCAGATTTTTCCTAGTTTTTTTTTTTTTCTTTTTCATATTATGCAAATAAGTTTTTTTTCCTTTTTCATCTCATTTAAAAAAAATGTTTCTTTTTTTCTATTGAATATCACATCAGAGGTGCATTGTCTTAACACTGGGCATGGTTTTTATTTATAATTTTTAGGACATGTAGGGAGTTTTTTTTTTTGTTTTTTTTTTTTTTTAAAGCACGTTCTAATTCAGACCAAACAGTTTCTATTTCAGATCTTTCGTGTAGTGTTCACCTGACATGACTTTTATCAGGCAGAGAGCTCCTTTGAATTAAAGGGATTTTCTAGTAACAGTGCAATACGTGTCAGGTTGTGTGTGGTCTTGCAGCCCAACCTTATTTCCTTTTTAATGATGCTAAATTGCAGTACTAGGTACAACCCCTGGACAGGTGTGGCACTGTTTTTGGAAAAAAAAAATAACACCATGTTTTGTTTTAATCTTGGGCAACCCTTTTAATTATGCATATAAGGTTGAGCTTGTCTTTCTCAAAGCAAGCCAGAATTGTATCTGTTCACTTCATGCCTGCTCAGTTCTGTGATCCTTAGGATGTGCTCTGGCATTTTAGCCACTGAGGTTATTCACAGTTTCTTACTTGTAGGTTTGAGCTGGGACCCGTTTTGTTGATCACAGTACATTGGTTTGCTAAAACTCCCATCATCCTAATTTCTACTAAAAATAAAATAAAAAAATGAACCTTTTTTTTTTTTTTTTTCCTATGTATATATTTCTGTAAATACAAGCCATTGGAGACTAGAATGGTAGAGTACTTTTCTGAATCCAATCCTATTTTTATTTTATACAGTATTTCTCAGCTGTGATCTTTGGAGCTAAAGCCAACGGCAGGAAAATAAAATCGTTTGTACCAGTTTCATGAAGTATGTCTTTGGGTTTTTTTGTAAATAATTTTAACTCAAATAAAAATTGCTACTTTCAGTACTTAAGTTGTTGTGATTATTTTAGACTTCTTTGCTGAAAATTCGTGTCAGCCCTCTTCTCTTAGATGACCACCCCTCTAGAACAGTGCTTCCCAACTCTCATATCTGGTTATGATTTGACTATATCTTAAGTACTTGGGCAATTCCTGATGCAAAGACAATTTTATCACCTGCATACTACTAAGGAAATCCAACAAACATTCCCAATTTAGTTTACTGATGGACAGGAGTGGAAAAGCACTACTGGATCGTTTTACTATACAGTCATGGCTGTAAATGTTGGCACCCCTGAAATTTATGAAGAAAATATATTTTTTTTTAAATTCTCACAGAAAAAGATTGCAGTAACACATGTTTTGCTATACACATGTTTATTCCCTTTTTGTGTATTGGAACTAAACCAAAAATGGGAGGAAAAAAAGCAAACTGGACCTAATGTCACACCAAACTCCAAAAATAGGCTGGACAAAATTATTGGCACCCTTAATATTTGGTTGCACACCCTTTGGAAAAAAATTACTGAAATCAGTTGCTTTCTATAACCATCAATAAGCTTCTTACACCTCTCAGCCGGAATGTTGGACCACTCTTCCATTCAAACTGCTCCAGGTCTCTCTTATTGGAGCAATTTAATGATCTCTCCACAGGTGTTCAATGGGATTTAGATCTGGACTCATTGCTGGCCACTTCAGAACTCTCCAGCGCTTTGTTGCATTCCATTTCTTGGTGCTTTTTGACATATGTTTAGGGTTGTTGTCCTGCTGGAAGACCCAAGATCTCAGATGCAGAGCCAGCTTTCTGACACTCGGCTGTACAGAGCGACCCAAAATCCAATGGTAATCCTCAGATTTCATGATGCCTTGCACACATTCAAGGCACCCAGTGCCAGAGGCAGCAAAACAACCCCAAAACATCATTGAACCTCCACCATATTTCACTGTAGGTACTGTTCTTTACTTTGTAGGCCTCATTCCATTTTCAATAAATAGTATAGTGATGTGCTTTATCAAAAAGCTCTATCTTGGTCTCATCTGTCCACAAGACATTTTCCCAGAAGGATTTTGGCTTACTCAAGTTCATGTTGGCAAAATGTAGTCTTGCCTTTTTTTGTGTCTGTGTCAGCAGTGGGGTCCTCCTTTGTCTCCTGCCATAGTGTTTCGTTTCATTTAACCCCTTAAGGACCAAGGACGTACCGGTACGTCCTTGGTCCTGCTCTTCTGATATAACGCGGGGTTACACAGTAACCCCGCGTCATATCATGGCGGGCCCGGCGTCATAGTGAAGCCGGGACCCGCCTCTAATAGCGCGCAGCGCCGATCGCGGCGCCGCGCGCTATTAGCCCTTTAGCCGCACGCTCAAAGCTGAGCCGCGCGGCTAAAAGTGAAAGTGAACGTTCCCGGCTAGCTCAGTCGGGCTGTTCGGGATAGCCGCGGCTAATCGCGGCATCCCGAACAGCTGACAGGACAGCGGGAGGGCCCCTTCCTGCCTCCTCGCTGTCCGATCGCCGAATGACTGCTCAGTGCCTGAGATCCAGGCATGAGCAGTCAAGCGGCAGAATCGTTGATCACTGGTTTCTTATGAGAAACCAGTGATCAACATAGAAGATCAGTGTGTGCAGTGTTATAGGTCCCTATGGGACCTATAACACTGCAAAAAAAAGTGAATAAAGATCATTTAACTCCTCCCCTATTAAAAGTTTGAATCACCCCCCTTTTCCAATAAAAAAAAAAAACCACAGTGTAAATAAAAATAAACATATGTGGTATCACCGCGTGCGGAAATGTCCGAATTATAAAAATATATCATTAATTAAACCGCTCGGTCAATGGCGTGCGCGCAAAAAAATTCCAAAGTCCAAAATAGTGCATTTTTGGTCACTTTTTATATCATTTAAAAATGAATAAAAAGTGATCAATAAGTCCTATCAATGCAAAAATGGTACCGTTAAAAACTTCAGATCACGGCGCAAAAAATGAGTGCTCATACCACCCCATACACGGAAAAATAAAAAAGTTATAGGGGTCAGAAGATGACAATTTTAAACGTATTAATTTTCCTGCATGTAGTTATGATTTTTTCCAGAAGTCCGACAAAATCAAACCTATATAAGTAGGGTATCATTTTAATCGTATGGACCTACAGAATACATATCAGGTGCCTTTTTTACCGAAAAATGTACTACGTAGAAACGGAAGCCCCCAAAAGTTACAAAACAGCGTTTTTTTTTCAATTTTGTCGCACAATGATTTTTTTTCCCGCTTCACCATAGATTTTTGGGCAAAATGACTGACGTCATTACAAAGTAGAATTGGTGGCGCAAAAAATAAGCCATCATATGGATTTTTAGGTGTAAATTTGAGAGTTATGATTTTTTAAAGGCAAGGAGCAAAAAACGAAAATGCAAAAACGGAAAAACCTCCGGTCCTTAAGGGGTTAAATGTCAACGGATAGTTCGTGCTGACACTGCTCTCTGACCCCGCAGGACAGCTTGAATATCTCTGGAACTTGTTTGGGGCTGCTTATCCACCATCCGGACTATCCATTTTTCTCTTCCGTCCATGCACAGGGAGATTAGCTACAGTGCCATGGGTTGCAAACTTCCTTATAATGCGCACTGGGGACAAAAAAGGGCAAATCTAGATCTCTGGAGATGGACTTGTAACCTTGAGATTGTTGACATTTTTCCACAATTTTGGTTCTCAAGTCCTCAGACAGTTCTCTTCTCCTCCTCTTTCTGTTGTCCATGCTTAATGTGGCACACACAGACACACAATGCAAAGACTAAGTGAACTCTTCTATCTGCTTTCAGGTGTGATTTTTATATTGCTCACACCTGTTACTTGTCCCAGGTGAGTTTAAAGAAGCATCACATGCTTGAAACAATCTTATTTTTCCAGAATTTTGAAAGGGTGCAATCATTTTGTCCAGCCCATTTTGGGAGGTTGGTGTGACATTATGTCCACTTTGCTTATTTTTTTTATATATTTTTTTGTTCCTCCCTTTTTTGGGGGGTTAGTTCCAATACACACACAGGGAATACATGTGTATAGCAAACATGTTTTACTGTGAGAAATACTTCATTTTCTTGAAAAATTTGCAGGGGTGCCAACATTTACGGCCATGAGGGTAAAACTGAGTGACAACCTTAAATAGATTTTACTTTATATATTCCTTTTTGACAGGCAATGAGCTACAAGACCAGCCACAACTCATTGACAGGTGTGGCAGTTTCTGGAAGAAAAAAATAGCCATGTCTTTGTAATCCTTATAATAATCCAATTTTAAATTCATTGTATCCTATCTGTCCTGTTGTTTTTTTTGTTTTTTTTTTGTTTTTTCCCTAAAGTGTATAGATTTCTACTTATGTATTCAATATGTGTAGAAGGCTTTATGCTAGTGTAAAAACAAAATGCATGTGCTTCATTCACAACCATGGTAGTTTGTGGTAAAAAAATATTCAGTTTTTGCCATGTAACAGATACCATGTAACTTATTTGTGGGTACTCATAGGTTATGTTCAAATGATGAATCTGTTGCAGAGTATATTACAGATCTGAGGCATAGCCTTGGATTTCTGGTATGGATTTGGATCTTGTATGACCCATCAAAACTTGAGGATTTCACAACATTTCTGGACATGTCTTATCAAGGACTAAGATTTTATCAGCAAATAACATCCTGTTGGATTTGAGGTGGTGTCTCCTTGATCAGATTTCTTACATTTCGACACCATGACAGCACCAGCAGGAGACATTACCCCTTGACCCTAGCAGGAATACAAATTAAAAATCCCCTGTGCCACAGCAACCTCAATGTGTTTTTTTTTTTCCCCTTTCTGTACCTACTAGTACCAAGGTGCAAAGAGGGCTCTTGCCTTCATCTTCCTGTGGCTGACAGGTTTTTGTGGATGGGACAGCAGTTTGCGTCCAGGCAGTTGGGGCAGTAACTTTTCCTCTGTGAACCACATCGGGTCTTTATTTTATTGTGTGCCAATTGGTCAATGTTCTCCAGAAGGCTAGATGGGGAAGATTCCATGTGATGAATAGCACCATGAGCCCTCTGGTCTTGCATGCAGTGTCCACAGGCATTTATATGTCCCAGCTCAGTATAGCTGGCTAATCATGGAGGTATTATTGCAAAGGTAATATCACATGCGGTTTCTCCTTTCCGTAAAACAGGAAATCCCTGCCAGCTGGCTCTTCGTTTCAGCAATTACGTGCCATTGCTATACTCTGCACAGCCGTGTGATCTTTGTCTCTCTGTTCCATTCTAAGTCTATGAAAGAGCGAGACAAAGATTGGACTGATATTAGACTGTCTATGTATACCGTCTGATTCTTCTGATCAGTAGGGGACTCAGCACTGAGAAGTTTATTTTTAATTTTTATGAAAGTTATACTTTAAAGGGAACCAAGCAGCAGACTTAAAGGAGTAGTCCAGTGGTGACTCAGTGCTGAGCAACTTATCCCCTATCCTAAGGATAGGGGATATGTTGCAGATCGTGGGGGGTCTGACCGCTGGGGCCCCCTGCGATCCCCTGTACGGAGCCCCGACAGCCCGCGGGAAGGGGGCGTGTCGACCTCCGCACGAGGCGGCGGCCGACACGCCCCCTCAATACAACTCTATGGCAGAGCCGAAGCGCTGCCTTCGGCAATCTCCGGCTCTGCCATAGAGATGTATTGAGGGGGCGTGTCGGCCGCCGCTTCGTGCGGGGGTCGACACCCGCTATCTGGCCGGAGAGCCTGGGGCCCGTACAGAGAGATCGCAGGGGGCCCCAACGGTCGGACCCCCCGCGATCTCAAACTTATCCCCTATCCTTAGGATAGGGGATAAGTTTTTCACCACTGGACTACCCCTTTAAGCATTAATAACGCTTGACAACATGTTTATATTTGCTAAAATCTTAATTCTCACCATCCCGGGGAACATTTCTGCTTCTTGGTTCCCTTTAACACCTTAAGAACAATGGCTGTAAATGTACGTCCTGAGGCGCTGGGAATGGTGCTTGCATACAGATACAGATCCCTCAATACAGATCACGGCAATGCAGCACTTTGTATGGTGGGGAATAATAAAATGTGATCAAATACTCACATAAATGCAAAATTGGTACCAAAAAAAAAACTATAGATCATGGAGCAAAAAAATGAGCCCTCATATAGCCCCGTATATGGAAAAATTTGAAAGTTATAGGTGGTCAAAATAGGGCAATTTTTAACATTTATTTTGTGGAAAAGTGTTTATTTATTTTATTTTTTTTTAAAGCAGCACAAAATTTGTAAAAAGAATGTAATTTTATTTGTATTGACCCATAGAATAAAGAAAACGTGTCATTTTTTACTGTACAGTGTAAAACTAGACCCTCAAATGTGCAAAATTTCAGTTTTCTTTTCAATTTCCTCACATATATATTTTTTGTTTACTGTACATTTTATGGTTAAATGTGTGATCTTATTACAAAGTACACTTGGTCACAAGAAAAACAAGCCCTCACATGGATATGTGGATGGAAATCTAAAAGAGTTATGATTTTTAGAAGGGGAGGAGGAAAAACAAAAAAAAGGATAAATAAAATTGGCCTGGTCCTTATGGCCAAAATGGGCTCGGTCCTTAAGGGGTTACGTTAAACACAGAGCAGACTTTGCATGTAACACAGAAGATTGCATTAAAATTGTCTTCTAGAGATTCAATCAAAGAATAAATAAATTATATATATATTTGTCTTTCTCTGGGAGGAATACAGGTGGAGAGTGGGTGGAGTAGTTAACACCTTAACGACACAGGACATATTTACGGCCTCCGCTGGGACCCCCGGCTAATACCGGACATCACTGATTGCGGTGATGCCTGGTATTAACCCTTCAAACGGGGCGACCAAAGTTGACCGCCGCATCTGAAGTGAAACCAAAAGCATCCCAGCAGCTCAGGAGGATCCCTACCTACCGCCTGCATGTCCGATTGTAAATAAAAAAATAAATATAAACGTATGTGGTATCGCCGCGTTTGTAAATATACAAACTTTAAAAATATATCGTTAATTAAACTGCACAGTCACTGTCGTACACACAGAAAAAAATTCAGAAGTCCAAAATAACATATTTTGGGTCACTATTTTACCATTAAAAAAGGAATAAAAAGCTATTTAAAAAGTCCGATCAAAACAAAAATGGTACTGATAAAGACTTCAAATCACGGTGCATAAAATGAGCCCTCATACATCCCCATATTTGGAAAAATAAAGTTATAAGGGTCAGAAAGACCTTTTTAAACGAATACATTTTCCTGCATGTAGTTATGATTTTTTCCAGAAGTATGACAAAATCAAACCTATGTAAGTAGGATATCATTTTAACCGTATGGACCTACAGAATAAGTAATTTTTACCGAAGAATGCACTGCGTAGAAACGGAAGCCCCCAAAAGTTACAAAATGGCTATTTTTTTCCAATTTTGTCACATCATTGATCTTTTTTTCCGTTTTTCCGTGGATTTTTGGGTAAAATGACTGTCGCTACAAAGTAGAATTGGTGGTGCAAAAAATAAGCCATTACATGGATTTTTAGGTGGGATATTGAAAGGGTTAGGATTTTTAAAAGGTGAAGAAAAAACGAAAATGCAAAAACTAAAAAACGCTGAGTCCTTCAGTGGTTAATTAATTAGCAGCTGATGAATTGCAGCTGTTTGCAGACAGCTAGCCCTTTGCATTCACTTCCAGGCAGTGGAAGAGAGAGGTGATGTCTGGTAACTATAAAAGCAAGTACACTAAGCAATTGTTTGAGCTAGTGATTGTGTGTCTGTATACAAGAGTGTGAAGTATACAAGTGAGTGTAAGTTTAAAAGTGAGAGGGACTTAAAATTAAGGGAGTGTAATTTAAATATTAGATTTTTTTGTTAATTTTTGCAATCCACAAATCTAGTATGGCCTCCATGTTGGAAAAGGCAGTCCAGTGTGCATCTTGCACAATGTATGCAATCCTTGAACAGCAGTTTGAGGGTGAATACTGCTGAGAGAGGTGTGTGTGAAGTGTTCATTTGGAAGCCCAGATCCTGGAACTAGAGGAGCAACTGGCAACACAGGTACTCTCTGGGGTGGATAGTCAGGGAACTAGCTGGGTTACAGTTAGAAAACGGGTTTGCCCGGTTGGCAGATGAGGGGGATGCCATTTCAGAGCTAGCAGTACTGCAGCAGGACTCTGCCTCTGACCACCAAGGGGTGTATGTTCCAGTAAGGAGGGAGGACAGACAGTGCGCTCTGTCACAAAGACCGGGATTGCCGAACAGTGTGTTGTATTCCTGGTGCTAGAGTTCGGCACATCGTGGATCTGGTTGATGGGTGAGGCTCGAGAGGGCCCAGCAGTCATGGTACATATTGGCACCAATGGCAAAGAGGTAGGTTGAGTGTCCTTAAAAATGATTTCAGGGACTTAGGCTGTAAGCTTAAGGCAAGGACCTCCACGGTAATATTCTCTGAAATATTACCTGTACCAGGAGCCACACCAGAGAGGTAGCGGGAGATTAGGGAGGTAAACAAGTGGCTCAGAAACTGGTGTAGGAAGGGAGGGGTTTTGGTTCATGGAGAACTGGGCTGACTTTGCTGTCGGATACCGGCTCTACCGTAGGGACAGGCTGCACCTCAATGGGGAGAGTGCAGCTGTGTTTAAACTAGTTTAAACTAGGGACTGAGGGGGGAGGGAACCTACAACGTAGGGGGGGGACTTATTAATGTACCTGTGGGTGGAGCGGAGTGATTAGAATATTTAATAGGCTTCATAGGAAGAAAAAACATACACCTTTTGAATTGCATGTTTACTAATGCCAGAAGTCTGTCCAATAAAACAGAGGAACTGGAGTGGTTGATGTCTGAGGAAAATTATGACATAGTGGGTATAACAGAGACTTGGTTGGACGATAGCTGTGACTGGGCGGTCAACATACAGGGTTATAGTCTAGTCAGGAAGGATCGGACAAAACGGAAATGGGGAGGGGTTTGTCTATGTGAAATCGAGTCTGAAGGCCGCACTGCAGGAGTATATATGGCAGGGAAATGATGATGTGGAGTCATTATGGGTATAAATATATGGAGATAAAAAAAAATTCTGATAGGGGTTTGCTATAAGCCACCAAACATAATGGAAGAGCCAGATGATCAATTACTGAGGCAAATAAACAAGGCAGCAAATCAGAATGAGGTGATAATAATGGGGGACTTTAACTATCCTGATATAAACTGGGAGACTGAGACCTGTGAATCTCATAAAGGAAACAGGTTTCTGGCTATAGCTAAAGACAATTATCTGTCCCAAATTGTGCAGGGCCCAACCACAGGGGGCGCCCTACTGGACTTAATATTAACCAACAGACCTGACAGAATAACTAATGTGCAACTAGAAGGATACCAAGGAAATAGGGGGAGATTTATCAAAACCTGTCCAGAGGAAAAGTTGCCCATAGCAACCAATCAGATCACTTCTTTCATTTTGCAGAGGCCTTGTTAAAAATGAAAGAGGCAATCTGATTCGTTGCTATGGGCAACTGGTCACCTTTTCCTCTGCACAGGTTTTGATAAATCCCCCCCATAATGATCATAATATAATACATTATAATTTGTTCTTCAATAATCGAATCTTTCGAGGGGCCACAAAAACAATGAACTTTAGGAAGGCAAAGTTCGATCAACTCAGAGAAGCCCTTAACAATATAAAATGGGATAATGTCCTCAAAAACAAGATATTTTTAAAAGTCTCCCATTTAGTGTCAGTAATCTTAACATCGCACTGTAAGATGTATGTACCTTATGGGAATAAAAGGGTCAGAAATAAAAGAAAACCAATATGGATGAATAAAAATGTTAAGGGGGCAAAAAAAATTACAAAAATAAAGCATTTAAGCTACTGTAACAGGACGGCAGTGAAGAAGCATTAAAAAGCTATAGAGAAAAATGTAAAATTAAAAAATGGGAAAAAAATCATTGTGAGACAAAAGTGAAAAAAGCGGCATTTTGTAACTTTTGGGGGCTTCCGTTTCTATGCAGTACATTTTTTCGGTAAAAATTACACCTTATCATTATTCTGTAGGTCCATACGGTTAAAATGATACGCTACTTGTATAGGTTTGATTTTGTTGGAAAAAATCATAACTACATTCAGGAAAATGTATGCGTTTAAAATTGTCATTTTCTGACCCCTATAACTTTTTTATTTTTCTGCGTATGGGGCGGTATGAGGGCTAATTTTTTGCACCGTGATCTGAAGTTTTTAGCGGTACCATTTTGTATTGATTGGACTTTTTGATCGCTTTATATTCATTTTTTCATGATATAAAAAGTGACCAAAAATACACTATTTTGGACTTTGGAATTTTCTTGCGCGTACGCCATTGACCGTGCGGTTTAATTAATGACATTTTTATAATTCGGACATTTCCGCACGTGGCGATATCACATGTTTATTTTCATTTATTTTTTAATGGGAAAAGGGGGGTGATTCAAACTTTTATTAGGGAAGGGGTTAAATGATCTTTATTCACTTTTTTTTCACTTTTTTTTGCAATGTTATAGCTCCCATAGGGACCTATAACACTGCACACACTGATATTTTACATCATTCAATGGTTTCTCATAGGAAACCATTGATCGATGATTCTGCCGCGCGCTATTAGCCATGGGTCCCGGCCATTGTTAGAGGCCAGGCCCGACACCGTGGCCCCGCGTTATAGAACGGGAGCGGACTCATGACGTACCGGTACATCATGGGTCCTTAACAGGTTAATATTCAGAGACTCTATAGTGACAGGGACTGTTCCCCAGGACTGGCACATGGCAAATGTGGTGCCAATATTTAAAAAGGGGTCAAAAGGTGACCCCGGGAATTATAGACCTGTTTGTTTAACCTCTGTTGTATGTAAATTGTTTGAGGGTTTTCTAAGAGATGCTATTTGGGAGTATCTTGATAAAAATAAATGTATGACTCCATATCAGCATGGCTTTATGAGGGATCGGTCCTGTAAAACTAACTCGATCAGCTTTTATGAGGAGGTGAGCTCCAGACTGGACCAGGAGGAATCGCTGGATGTCGTATATGTGGATTTTTCCAAAGCATTTGATACGGTTCCACATAAAAGGTTGGTGCATAAAATGAGAAGGATTGGGCTGGGGGAGAATGTGTGTAAGTGGGTAAGTAACTGGCTCAGTGATAGGAAACATAGGGTGGTTATTAATGGTACTTATTCTGATTGGGTGACTCTTACTAGTGGGGTACCACAGGGGTCAGTCTTGGGTCCTTTTCTATTTTAATATATTTATTAACCCCTTAAAAGAAATCTGTCATCAGAATCACCCGCACTAAACCTGTTACACAGGCTTGTAGTGCGGGTGATCCTGATTAAAACGCTCCTTACCTGGTTAAAAATGGTTCAGCGGTTCTGAAGATATCTATATTTTTAGTTTTCTGTTATTCCCTGGCTTGGGACTCAGTGGGAGGTGTTATCATCTCGGACTCGGCCACACGTCATTCTAGCTGGGTGGAGCTGCCGCCCGGCTCATGAATATTCATGAACTTATACACACAAATATATCTATATATAACCTGCTTGTTCCTTCAGTTTGTGAATAAAAACACCCTCCGTCCCTCCCTTCCTCCCACCCCCGGCTTTTCACTCATGCAGCCTGTCTTCTTACTTGTATAGGGCCGCAGCTCGAGTGAAGCCGGGGGGAGAACGCCGCTTCCGGGTGTACGGAACGCGGCGCATGCGCAGTCCTCACCACCAGACCGAGAAAAAGGAGTTAGACTACGAGGATAAGTTCATGAATATTCATGAGCTGGGCGGCAGCTCCGCCCAGCTAGAATGACGTGTGTCCGAGTCCGAGATGATAACACCTCCCACTGAGTCCCAAGCCAGGGAATAACAGAAAATTAAAATATAGATATCTTAAGAACCGCTGAACCATTTTTAACCAGGTAAGAAGCGTTTTAATCAGGATCACCCGCACTACAAGCCTGTGTAACAGGTTTCGTGCGGGTGATTCTGATGACAGATTTCCTTTAAGGACGCAGCCCTTTTTTTGTAAATCTGACCACTCATTTTAAGTAGGGATGTCCCGATACCATTTTTTTTAAGACCGAGTACCAATACTTTCATTCTAGTACTTGCCGATACAAAGTACGAGTACTTATATTTTAAAGGGAATCTGACACCAGGGTGACCTGGTTTCTGGCGCTGCTTACTGTGCTGATATGTGGGTTCCTTATTGTGTACAATGGAGGCGGATGCTGTAGTATGAGCCAAGATTTGTCTCTTCTCCATTGGGCAGAACAGGGAATTTGCATTGGCGGTGAGACCGATGTACACATGGTGAGCAGCGGTAGAAACTGGCACCTGGACTATCTACCTACAAATTCAAGTGAGTGAAGGTGACTCTGCTGTAAGATTGCCTTTAATAGTAGGTAGTATCCCCCTGTAGACACTAGCCGCAGTCATTAGTAGTAGCCCACCTGTAGACAGCAGCCCCCTTTGAAGACTGCAGGCCCCGCCTTGTAGACATTAGCAGCAGCCCCCCTGTAGACAGCGGGCCCCCTTTAAACAGCAGCAGGCCCCACCTTTAGATGGCAGCAGGGCCCCCCGTTTAGACAGCAGCAGCCTCCCCCCCCCCCTGTAGACAGCAGGTCCCCTGTAGACATTAGTAGCAGCCCCCTCCTTGCAGACAGCTCACCTGCCGCTGTCCTCTGTCGGGTGCTGCCGCTCCACTGCCCCGTTCTCCCATCCACATCATGGCGTCCTATGGAGGAGCATGTAACATATACGTCACTCTGCTTCCTCTGTAGTGTTACGCTGGGCGCAGGGGAGGAGGTGGAGTGACGTGTGTGTCACATGCTCCTCCATGGAACACTATGATGTGGACGGGAGGACAGGAGAATGGGGCAGCGGAGCAGCAGCAGGTATCGGACATGGTGTCGGGGACATTAAATGAGTCCCCCGATACCATGCAAATGGATAGTATCGGCCCCAATACAGATACTAGTATCGGTATCAGGACATCCCTAATTCTAAGCATTAATAACTCTGGGATGCTTTTACTTTTCATTCTGATTCCGAGATTGTTTTTTCGTGACATTCTACTTTGTTAGTGGTAAATTTTTGTTGATACATCATTTATTGGTGTGGTGAAAAAGTCCAAAATTTTATGAAAAATGTGAAAAGTTAGCATTTTTTTTTTTATTTGAAACTCTCTGCTTATAAGGAAAATGGACATCCCAAATAAATGATATATTGATTCACATAAACAATTTGTCTGCTTTATGTTGGCATCATAAAGTTGACATGTTTTTACTTTTGGAAGATATCAGAGGGCTCCAAAGTTCAGCAGAAATTTTCCACAAAATTTTCAAAATCAGAATTTTTCAGGGACCAGTTCAGTTTTGAAGTGGATTTGAGGGGCCTTGATATTAGAAATACCCCATAATTTACCCCAATATAAAAACTGCATCCCTCAAAGTATTCAAAATGACATTCAGTAAGTGTGTTAACCCTTTAGGTATTTCACAGGAATAGCAGCAAAGTGAAGAAGAAAATTCTAAATCTTCATTTTTTACACTTGCATGTTCTTGTAGACCCAGTTTTTGAATTTATACAAGGGGTAAAATGAGAGAAATCACCCTAAAATTTGAAAACCAATTTCTTTCGAGTAAGAAAATATCTCATATGTGTATGTCAAGTGTTCTCTGGGTGTACTAGAGGGCTCAAAAGGGAAGAAGCAACAATGAGATTTTGGAAAGTGAGTTTTACTGAAATGGTTTTTGGGGGGCATGTCACATTTGGGAAGCCCCTAAGGGGTAATAGGAGACAATGTCCCCCAAAATTTGTAACCCCATCTCTTCTGAGTATGGAAATAACCCATATGTGGATGTCAAGTGCACTGCGTGTGCACTACAATGCTAAGAAGAGGAGTCACATTTGGCTTTTGGAAAGCAAATGTTGCTGAAATGGTTTTTGTGGGAGTATGTCACATTTAGGAAGCCCTTATGTGGCCAGAACAGCAAAATAACACACATGGCATACTATTTTGGAAACTGCACCCCTCAAGGAACGTAACAAGGGGTACAGTGAGTCTTAACACCCCACAGGTGTTTTTCGTTAAAGTCGGATGTGTAAATGAAATTATTTTATTTTTTTTCATTAAAATTATGGGTTTTCCCCAAATTTTAATTTTTTTTATAAGGGCTAATAGGAGAAAATGCCCCCCAAAATTTCTGTTCGTGCATGCTGAGAGTTGTTGTAGTTTTGCAACATTTAGAGGGCCACGGTTTAGAAACTACCGCACAGTGATTTCCAAACTGTGGCACTCCAGATGTTGCAAAACTACTAATCCCAGCATGCCCAGACAGCAAACTGCTGTGTGAGCATGCTGGGAGTTGTAGTTTTGCAAGATCTAGAGGGCCACAGTTTAGAGACCACTGCACAGTGATCTCCAAAGTGTACCCCTCTAAATCTTGCAAAACTACAAATCCTAGCTTGCCCAAATGGCTGTCTGGGCATGCTGGGAGTTGTAGTTTTGCAACATCTGGAGGGCTACAGTTTAGAGACCACTATATAGTGGTCTCCAAACTGTAGCCCTCCAGATGTTGCTAGGCAACTACTCACCCGCTTCCGTAGTCTGTACCAGGGAGCCGCACGTCATCGCTGCCGATCGTAGGTAAGGGACCTCCGCCACCGGTCATGCTACAGTTCCTGGATTACCATCAGTTGGCAGAATGGGGGAACCGAACTTTAACCTCTCTGCCCCCGATCTGCTATTGGTTGTTTGCTTCCTTAAGGGCTCAGGATGCAGGGCGTATGCATATGCCCTGCGTCCTGAAGAGGTTAATGACCTTGTAGAGGGGTTGAATAGAAGAGTAGCAATCTTTGCAGATGATACTAAACACTATAGAGGACAGTGCACTGTTACAAATTGATCTGAATAGGTTGGAGGTTTGGGCTGGGAAGTGGCAGATGAGGTTCAAGTAAGGTAATGCACATGGGGAGGAAAATCTAGGCTGGGATTATGTATTAAATGGGAGAACACTTGGGACGACTGACGTGGAAAAGGACTTGGGAGTCTTAGTTAATAGTAAATTTAACTGTAGTGACCAGTGTTGGGCAGCTGCTGCCAAGGCTAATAAAATCATGGGGGGCATCAATAGGGACATAGATGCCCATGACAAGGATATAATTCTACCGCTGTACAAATCACTAGTCAGACCACACATAGAATACTGTGAACAGTACTGGGCACCAGTGTACAAGAAAGATACAGTGGAGCTGGAGAGGGTTCAAAGACGGGAAACAGGGTAATACGGGGAATGGGAAGACTACAGTACCCAGAAAGATTATCAGAATTAGGGTTATTTAGTTTAGAAAAAAAAGGCTTAGGGTGACCTAATAACTATGTATAAACATATCGGGGGACAGTACAGAGATCTCTCCCATGATCTATTTATACCCAGGACTGTATCTATAACACATAATTGTTAATTATGCCATACGGTGAACGTAAAAAGAAAAAAAAAATTATTAAGTTATATATGCAAATTTGGTATGAAAAAAAAGATCACGGCACAAAATTAGCCTTCATACTGCCGCTTATGTGGAGAAAAAAAAAAAACTCAAACTTTTTAACCAAATTAGTTTAAAATCCCTCTTTTTGCTGACCTATAAAACTTTTTAAGTGGTACAATAATAGAAAAGTATGTAATCATGGGTATCATTTTAATTGTATTGACCCACAGAATAAAGAAAACATGTCTTTTACCGTAAAGTGTACAGCATGAAAACTAAACCTTAAAAGGAGATATCCAGTGGTGAAAAACATATCCCCTATCCTAAGCATAGGGGATAAGTTTCAGATGGTGGGGGGTCCGGCCGCTGGGGCCCCCGGATCTCCTGTACAGGGCCCTGACAACCCGCAGGAAGGGGGCGTGTTGACCACCACACTAAGTGGCGGCTGACACACCCCCTCAATACAACTCTATGGCAGAGCTGGAGCGCTGCCCTCGGCAATCTCCGGCTCTGCCACATCGATGTATTGAGGGGGCGTGTTGGCCACTGCTTTGTGCGGGGGTCAACATGCGCTATCTGGCCAGTGAGCCAGGGCCCCGTACAGGAGATTGCGGGGGGGCCCCAGCGGTAGGACCCCCTGCGATCTGAGACGTATCCCCTATCCTTAGCATAGGGGATACGTTTTTAACCACTGGACTACCCCTTTAAGGCCCAAATGTTCTTTAGGAGTTAAAGCTGAAGCAAAATTTTACCAGTTCCACAAACATTCCTTACTGATGCAATGGAAATCATGCTGAATGAGACGTGTAATAATATATTTGCAAGTAATGAATAGTGGTAACCATTTTGCATAAATGATAAAGATTTCCCAGTTCTCTAAATATTTGAACGTTATCCAGGTATGTAAAATTCTTCTATTTAATAGATTCAATTCTTGCAGTTATCATCAGCTGCTGTATGCCCTGGAGGAGGTAGTGTAATTCTTTTCTATTGAACATGGTGCTCCCTGCTGCCCCCTCTGTCCATCTCTAGAGCAAAAAAGAGGTTTGCTTCTGGGGTTTTAAAGGGGTACTCTGGTGGAAAACAAATGTTTTGAAATCAACTGGGGCCAGAAAGATAAACAGATTTGTAAATTACTTCTATTTAAAAATCTTAATCCTTCCAGTATTGATCAGCTGCTGTATACTACAGAGGAAGTTGTGTAGTTCTTTTTAGTCTGACCACAGTGCTCTCTGCTGACACCTCTGTCGAAATCACCATAGCAAACCTCTCCAGCTCTGGGCAGTTCCTGGCAAGTGAGCACCATGTTGGTTTTGGAAGAACTACATAACTTCCTACAGGAATAACATGTACTTGAAAGGCTTGACTTTTTAAACAGAGGTTATTTACAAACCTGTATAAGTTTCTAGCACTAGCTTATTTGAAAAGTGTTTTTTTCCTGCGGAGTTTGCCTTTAAGGCTTGGTCTACATTAGGGTATGTTCACACTGAGGAATTGGTGAGGAATTCTTGCTTAAAAATTCTGCTGTGGAATTTCTGTTTTAATTTTGCTTGC
Organism: Hyla sarda; assembly: GCF_029499605.1. Classification (NCBI taxonomy): domain Eukaryota; kingdom Metazoa; phylum Chordata; class Amphibia; order Anura; family Hylidae; genus Hyla; species Hyla sarda. The sequence goes on along the minus strand of NC_079195.1, from coordinate 137,177,269 downwards.
GCGGAATTTGCGTGGAATTCAAGCAGAAATTGCACAGAATTGACGCAGAATTCCGTGTCCATTTTTCGCACAGAATGTAGGAGGAAACTTTTTTTTTTTTGCTGAATGGCAGCCACCAATTAAAATTACCCTTTTTTTCACACAGAATTTCTGAACAAATTCCGCACGAAAACTCGTTCGGTGGAAAAAAAAATAACTATGGGGTATTACACGTGGATTCTGCATAAAGAAAGAACACAAGGAAGTGTGGGGGGTGGAGGAACTTCTAGCTGAGTCACAGGTGATCACTTGATTATTGGGCGTACTGGCCCTTTAAATCTCTGTGCTCCGGCACGCCCGTGCCGGAACAGAGAGGCAGAGGAGGTGGAGGCAGGAGAAGCACCAGGTGAGTGACAGGCTGAGATTCGCATGCGGGCGCATCCCGCGACAAGAATCCCAGCCCCGCCGGCATCGGGAGGTGATGGGGCAATTTGCTCACAAGCAGCGTGTGCTGCCGTAGCGCTAAACATAACAGTACCCCAAAGGAGTATTTTGGTTTAAGCAAATCATTTTTATTCTTTGTAGCTAACTAAATACAATTCTACATCATGTCTCTGTGGTTATCAAAACTTTAATTTGAATTTCATTCTTTTTCAGTAACTGCAGTATTCGGTTCAGTGCCTAAATACTTTAGGTGTCACACAAGCAGGAAAATAAAATAAAGAAACATACTGAAATGTAGATGTGGATGCATTTAAAAATGATTAATTCTGAAAACTAAAGTAGTCGGCATAGTTGAGCAATTCTAATAATGTCCAGTCAAATAATACAGAAAATATCTATCTATCTATTTTTAATAAAAGATTGGAAATGGTACACCAGCTATATCATTTACAATGTCCTTGGTTACAGCCGTACTCTATATAAAAAGTCAAGCTTGTGCTACCTCTGTGTCCTCTTGTTGACTGTTCCTAGCTCTTCTTTGAAGCAACATACTCAGCATGGAGATGTATATCTTTGCCATCTGGAGGGTTTCAGATTTCGACAGCTTCTTTTCATTCTCACTCATTGGAATGACACTTCTGAGTCTATCAAATGCCAAATTTAGTGCCAGCATTCTCCTCCTTTCCCGTGCGTTAGCTGCCAGCCGACGGTTCATCTTGAGCTTTGCTGCAAGAAGATTCTGTTGACTCCTTGGAAATCTAGTTTGCAATTTTGATGCGTCAAAAGTCCTGACAGCATATCCAGTGTGATGATCCGGAAGCAGCTGACATATAGTCTCTCTATGGCCTGGCATGGTATATTTAAGTTCTTCAGCTTCCACAAAGGAGTTGTTCTTAGAGTCTCTATACACGATTTTAAAAGCAGTTTCTGAATTTTCCTTCATGTCTTCTGTTGTGTTAATGGTTCCAGATGAAGACTCTATTTCCCTATGATTCAAGGTGGCCAAAATGTTGCTTCTCATTTGAGGCAAATGAAAAAAGTTTGTCCTTGTGGGTGTTAAGAGATGACTTGCCATTGCTACTGCCTATGGCTTTAGAATTTACAGTTCCTTTTATATACTAGGTTAATTGTGTAAAAAAAAAAAGTTGGAATGTGCTAAAAGAATATAGATATATATGAAATAAACCTGCAATGATTTCTTTTGTGTATCTTTTGGCAGCATGCATGGATGCATCCAAGTGGTAAATTGGTGATAAAGGAGCACGTGTGGAGGGGATCTGTGAAAGGGGTTAAAAATGAAGAGGCTTGGAAGATCAAGGGAAGAAGCGTGGATAATATGTGTCATTGACAAAGAAAGGAACGGTTATTAAATAAGATCATTCACTGAGGAGTTGATGCTCTCTGGTGCTTTCATGATGTGTAACCAAAGGAATCAGACAGAAATTAATCCCATTCAGTCTAATTAGTTCAGTTATCAGAGCGGCCAAAAGACTTCTGGCTGACAAGAGACAATCCGGGCTATATAAAATTGTGCTTCATAGAGTGGAAGTGGTTAAAAGTCAGTGGCCGGTTTTATGCCTATTTTTCTGGCATGCTTTTAATAGTCAAATCCAGGACTAAGACCAGAGGATCAATAAAGGATGAAGTTATTTTGCTTCTTCGACAAGATAGGTAAAAGGGATATCCAGACAAAATGAAAGTATCGCTTATCCACAGGATAAGTGTCTGATTATGGGGTGGTGGCAGTTATGACCGCTGGGACCCCCTGCAAACTCCAGAACAGGGCTTTTTGTTTTGTTGGGCCACAGTTTGGAGACAGAAATACATAAGATGACAGGACAGTGACCATTTGCGGTGGGTATGTAATAAACCCCCCGTCAATCACCGGCATTAAAAGTCATTGGGTTAATCATATTATTTTCACTGCAGCCAAAGCAGCATATAAACACATAAGTTAGTATTACTTACTTAAATGTTTGCTTAAATTTCTGCTTTCTCAATAAAACATTACAGTTCACATTGTAGCTACTAAGCCATAAAAGGCTGAGATTTTCTGTTCTTCTGCTGCTTCTACATTTCACCCTGATTGTGTAGCTTGGGGCAGAGTTATCAAAGCCATCTCCTCCCTAGAAGGCTTGTATTTAATAATAGACAGCTCCGATGTACTGCTAGAGGCATGAATTATGCAAAAGAAAGATAGTAACTTTTATACACACAGAAAAAAAGACTTTCTGCGTCTCACCAATTGTGTTCTGGTCTCTGAAGGAAGGAGAGATACTTTATTATTTTCTTTAGACTCTGATTATTAACTCCATTTTCTTTTTGCAGCTCCCATGAAAAACACAAACATTCTGCTGCACTATACATGACAGGGAATGTGTTTTCATTATCACTGCACAGGGTTGAAGAAATAAAAAGCTAAAATATCTCTACAAATATTTATTGAATACATCTGAAATAAAAATATGGTACACTCCAGTATGTATGGGAGTTGGAGAGTTCACCATTAGAGGTCTTGGAAAGTACAAAGAGCCTTGGAAGTGTAAAGACCCTTTTATACGGGCAAGTGACAGATATCCTAGGAGCACTTGTTCCTAATAATCGGCCAATGTAAAAGGGCCAGCGACCACCCAACAAACAATCACAGATTGCAACTTTTGCGCAGCCATATAAGGTATTGCCATTGGCGCCATTGATGTACATGGGATATCTAGCCGACAGTGAAATATTTACTGGGCTGCAAATCAAGTGATCATTCCTGTGGATCAGCCCCCTCCACAACACCCCCCCCCCACCCCCGCTGGCCCATCTAAGAGTCCTAAGTCTGAGATGGTTAGCAAATACAATTTGTGCTTTCTAAAGGAGGAACCTAGTCCACTTCAAAATTACAATCGTATGTGAGATAGGCTAAAACCTTTTCTGACAAAAAGGAAACAATTGTGGCGTCTAACTTTGTACTCTTCTGCCATATTCACAGAATACTATTTTCCCACTTGGTGAGAAAGAAATACAAAATTTATTATACAGAAAACAACTTTAAAAGCTATAGAAACTTTACTAAAAAATTTTTTTTTTTTTTTTTTTTTGTCAATTATTGTAGTAAAAAATAATATTTTTTATTTGGACCCTTACAATTCTGACATTATTTTAGCTGTAGAGAGATTTTTTGCCCTAAAATCCATCAGAAAGGTCTCTGATTGGTTTCAATACAGCCCCTCCTAGCTTCTCTCGTGATCACTGATATGACGGCTCTTTCACTCTCCATGGACTAAACAGGACACCTCTATAGTGCACAGCTGCAGCACGGACACTCTCTATGCTATGTATATGTCCTCTGTATTGCATAGAGAGTGGCTCCACTGCAGCCACACCAAGAGGGAAATAAATGTGGTGTATATAGGTAAATTGCTCCCCCTCCTTTGGCCATTAATCCCATCCGCTTCTGACATAGACACTGTGAAATATAATACTGTGCCTGCTTATAATATACATTATGTTGCTAGCTAAAGGTTACAGATCCTGGAAACAAAGTATGAAGTGAGGGGGCATGTACAGTGACCCCTCGACCTACGATGGCCCCGACATACGATAATTTCAACATGCGATGGCCTCTCAGAGGCCATCGCATGTTGAAGGCAGCATCAACATAGGATGCTTTTGTATGTCGGGGCCATCGCATAAACGGCTATCCGGCAGCGCAGACTGCTTCAGCTGCCACCGGATAGCCGTTTACGATGCCCCGTGAGCTCCGGTGATGGTCACTTACCTGTCCTCGGGTCTCCGGCGCGTCCTCTTCGGGATCCTCTGCATCGTCGGCGCTCTCCATCGACGTCATCACGTCGCTGCGCACGCCGTCCCGTCATCCAATAGGAGCGGCGTGCGTAGCGATGTGATGGCAATGACGAAGAGCGCAGATGCTGGGGAAGCAGAGGCCTTGCCGGAGCGTCGGGGACACCTCGGGGACACGGCGACAGCGAAGGACAGCGACATCCCGGGCAGCGGTGGCGAGCGGTGATGGTCCGGAGCGGCGGGGACAGGTGAGTACAACTCTAACAGTGGTCTACAACCTGCGAACCTCCAGATGTTGCAAAACTACAACTCCCAGCATGCCCGGACAGCCAACGGCTGTCCGGGCATGCTGGGTGTTGTAGTTTTGCAACATCTGGAGGTCAGCAGGTTGTAGACCACTGTCCTATACTTTACATTGCACGGATCCCTCAACATGCAATGGTTTCAACAAACAATGGTTCATTTGGAACGGATTACCATCGTATGTTGAGGGACCACTGTATTAGTCTCTACTGCATGCTTTTGCTTTTATTTGCTGTAGTGGGAATTCTCAAGATGGGCTGTGGCAGGCACAATTTTCAAGCTCTTTTGAGGGGGAGCTATATTTTGCATGCAAGAACAGTGGTCTTGACAAGTTGGCATCATTTGCTTAACAACATTAACAAGCATAAAACTAAAGATGATGAAGTGCGGAGATCAAACAGACTCTAACAAGTGATGCCAAATGGTCCCTGTTGGGATAAAAACTTGAAACAAACAAACTATACATGTTCAAACTGTACAAGTAATTTACATTTGCCAGTTATACGTCTGAGCCTTCAGGGGTAACATTAGCATGTGGAAATTATTACTACTACTGCCTCCTGGAATAGCGGCTTGAACATAAGCAGACTGTTCAACTGAGGGTTGGATTTTCTACTTTTTTGCGGTATTAAACAATGCTGTATTAAGCTAAAACTTGAATATGTAAATATTATTGTTACTTTCCGTAGAACAAATGTGCAAGGGCATGTATTTGAAGAGGATATTTAGCATTTTGCACTTAGCCAATCACTGGCAGAAGTGGTGTCCCGTCTAGGCCACGGATTTGCTGAGCTGTCTGGTCTTGCACCAAGCACTCTTTTAGGTAGCAGAAGGAAGAAAGTAGATTGAGAGACCAGATGGAGCCAAACTGGAGCTGCAGGGGACCGTGACTAGTTAATGGGGTATTCCAGGAATTTTTTACATTTGACTATGCTACAGGGACTGTAAAGTTAGTGTAGTTCATAATATAGTGTCTGTACCCGTGTGTGACGGTTTTCTCACAATTCATCTGTGATTTTCACTCCAATGTTTATTTTTAACCAGCATACAAAATGACTGTTGTCTCAGATTTTTCCCAGGTTGCAATGCGGCCGAGACCTTACTCACTAGTCGGCTGATGACAGGGAGCCTGTCTGCTTCAATGGGTGGAGGGATCGCTTGGTGGGAAAGATCAATCTGCAACTAATGCAACAGTTGTAGGCCCCTGATTGAAAACCACAGGTCTTTTGAATGGATGCAGCTCATTTATGTTTCAATGGGTGGCTGATGTGTGGGAGGGAAGAAAATGGAACTATGGGATTTGTAGGCAAAGAAGAAAACTCAAAAAGGAAATACCAGTTCACAAAAAGCTAGCCACAGTTTTATGGTAATCTCACAACATAGCCATTTAGCCACAAGACAAGCGCAGATCCTTCCTAAGCATGTCCATTACTGTCTGCCAGGTACGTACTAAAATCACCTTATGGTGGATAACCCCTTTAAGTATAGTTTTTTTTTATCCACCTCTATCAGGATATTAATTTCAGAAAAAATGCTGGATAACCCCTTTAATGTAAGTTTTATTGGAATTGATTAGATGTAAGTCTTTAGAACATTTATACCCTGACTGATCAAAACCTTTGATATGTCCCTACAAAATATCAAAATGGCAGTGCCCTTTAAAGAGTCTTTCCTCTTAAAACTAAACTTACCTTACAGATGTTGCCCTTGTCATCCCAGATGTATCATAATGGCTGAGGCTGAAATTGTGTCACATCTTTAGACTGACTAGTTTACACCATTTCTTAGCTTGCTTTAATGGCAAAAATGTGTGACAAAATGTTACATTTTGGCACATGGTGGCACATTTTAGCCGTATCCATTTTGAAAGACGCAATACCTGCTTTCTGCAAATCCCCACCCCTTTATGGAGTCAAAAGTGCGAGTCATGATAAATAAAGGAAGTGTGATCCATTACCCCTTGAGGAAGACTGCGATATGTGTAAGGACTATGAAGCAAGTTCAGAAGCTGAGCCTGCTTACAGATGGTGGGTGCCAGCTGCTATCAAGCGGCACACACTCACAGTCAAAGACCAACATCAATGATCATAGACCCTTTAGATTGGATGGGCAGGAGTATCTCCTGGTAATTTAAATAGACCCTTTAAATTGAATCCTTATTGGCTTACCCTATTAGGCAGGGATGAGTATCTTAACCTAGAAATCCTGAAATACTGGGAAATCAATAAGGTAACAGCTAACATTCAATGGGTTTGGGATTCACAGTTGAAAGCACTGAAGAGAACTATATACAGGGCCGGTTTTAGACTAAGTGTGGCCCTGGACAAAAATAAAAATGGGGCCTATGGGTCACACGACTAAAGATCACCATGTTGAATTGTGCTGCATCTCAGCTGAAGGTCATAACACAAATGCATTTTAGGGTCCAAATCTAAGCTATATGGGGGGAGATTTATGAAAACCTGTGCAGAGGATCAGTGGTGGAGTTGCCCATAGCAACCGATCAGAGGCCTTTTTTAAAAGTGAGAGCAGCATCCTCTACATATGCTTTCATAAATCTCCCCCATAGTTTAAACAAAAAGTATTAAGCGCAACTGTCACATAAAAATAGGTCAATAGGTCAGCACAGCACAAGCCAATCACTGGTATACTGCAGCCATACATTTGTTTTGGCACTCCTTGTCTTCTATGCTGTAAAAATGACTTTTATCTACAGTTGCCAAAAGTCAGAGAGGCGTAGTTAGGGATCTGCAATCTCTTTTCCGACATCACAGCACCACCCTGGCACCGCTCACTGACTGAGAAAGAAACAGAGCTGCTTGCCAGTCAGACTGGGGCAGTGCTGTGATGCCAGAGAAGAGAGGCTTGGCAGCCCTGGGGTATTGTAGATCTCTGGCCATTCCTCTCTGACTTTTGGCAACTGTGGGTAAAAGTAATTTTTACAGCATAGAAGACACAAAGTGCCAAAACAGAGAGATGGCTGCAGTATACAGTACTAGTAATCAGCTCGTAGGCCGCAGTACACCAGTGATAAGCTCGTAGGCCGCAGTACACCAGTGATCAGCTCGTAGGCCGCAGTACACCAGTGATCAGCTCGTAGGCCGCAGTACACCAGTGATCAGCTCGTAGGCCGCAGTATACCAGTGATCAGCTCATAAGCTGTGCTGATGGTTATTGACTTATTTTTAATGCGACAGTTGTGCTTTAACCATTAAAATAAATCAGACCCTACAACACTCCTGTATAGTGGCCATGTTAGAGCAGCTCTTACCTGATCAGAAGCAGTCACAGCATAAAGGACTATTATATCCAGTAACCACAGGGGGCGGCTTCTCTGATTGTGTATGTTCTCCATCCAGCCCAGGCAAATATGATGATGTCTCCTGATGACAGAAGACTATACCAAGACATCTGTGGCCCCTTCTACAGTCTACCCAAAACTCTATAATAACACAACCCCCATCCTTTACACTGCCATCCTGCTTTGCTAATGCTGTGCTTGCCTAGGGGACAGTGTAAAAATCTAATCGGTAGGATCCGACCACTGGAACCCCTGAGTGATTGGAGCAACAGCACATGATCACATGTCACTCCATGCATTCTTTATGGGGTCTCCATACATGTGAGTGCAGCGATCAGCAATGTTTATAAGTCCCATAGAGAGCAAATAGAGCTGCAGGTGATCAGGTGCTGCTGCTCCATTCATTTGGGGGACAAGGGACCTCTCTTCTCATGATCGGTGGTGGTCCCAGGGGTCAGGTCTCGCCGATCAGAAATTCTGTGTATTGGTGATGACCTTTGGTGTACAGACCCCAGAGTGGACCAAAAGACCCTCCCCCCTCCACACATTGCTCCCCATGGCCCTTTCTCATATATACTTTTCTGTATGACTCCATATCTCACATATACTGCTCCGTATGTCCCCCTATCTCACATATACTGCTCCGTATGTCCCCCTATCTCACATATACTGCTCTGTATGTCCCCCTATCTCACATATACTGCTCCGTATGTCCCCCTATCTCACATATACTTCTCTGTATGTCCCCCAATCTCACATATACTGCTCTGTATGTCCCCCTATATCACATATACTGTTCTGTATGACCCTGTATTTTACATATATACTGCTCGCTCCCTATGACCTTCTATCACATATATATTGCTCCCTATCACCCCCTATCACATACTGCTCCCTATGATGCCGTATTTCACATATATACTGCTCCCTATGACCCCTATCACATATATACTGCTCTCTGACTCCCTGTCGCATATACTGCACCCTATTGCCCCCTTCTCCCATTATACTACTTCCTATGCTCCCCATATACTGCTACCTATACCCCCATTTATTACTAACTTTACCCCCTATTTACAGTTTATATGCCCCTCATCACATGTACTGGTCTCTCCAACTTCCTCACAGCCCCCTCCCCCCATGCTTTTCCCTATTACCTCCTCCTCCTTCTCTTTGTACACTGTATGGTAAAGGACCTGCGATGACATCATCAAGAAGGTCCTTTACCATACAATGTAAGTGTCTATTCTGCTCTGTGTGCTCTCTGAAACCCGGGCTCCCACAGGGCCACTCTCACATTACTGTAGTCTGCTGCAATTTGCATAAAATCATGGCATTTTTGCCGTGATTTTACAGTGATTTAGCGCAAATCATTGCAAAATGCAGTAATGTGCCTCTAGAGTTCAGGGGGCCCTTTTGGAATTAAGACATGTGCCCAGGTTGCCCCCCCCCCCCCCCCCCCAAAAAAAAAAAAACTGGCCCTCAATATATAGGTGTCTCATCTGTGGCAGCGTATGCCGAGCTGAGGCAGGCACGGGAAAGTCTCTCCAGTTATTTAATCAAGAAGGCTCAGAAAACCATCTTCCTTAGGGGTCAAGAGAGCAGACAAGAAATTAGTTGGGTACAAATGGGGGATGGAACACACTCTGTAGATCCCAAGGAGGATATAGAGGATAGGTTTTCCTCCTTTTTTGTGGCTTTTACAAATCTGAACAGAATTTACTGTATCTAAGGAAGCTATCAACACATTTCTTGCAGTTTTAGATCTCCCCAGACTACTGAACAGAGACAGGAACTTGATCGAGTACCTATTCTGGAGGAAGTAAGGTCAGCTATTGATGGTCTCCCCTTTGAATTGTATAAAAGATTTGCTGATACTTTGGCTCCAATTCTTTGGGAGGTATTATATGAATCCTGTGAGATGCGGATGCTTCCCTCCTCAATGTTGCAGGCTCAAATTGCATTACCGTATTTTTCGTCCTATAGGACGCACTGGCGTATAAGACGCACCCAATTTATAAGTGCAAAATCTAAAAAAATAAAGATTTTGAACCTAATAGTGGTCTTCAACCTGCAGACCTCCAGATGTTGCAAAACTACAACTCCCAGCATGCCCGGACAGCCGTTGGCTGTCCGGGCATGCTGGGAGTTGTAGTTTTGCAACATCTGGAGGTCCGCAGATTGAAGACCACTGCACAGGAGGTAATACTCACGTGTCCCCGCCGCTCCGGACCCATCACCGCTGCCCTGGATGTCACTCCATCGCTGTCGCCGTCGCTCCGGAACGTCTCTGCTGCCGGCCCGGTATCCTTGCTCTCCGTCGCCGCCATCACGTCGTTACGCACGCCGACGCACGTATGCGACGAAGTGATGACGAGGAAGGAGAGCGCCGGCCATACAGGGGATCCCTGAACGAAGAAGACACCGAGAAGGCAGGTAAGGTCCCTCCCGGTGTCCTGTAAGCACTAACCCGGCTATTCAGTCGGGCTGTTCGGGACCGCCGCGGTGAAATCGCGACGGTGCCAAACAGCCCGACTGAACAGCCGGGTTAGTGTCACTTTCCCTTCAGACGTGGCGGTCAGCTTTGATCGCCGCGTCTGAAGGGTTAATACTGGGCATCACCGCGATCGGTGATGTCCTGTATTAGCCGCGGGTCCCGGCCGTTGAAGGCCGCAGGGACCGCCGCGATAGGGGTGTATTCGCCGTATAAGACGCACCAACTTTTTCCCCCAGTAATTCTTAAAAAAGGAAAAGGATCCTTGGTTGAATCTTTCCGCCCTATCTCCCTTTTGAATCCGGATTCAAAGATATTTATGAAAATACTTGCAGGCAGGCTTAATAGATTTGTTTTTTATAAGTTGATTGATACTGATCAAGCTGGGTTTATTCAGGGAAAACTGTGTATGACAATATTGGATGTGCCTTTTCTAATCTTCAGCTTGGGGGATCGGGACCCCACTCCATCCTGTCTTTGGACGCCACTAAGGCGTTTGACAGGGGCCAAATTCGAATTCCGGATATTTCATGAATATATGGACGAATATTCGTCCTATGTTCGCGAAATTCGCATATTCGCTATGTTTGTTCCCTTTTCTTAATGGGAAAATAGCATGAAATTCGCATAGTGCGCATTCACGATTATATCTTTCACCTAAAAGATGGGAGGGATCAGTGGCCTCTGGAAGTGCTGATATTCGCGAATATTTGCATATTCGCATATAAGAAATATTCACGCTCCTCACAGACTCACACAGTAAATAATATTGGAGCCTTCTTTGGACCACAAGCTGGAAGCAGGGAGAGATGTTTTTTTTTTTTCACACAGTACACATCAGTATTGGGATGTGTACTGTGAAGAACAAAAACACGAATATTTGTCATTACGAATATATATCGCTATATTTAAATATTTGCGAAATCGCGAAGTGCTGATATTCTCGGTAAGAATTCGCATTTCGAATAGCAGAGTGGGATTTCCTCTGGAGTGCTTTGGAAAATTTTGGGATAGGGCAAAAATTCCTAAGCTTTGTTCAACTGATCAATCTGCTAAAATTATATTGGAAAACGGGCTCTCACGAAGATTGGTCTTCTAAGAGGGACCAGGCAGGGCTGCCCCCTCTCCCCTGCTCTCTTCGCTTTATATATATATATATATATATATATATATATATATATATATCGTCCTGGACACCGCCACCAGGCACGTTTCCTCTCAATAACCAGCAGCCAACAGTTATTCATGCAAGTCTGGCACCTTGCCAGCTTTATTTAGACAGGTTGCAGGAAAAAATAAGCATAAAGCAGGAACAAAATAAAATCTTAGACCGTCTTGTCACTAACTACACAGATCAGCATGCCCTGACTAATAACTGATGAGCTACCCTGCAACATTCCTGCAACATTCTACTTACAATTCACACAACTATTTGTGCCACTCACAGCTCGGGCTGTGTGTTCCTCAGCAGGACCCGTGTCTCTCCTCTACAGCCAGCCTGCTGTTTCCTAGGGAGAGCAAAGACTACACTGTTTCTCTTCCTTATGAACACACCTACCTTCTCTGCTGCCTAATTAACTAGGCCACAGTTGGAGGTTTCTCCAGGGTGAGCCAAGGAAATACACCCTTCCCTTGCCACAGTATCACAATATATAGAACCTTTAGCAACAGCAATAATAATTAGACAGAATATTGAGGGCTTTGGAATTAAGGGTAATATGGATAAAATAGCAATGTATGCCATTGACCTCTTGTTATTTGGACTCCTGTTATAAGGACCCACTCCACTTTATCCCCAAGATAATGCATCTAATTAATGATTTTGGGGAGATTTTGGGTTTAGAAGTGAACTGGGGAAAATCCTTTTTTTGCCCCTGGGTAAGTCCTGTGAATCCTTTGTCACCCGCTACAAATAGTCAAGGAACATGAGTGTACAGTAACCCCCCCCGACATGCGATGGCCCCGACATATGATAAAATCGACATACGATGGCCTCTCAGAGGTGATCGCATGTCGATGTCAGCATCGACATACGATGCTTTTATATGTCGGGGCCATCGCATTAACTGCTATCCGACAGCACAAAATGCTTAAGCTGCTGTCGGATAGCAGTTTAAGCATCCCAGACAGGTTCACTTACCTATCCCCGCAGCTCCGGGTCCACTTCGCGATCCTCCGGCATCTTCTGTATGTTTTCCAGGGTCCGGGCCTCACTTTCCGGCGTCGTTATTACGTCACTATGCACGCCATGCTGGCGCAGCAGAGTAATAATGTCACCAGAAAGCGAGGCCCGGACCCTGCAGAAGAAGCCAGAGGATCCCGAAGAAGACACCGGAGCAGCGGGACAGCATCGGGAGCCCCTGGGACAGCATCGGAAGCAGTGAGGACGTGGTCCGGAGCGGCGGGGACAGGTGAGTATAACTTCCTATACTTTACATTACACGGATACCTCAACACACGATTGATTCGACAAACGATGGGTCGTTTGGAACAAATTACCATCGTATGTTGAGGGACCACTATATTCAGTATTTAGGCGTTAAGATCTCCAAAAAACTCCAGAGATTTTATTGACAATAATTTAACTTTAACCTGTTGGGGACGAAGGGCGTATGCATACGCCCTTGCGTCCTGGTACTTAAGGGCGAAGGGCGTATCCATACACCCGTGGGAATTTCGGTCCCCGCCGCGGGCGGGGACCGGGCCGGGGTGACTGCTGATATCTATCAGCAGGCACCCCGTGCAAATGCCCAGGGGGGTCATTAGACACCCCCCCCCATGTCGGCAATTGGCGCAAATCGCAAGTGAATTCACACTTGCGATTTGCGCCGATTCCGGGTCATTACGGGTCTATGGTGGCCCGGTGACCCGGAATAGAAGGGGGATCGCGGATGTCTAAGACACCCACGATCCCCCTAAAGCGATAGGAGTGAGGGGGCACGGGTGCCACCCCTCCTATCCCTGCTATTGGTGGTCTAGACGCGACCACCAATAGCAGATCTGGGGGGGGTTTACTTTCGTTTTCCCCGTCCTGCCCGCCCACAATAGGTGGGGCAGAACGGGGAAAACGAAGAGGAGCGGCGCCGGAGTCCACTTACCCGTCCGGAGGCAGCGGAGCGACTGCGATCGGCGGGCGGCGACAGAGATCTGCAGGCGGCGTGCGGCAGAAGAGGACGGCTCCCTGGATGCGACGGAAGCCGGTGAGTAGTTGCCTGGCAACATCTAGAGGGCTACAGTCTGAGACCACTATAGTGGTCTCTAGACTGTAGCCCTCCAGATGTTGCAAAACTACAATTCCCAGCATGCCCAGACAGCTGTTTGCTGTGTGGGCATGCTGGAATTTGTAGTTTTCCAACAGCTGGAGGTCTACAGTTTAGAGACCACTGCACAGTGATCTCTATACTGCCCTCTAGATCTTGCAAAACTACAACTCCTAGCATGCCCAATCAGCTGTTTGCTGTCTGGGCATGCTGGGAGTTGTAGTTTTGCAACATCTGGAGGTCCACAGTTTGGAGATCACTGTTCAGTGGTCTCTAAATTGTAGCACTCCAGATGTTGCAAAACTACAAATTCCAGCATGCCCACACAGAAAACAGCTGTCTCGGCATGCTGGGAGTTGTAGTTGCGTGCCTCCAGCTGTTGCATAACTACATCTCCCAGTATGCCCTTCTGTGATCAGTACATGCTGGGAATTGTAGTTTTGCAACAGCTGGAGGCACACTGATTGGAAAATACTGAGTTAGGTAACAGAACCTAACTGAAGGTTTTCCAACCAGTGTGCCTCCAGCTGTTGCAAAACTACAACTCCCAGCATGTACTGACAGACCGTGCATGCTGGGAGTTGTAGTTTTGCAACAGCTGGAGGCTCACTGGTTGGAAAATACTGAGTTAGGTAACAGAACCTAACTGAAGGTTTTCCAACCAGTGTGCCTCCAGCTGTTGCAAAACTACAACTCCCAGCATGCACGGTCTGTCAGTACATGCTGGGAGTTGTAGTTTTGAAACAGCTGGAGGTTTGCCCCCCCCCATGTGAACGTACAGGGTACATTCACACGGGCGGGTTTACAGCAAGTTTCCTGCAAATTTTTCGCCACAGAGCAAATCCCTAGCGGGAAACTCACCGTAACCCGCCAGTGTGAATGTACCCTAAAAACACTACACTACACTAACACCTAATAAAGAGTAAAACACTACATATACACCCCCTTACACTGTCCCCCCCCCCCCCCCCCAATAAAAATGAAAAACGTATTGTACGGCAGTGTTTCCAAAACGGAGCCTCCAGCTGTTGCAAAACAACAACTCCCAGCATTTCCGGACAGCCACTGACTGTCCAGGCATGCTGGGAGTTTAGCAACAGCTGGAGGCACCCTGTTTGGGAATCACTGGCATAGAATACCCCTATGTCCACCCCTATGCAATCCCTAATTTAGTCCTCAAATGCCCATGGTGCTCTCTCACTTCGGAGCCCTGTCGTATTTCAAGGAAACAGTTTAGGGACACATATGGGGTATCTCCGTACTCGGGAGAAATTACACTACAAATTTTGGGGGGCTTTTTCTCTTTTTACCCCTTATGAAAAGTAAAAGTTGGGGTCTACACCAGCCTGTTAGTGTAAAAAAATTTTTTTTACACTAACATGCTGGTGTTGCCCTTTATTTTTTTTCCCACAAGAGGTAAAAGGAAAAAAAGACCCCCAAAATTTGTAACACAATTTCTCCTGAGTACGGAAATACCCCATATGTAGGCGTAAATTGCTCTGCGGGCACACACCAAGGCTCAGGAGTGAGAGCGCACTATGTACATTTGAGGCCGAAATTGGTGATTTGCACAGGGGTGGCTGATTTTACAGAGGTTCTGACATAAACCCAAAAAAATTAATACCCACAGCATTTACGCCCCACAAGTGTCTGACAGATTTTTGGAACAGTGATCCGTGAAAATGAAAAGTGTAATTTTTTTGTTTGCACAGCCCACTGTTCCAAAGATCTGTCAAACGCCAGTAGGGTGTAAATGCTCACTGTACCCCTTATTACATTCTGTGAGGGGTGTAGTTTCCAAAATGGGGTCACATGTGGGGGGGGGGGGGGTCCACTGTTCTGGCACCACGGGGGGCTTTGTAAATGCACATGGCCCCCGACTTCCATTCCAAACAAATTATCTCTCTAAAAGCTCAATGGCGCTCCTTCTCTTCTGAGCATTGTAGTTCGCTCACAGTTCACTTGAAGTCCAAACATGGGGTATTTCCATACTCACAAGAAATGGGGTTACAAATTTTGGGGGCATTTTCTCCTATTACCCTTTGCAAAAAAGTAAAATTTGGGGAAAAATCTGCATTTTAGTGGAATTTTTTTTTTCATTTACACATCCGACTTTAACAAAAAGTTGTCAAACACCTGTGGGATGTTAAGGCTCACCGTACCCCTTGCTACGTTCCTTGAGGGGTGTCGTTTCCATAATAGTGTGCGATGTGGGGGGTTTTGCTGTCCTGGCACCATAGGGGCTTCCTAAATGGGACATGCCCCCCAAAAACCATTTCAGAAAAACGTACTCTCCTAAATCCCATTGTTGCTCCTTCGCTTCTGAGCCCTCTACTGCGCCCGCCGAACACTTTACATAGACATATGAGGTATTTTCTTACTCGAGAGAAATTGAGTTACAAATTTTGAGAGGATTTTTTTCCTTTTACCCCTTGTAAAAATTCAAAAACTGGGTCTACAAGAACATGCCAGTGTAAAAAATGAAGATTTTGAATTTTCTCCTTCCCTTTGCTGCTATTCCTGTGAACACCTAAAGGGTTAACACACTTACTGAATGTCATTTTGAATACTTTGAGGGGTACAATTTTTATAATGGGGTAATTTATGGGGTATTTCTAACCAGAAGACCCTTCAAATCCACTTCAAACCTGAACTGGTCCCTGAAAAATTCAGATTTTGAAAATTTTGCCAAAAAATTGGAAAATTGCTGCTTAACTTTGAAGCCCTCTGATGTTTTCCAAAAGTAAAAACTCATCAATTTTATGATGCAAACATAAAGTAGACATATTGTATATGTGAATCAATATATAATTTATTTGGAATATCCATATTCCTTATAAGCAGAGAGCTTCAAAGTTAGAAAAATGCAAAATTTTCAAATTTTTCATGAAATTTTAGAATTTTTCAGCAAGAAATGATGCAACTATCGACGAAAATGTACCACTAACATAAAGTAGAATATGTCACGAATCAAATTTATAAGTAAAAGCATCCCAGAGTTATTAATTCTTAAAGTGACAGTGGTCAGATTTGCAAAAAATGCTCCCGTCCTTAGGGTCATAATGGGCTCCGTCCCCAAGGGTTTAACATTGTTAAAAAAAAAAAAATATATATATATATATATATATATAGTAATTTGGCTTAAAGGGGTATTCCAGGATTTTTTTTTTTATTTGACTATGATACAGGGACTGTAAAGTTAGTGTAGTTCATAATATAGTGTCTGTACCTGTGTGTTAAAGGGGAACTCCGCCCCTAGACATCTTATCCCCTAAATGATAGGGGATAAGATGTCCGATCGCCGGGTTCCCGAGGCTGGGGACCCCGGGGATCGCTGCTGCAGCACCACGCTATTATTACTGTGCAGAGAGAGATCGCTCTGCACGTAATGACGGGCAATACAGGGGCCGGAGCATCGTTACGTCACGGCTCCGCCCCTCATGACGTAACGGCCCGCCCTGTCAATACAAGTCTATGGGAGGGGGCGTGGCGGTCGTCACGCCCCCTGCCATAGACTTGCATTAAGGGGGCGGGCTGTGATGTCATGAGAGGTGGATCCATGACGTCACGCTGCTCCGGCCCCTGTATCGCCCGTCATTACGCACAGAGCGAACTCGCTCTGTGCAGTAATGATGGCGGGGTGCCGCAGTGGCGATCCTGGGGGTCCCCAGCAGCAGGACCGTGGTGATCTAACATCTTATCCCCTATCCTTTGGATAGGGGATAAGATGCCAGGGGCGGAGTACCCCTTTAATGTTTTCTCACAATTCTTATGTGACTTTTCACCCCAATATTTTTTTTTACAGCATACAAAATGACTGTTGTCTCAGATTTTTCCCAGGTTGCAATGCGGCTGAGACCTGACTCACTAGTCAGGTGATGATAGGGAGCCTGTCTGCTTCAATGGGTGAAGGGATTGCTTGGTGGGAGAGAGATCAATCTGCAACTAATGCAACAGCTGCAGGCACCCTGATTGAAAACCACAGGTCTTTTGAATGGATGCAGCTCATTTATGTTTCAATCGGTGGGGTGGCTGATGTGTGGGAGGGAAGAAAATGGAATTATGGGATTTGTAGTAAAAAAGAAGAAAACTGAAATAGGAAATACCAGTTCACAAAAACTAGCTACAATATTATGGTAATCTCACAACATAGCCGTTTAGCCCCAAGACAAGCGCAAATCCTTCCTAAGCATGTCCATTACTGTCTGCCAGGTACGTACTAAAATCACCTTATGGTGGATAACCCCTTTAAACTCCCTTTATCCAGAATGGATAGAATATCAATAATTAAAATGATTGTCTTACCCCAGGTACTATATTTGGCAAATGCCTCGCCTATATGGATTTTATTGGGCTGGTTTACGAAAATTGACTGTATAATAAATACATTTATTCAGTGACGCAAACGCTCTAGGTTTTAGATGGGGGTCCGGCCCTCATAGATTTTAAGTTATAATTGTTATCGAGACAATTAGACACTATGAAGCAAGGGGCAGAATCACTTATTATTAAGCATTGTTTGCAGAGCACTGAAGATACATTGGAAAACATATTTGAGGCCTTAGAGGCTGGTGAACTTTGGGGTAAAGGGCACAGTGGTTTTTCCTATGCCAAGGTTTTCCATAAAGCATGGTATTTGATTAAAAATAAATAAAAAAAAAAAGGTTGGAGATTAATCATAGCTTATCTGATATGACACTATTGAACAACTTAAATTTGAAAAATTTTTAAACACTGGCCAGGAACAATTTTGGAAATCATGAGGTGTTAGGTTGGTTCAACACCTATATTCAAATGGGATATTTATTTACAGAAATTTATGAACTGTGAAGTATGAATTGAGTGATAGACATAAAATTTGGGTCATACAGTTACAGTGGGCGGATAGACAGATTACTAATAGGCAATATCTGTCAAAAAACTAGAATAAACTTGACCAAATTTTACAGGTACCTAGTTGTAAGAAGTCCATTGTGCAAATTTACAGGTCTCTTTGGTCAACACATTAAGGATAGATCAAGAAGGAAATGGGATCCCAAATAGGCCCAATGGAGGAAACACAATGTGAATTTTCTTAGGGTAGCTCCCACCATCCTATTTTTTTTTTCTGTCCCTGCCTATTGCCAATCTATCTCTAACCCCCTCCCTGCTTTTAATTTTAATTTTTACTATATGAAAAATGCTTTTTGTCTGCCTGGCAGTGTGCAGGGTGTCTCCAGCTGTTTCATCACTACAACTACCAGCTTGCCCTGACATCTATTGGCTGTCAGGGCATGCTGGGAGTTGTAGTATTGAAACAGCTGGAGGCACCCTGTGTAGATAAACTATTAGTTACATGCGGCGCAACACCCCCCCCCCATTACATTTACTGCAGAGTCCGTCAGCGGGCGTGCAGGGACAGAGGCGGAGGCGGCGGCGATGTGCGGGAGGAGTGGCCTCCCTGCCAGTGGCCGGGGAGCCAATGCGCTCGCTCCCTGCCTGTCTGATTGACAGGCAGGGAGCGAGCGCGGGCTGAATGAAAAAGGACCGATGCCCGGCCGCATTGGTCCTTTTTCAGGCGTGACATGCCAGGCTGCAGCCGGCCACTAGGAGGGAGACCCCTAGTGGCCGATTTTGAAATGTAAATTAAACAATTTTAATAAAAAAAATAAAAATAAAAGTATATTAGAGATATGTTGTAGTACATAAGTACTACAACATATCAAAAAATAAAGTTGGTGACAGTGCCCATTTAAGATAAATTATATTTTTAAAAACACTTAGTTTAACTTGATACATGGTATATATTATTCCCCTAAGCAACTTTATAAGTATGACTGTAGGAATAATTCCGACTTTCCAAGGTGTAAAATGAAAGAAGCTGATTAAAAAATATATTATGGGAATGTAGGGGACAAAATTATAATTACTTTATGGAATTAGAGATAATCTCCAAGGATATTCAGATTACCTTTACTCAAGCTATCCTTTGAGATGATACAAAGTTAAACTTTTCTTGATTGTTACCACCACCTCAAGGCTAGTCTCAGGCAACCTTACACGTGATAAAAGGAGTTGAGATGAAATATGTGCTTAAATTTTTTGATGAAAGAATTTACAAAATGTATTCAATATCATAGATAAAATATCTAAACAAGTAAAAATAAATATAAATAATAATAATAATTATAAATAATAATAAAAAAAATTAAGCATCCACAGAAAAAATATGCTATCAATATAATGGTATATGCAAATTGCTGCCAAACCTAATACTACAGGGCCCTTGTGGAATGGTATAGTGTCCCACACTGAAAATGAATAATGAATGCTAGTTTGTTTCATAGTCCGGCATCTGATGGATCGGAATAATGGAATGTCAATGCACAATATCCAATATTATTCAGTGTCTCCCAGTCCGAATACATAAATATAATTACCGGCTGATGATATTACCTGCGGCACAATTATATCCTCAGGTCCGCATTCAGAACAATGGTATTCTGGTGTCGGGACGCTGGCGTCTCCACGGCTGGTCTGCCTGCCACAGACCCATAGGTCTTCGCTGTGGTTGTAGTTACAAAATGACACCTTTGCAGTGTCCTGGCATGGACCTCGTGTAAATCGGTGGCGTCTGACGTCAAAGACACGTGGTTGATGATTACAGCAATGAGCCGGAGGTAGTGGGTTGCAGGCTGGGAGACTACAGATGTTGCAAAAGGTAATTGCCGCATACTCCATTCAACACAGATGGAAAAGTTCAGTGCAGACTAGTACACTAATGGCAGTGTATTTGTGGATGCGTTAAATGCACTCTAGACGCGTTTCGGGGCTCTTAACCATTCGAAGTGGCCCTTTTCTCAGTAGAGATGTAAGTCTATCTGTCTAGTGGCTCCTTATATACACATTTCTTAATCAGAGTAAATACGCATAAGCTGTATACTACGGTATGTAGAAAGCAAGAAATGGAATGGATTTGTATCCTGCAGATAATGGATACTATATTAACTGTGCGTACTTATAGTGTTACATTGTAACAAACAAGCATAGAATATAACATAGAACAATAAAATGAGAGAATGAGAAAACTATCAATGATAAATAATGAAAAATAATGAAAAAATAAAAATAAAGTAAAATAAAAAAATTAAAATATAAATGAAAATAAGAAAAATAAAAATGAATAAAAATTAAAATAAAATAGAATAAAATAAAATAAAATCAAAGAGAAAATAAAATAAGTCAAGATGAAATCAAATGAAATGAACATAAAAATGTAATAAACATAAAAATAAACATGTAGGGGCGTGGCTTGGCGCGCTGGAGGACAGCAGGGATCCCTGAGCGCTCCTGCCTGGGCTGACGACTTTTGGGCTAATTAACAGTGTTATGGGCGGCGGACACCATAATAAAAAGAAGAACGGACCTGCTAAAGCATCAGGGGACCCCCTGCAACTGATCTCCTCCTTCTTCCCCGCACAGAAACAGAGTGACAGGACCTCCGCTGCTCCGAGATCCACCGGAGAACTAATGGCCTCGACCGGAAGTGCGCAGCAGAGAGAAAGCAGCGCGGCCCTCCTGCCGGAGAACATAACATAACACAAGCTCCGGTCCTCCTGACATCCCCGCCGGAGGGAGCGACAGCAGGAAGGAGTGGACGGGGAGAGGCTGCTGACCACCAGGGACCACAGGTACCGGGAGGGACTGAAATCCCCAGCAAGCCCCCTAACAGTATGGCGGTTGTAATGGCGCCGCGGCCAAATGGCCCTCCTGCTCACCCTGAACAAGCGCCTGCACCACAGTCTCGCCAGCTAGGGATCCCCGGACAGCCTGCTGTTCCCCAGACAGCTGTGGGGCCCAGCAGTCGCACCTCCTCCCACCTTGCTGATGAGAGGATTGCCTCCTCTTCTCTTTCAAGCCCCAGAAGCTCCATTACAAACACTGCAGACCCCCACCCGAATCCTGCTGAGTCAGGAGCCATCAGCACCCCTGTACACCCCAATACCATTCCTGGGAAAAGAGACTATGCAAAGGCAGCTCCATTGCAAAGTATTAATTCACCACCTGGGAACCAGGGAGACATTATCCAGTTAGCCATGCGCCCCCAGCAGGGGAACTATCCTAGCTCGCATACCCACCTTCATAATACCTCACCTGTGCCAGGCCCACCGGCTAGAAATGTGCTAGATTGGGCATCAGAAATGGACTTTACTGAAGCCAGATCAGTCAGGGGCTCATGTGATTCTTCAGATGACCCGGACACTCCGGATTACTGGGGTGCAAGCCCACCTGCAAAAAATAAATTGTTCAAAACCCCGCGAAAATTGCCCACTCATCGATCCAGTAGATCTTCTTCAGACGACTCCCAAACCAATGTACAATGCACTCCTAAAGTTAAGGTCTCATACCGATCAGATCCTGCAGATGGCTCACGCCTCCCCTCTGCACAGGTCCATATGGCGCAGTCGTTGCCTACCCCAGAGATGGCAGTTAACACTTTGAGAGACCACCCAGAATTACAGGCCCTGCTTGCATTGTTGCCGACTAAAGCCGATATGTATTCATTAGCCTCTGATTTGAGAACCGCATGGCGGTAGGACTTACAACCTGTCAAAGCTGACATTTCTCTACTTCAAAACCAGGTCCATAAACTGGAGGACTTTCAGGCTAATATCTCCACAACAATTAAAGCACTGCAATACTCTACTAAGCAGCTATCCTTACAACAGGCCGCTACAATTGACCATCTGGATGATATTGACAATCGGAACCGCAGAAACAACATAAGAATTTAGGGACTACCGGAATCTGTTTCACCGCAAGACCTCTCAGGTACTCTTCAAAGATTATTTAATGAGGTGCTTCAAAAGCCGCCTGATAACCCCATCGAACTGGACAGGGCGCATTGCGGTCTTAAGGCTAAAAACCCTGACCCCAGCAGACCTCGAGACGTCATCTCTCGGGTCCATTACCACGTGCAGAAAGACGAAATAATGAGGAGATCCCATACCATTAAAAACCTCACTTACAACGGATCGAATGTTCAGCTGTATACAGATATCTCCATCCGTACATTACGCCTCCGGGCGGCTCTGAAACCTTTGCTTAAAATACTGCAAAATGCGAAGATCCTATATCGCTGGGGCTACCCATTTGCTTTAATCGCCAGACATGGCTCTACCACCGCGACCCTACGAGTGCCGGATGACCTACGCAAATTCCTACATACCTTAAAACTTCCACCGGTGGCTCTCCCGGACTGGGATGCCCTCTTTCACCCTCCTGCTCCATTGACCCCCTCACGTGGGTCTCCTACCAAGCGGGAGACAGCGACCCCGACTTCACTGATGCCGCAGAGACAGAAACGGCAGACTTGATCCAGAGTCCTGTCTAATATAGACCTTACCTTCTTTAGGTCCCGGGGGGGTGGTCTGGTCAGTGTGCCTTGGGCTGCCGGGCCTTCCCCTAGACTTTCCTGGTCTCCACAATGCTAATGTAATTCTGATAATGTTTTTGTTTGTTTGAATTGTTGTTTCTATACACACTAGGAGACCGCATTAGTAGCTTGTGGATACGTTTCTTACAAGATTCCTGTTTATTCACTGTTTTTGCTCCTTCCCTACACACTCACATACTTCTGCCCCCCATGTACAACTACTTATAGGGTCTCGCACCCGCCACGCAATTAATAGCCCACCCAATCACAGCACTCTACCCCCTGCAGTTAAATCATCCACTTTCCTATCTTTTCATAAAGATGAAGCGCCCAGGTTCCGAGACCTCTTAGACACATCAGGCCTAAAACCCCTTCCGGACTTGCTGAGAGGCGAAACTTTGTCGTTCATACACAGCTTCCTCTACGCACAACTTAGACACTTCTACATGACATACTATGACCAGCTTCATCTGCACAGGAACCTGTCACACTTTGAACGAGTATGCACTTCCTCCTCACCAGTTGGAAGACCTGTGAGCACCCTATATGCTCTCCTCTTAGATGCCTCCACAGCGGACACACCGGCCTTTTGCTCGGCCTGGGAACGTGAACTCCAATGTACTATTTCAGAAGGGGAGTGGAGGAGGGCTTTCTCATGGTACCACGGGTCTTCCACATCGTGCAAAGCACATGAAACAAACTACAAAATACTGACACAATGGTATCGGGTTCCCTCCCTGATTGCTCAAATGTACCCCAACGTGTCAGACGTGTGCTGGCGGTGTGGAGAACCTGGAGGCACCATGTCTCATATCTGGCTAACCTGCCCGACCATCTGTCCTTTTTGGACACAGATCTTAGACATAATATCCAAACTGACCTCCACCACACTTTCCCTCTCCCCTAAAATGGCCCTTTTGTCTATATTACCGGACTCTGTCCCGAAAACCTTAGCCCGACTGTTGCATTACCTGCTATTAGCAGCTAGGACTGTGATCCCTAGATTGTGGAGGTCAGCGACACCCCCTTCGGTATCATCCTGGCTACGTGAAGTGTCCCATATATACAGAATGGAGGAGCTAATAGCGGACTCTAGGAATCAATCTGATAAATTTCTATCAGTATGGGGACCCTGGATAGACTTTATGTCCTCTAATGCCTTTGAAACCCTTTACCTAAATGTATAGTCAGCACTGTCTGCTTTTCTCGCCCGGTCTCCCCCCCCCCCCCCGACTATGCTGCCATGCTCAGAATGCCCGGTGAAACCAGAGCCCGTTCTGCATCATGAGGTATCCTTGTTACCCTTTATTTCCCTCTCCTATTCTCTCTGCTTCCCCTCTTTCCGTCCTGTTAACCTACATACTTATCGGTTTATTCATACGGGTGTCAGTTAGGATATGCCGCTGTTACCCTGGCTGACGAATACAGATGCCACTCTCATTGGCTCTCCTATTTTCCCTACCTGCTAACTGCAGGAGCCACGGTCTTAAGAAATTTTGCTGCATTAACCCCAGACACTTGCCTTCAGCCATTTCTGTGTGGGTAATGAGATGTCTCTTACGGGTGTCATTTGGAGACTCATACAGGTAAGATCAGCCTGTCTTGCACAGTGGACATATACTCTGTTTGACATAGTGTTATGGTTCTCTACACCCTGTTTGTATTGTACCACGTTATCCTATTGAGTATTGTTATGTATTTCTTTACTTGAAAACTCCAATAAACATATACTTTGGAAAAAAATAAAATAAATAAACATATAAATGTCGTTCTGGAAGTGATGGAAAATGTGTTGATCCGAAGTAGATGAGGGGGACACAGTGGGCCCAAGCAGTCGTCCTCAGTTTAGAAAGACGAGTGCTGGGGCTCAGTGTGTCCCCTACAAAAATCCAAACAGTTCGAAATGGGAATTTAGACCATTTGGTTCCATCGTGTTGAATTCATATATTTTCTTACTTTCTGCCCTCGACATTTTAGTTATAAAGCTGCCTTATTATTTATAATTATTATTATTTATATTTATTTTTATCTATTTTTACTTGTTTAGATATTTTATCTGTCTATGATATTGAATACATTTAGTAAATTCTTTCACCAAAAAATTGAAGCACGTATTTCATCTCAACTCCTTTTGTTTATCATGTATCAGTTTGCCTGAGACTAGCCTTGAGGTGGTGATTACATTTTTTCTTTTTCTTTGTATATTTCATACACCTGGTATAGGTTTAAATCACTATACCTTAGCTGGAAAGTTGTGAGCTGCACTGTCTTTTCCATTTTTGTTCTTGATTGTTGACTGAACTATATATGTATATATATATATATATATATATATATATATATATATATATAGATATAGATATAGATATAGATATAGATATATATATATATATATATATGCAAAAATATAAATTTTAAGAGTCTGGCTCGTTTGCACAATGGTATAATTTGGTAAATAAAATAGAGAAATACAAATACTGGGTGATGCAGATATCAAAGAAAGGATTAATGATATATTCTAATGTGTGGGAAAAGTGAAAATAAGGAGAGAGATTGTTCTGTGTATCCTTTTCGTAATAAGTCTTTGTAAACAAAAAAAAAAAAAGTCAGTCATTTTGCCTCTTCAATGTCACAATCAATAGTGATCATTGCATGTAAAAGGCAATATGACAGGTGCTGCTACTGTCAGGTACCTGATTAGTATCCCCACAGCGACGGCATTCTGTACCATTACATTGATCTATGTAAACAAACTAATTATTGCATATATGGGAAAGTCTCCTATGGGAATAAAATCGGTCTATTTAGCCTTCTTCCCCATAAAAAAAGTAAAAAAATAAATAAAAATACAAAATGTGATTTCAGATAGAGAAAAAAACTAGACATGGTCGCACATCTACAACATGCACAATAAT
Organism: Hyla sarda; assembly: GCF_029499605.1. Lineage (NCBI taxonomy): Eukaryota > Metazoa > Chordata > Amphibia > Anura > Hylidae > Hyla > Hyla sarda. The sequence goes on along the minus strand of NC_079195.1, from coordinate 137,151,369 downwards.
CTAAGACTTCTCAGCTAAATTTATTAAACTAACAGGTCATTAGTATATTTGATGATCATGACATGCAAGCCCCCTAGCCACATCATGGCCACCTGTAAGTAGCGGGTCCCAGTGCCCACAAGCAGTGGATGCTGCACAGCACCAGTGTGAACAGGTGGCAAACCATTACCACTTACCATCTGCTCCCAGACAAAGACTGGGAGACTGCCAGAAAGAATAGGGCCCTTTGCAGCTTCCTGCCAATTTATGTAGGCATGGGCTGAGGGTGAGGGGCAGAGTGCTGACCAAGGAAACACAAAAAAATAAAGGGGGATAGAAAACACAATAGCTTTGATTTATCAAATTGTGAGAGAAAAACTGGAGAGATTTTGCAGACAGCAGCCAATCACAGCTCAGCTTTCACTTTACCACAGCTCGTTAGGATAGGAAAGCTAAGCTGTTATGGGAAAATCTTTTCAGTTTTTCTCTCACACATTTTGATAAATCAGAGCGAATTTGAATTCAAATAGAGAAAAAACAGACTTGGTCGCACATCTACAACATGCACAATGATCTAAGGATTCATCAACATTTATTAAACTAACAGGTCATTAGTATACTTGATGATCATGAAGGGTAAGCCCGCTAGCACTTCATATTGTTTTTAAAGAAGTTAAAAACAATAAAAATACATAATTTTCTAAACTAGTAAATGATCACATTCCTAATCACACATGGTCAATTGATGAGCAAGCCCAGCCCTGCAAACCCGGATTTGACCCAAATTTCAGGGTGGTTGGGGCTTGCAGAACTTTCGAACATTGCCAGATTTGTCCTGCACGATCCTTGCAATGTGAACAATAATAAAACAAGAGATGAGGAACATATGGAGTTTTCACACCCACAAGAAAGGAGGAAGTACTGGGGCAGTAAAATGACATTAAGGTAGCCCAGCATACATTGTAACTATCACATGACCCCAGGTTATAGAATGATATATGTGTCAATCAATCAGTTCCCAGGCCAATAGGACACAGCACAGGGGGTAGGGTTTTAGACCCAGATAAAGCTCTATATACTGAGTTTATCGACCATTCTTGGGAGAGACAGAAAAGAAGGGAGCAAGTACTGCAGAAGCCAGAAATCCATCTAAAATTCTAACCTATATAATTCCACAAATCCACAGCAAGATGAGCACACATCCTCATCTACATAATTTTATAGCAAGCTAAGCACAGGATTACTCTTTGGGCTGATCTCAGGGACCTCCCGTCCTGTCCCTACCTGCAGAAGTCTGTATGTGCACTACAAATCCCAGCAATAAAACTTAAAAGCATGAAACTGAGCAAAGCAGTGGGCTGACCTGTATTTTAGCAATACACATTAAAAGCAATGTGACTGCAGCATAGCCATCTAAAGAGCATTTTGTGGATTTACACACATTTCTATCTGGTTGTAACATAACAATGCAGTTTAAAGCATTAGAATTAAACATGCATTAGTCATCTAAAGGGTATTACATGTGTATCCTGTGTTTAATCACACACAAAGTATTTCTACCTGGTTCTATTATAACAACACATTGAAAAGCATTGAAATTGAACAGGCATTAGCCATCTAAAGTGCATTTACATGTATATTCTGGGTTTAAAGGGGTTCTCTGGTGCTTAGACATCTTATCCCCTATCCAAAGGATAGGGGATAAGATGCCTGATCGCGGGAGTCCCGCCGCTGGGGACCCCCGGGATCTTGCACGCGGCACCCCGTTTGTAACCAGTCCCCGGAGCGTGTTCGCTCTGGGTCTGATTACAGGCGACCACACGGCTGGCGGCGTGTGACGTCACACCTCCGCCCCTGTGTGACGTCACGCTCCGCCCCTCAATGCAAGCCTACGGGAGGGGGCGTGACAGCTATCATGCCCCCTCCCGTAGGCTTGCATTGAGGGGCGGAGCATGACGTCACACGGGGGTGGAGGCGTGACGTACACCAGTACAGATAGCAGTAGTCAAGTACCTGGTAGTAGTAGCAGGCACCACGTCAGCAAGCAAACGTTCTCACTTTCTTCCAGGGGTTGTGTGGTTTCAGAGGATAGTACATTTTAAAAAATTGATTGTCATAGGTTTACAAGCTTCAAGACAAGACTCCCATCCTGCCTTACTTCATGAACAAGTCCTTCTCTGCTGTGCACAACTCAACTGACATGAATTGCCTCTCTTCATGAACTTGTCTTTTTCTGATGTGCAGAACTAATGTAAATTTGGTAAAAATTTACTCTGTCATAACTACCTTTTCAAGTGACTGCGACAGCAGCAGCATGTTCACATTAGAGTACATGATCAAGTTTTTACATCTGGTATTCCAACTTGACATGAATCATTACGACCTGAACAACCAGGTTGATGCATAACTATCTGTTTTCTAGCAGACACCATCAGCACAGACCCCATGGACTTCTGGTTTACCACACCAGAATTGACAATTGGTCAGAATTTGCCCTATTTGCTATTTTCTACCCTACAGTATAGCATCAGAAAGAGTGTTCAGCGCAGCAGGCAGTGTTGTCACCTCAATGCAAACAAGATTGTCAGCCAGCAATGTGGAAAAACTCACATTTGTTAAAATGAATCAGACATGGATCTGTGAGGAATTTTAATTTCCTGTGCCTGATGTGACTGTGTACTACCACCACCCCTGCTGTTCGCTGGCTACTACAAATTCCATCAGTCCTCCATGTCCTGCTGTCCGCTAACAACTACAACTAGTCTGCCACCTCCTGCTATATACTGGCTACAACTACAACCAGTCCATCACCCCCCTTGCTGTTATCGCTGTTACAAGCCAGGCCTACATATACACAACCCATGATCCCCAAAAAAGGGATAATTTTTTTGGGCTTTTCACACAAAATCCATTTCTTATTCTTTTTCTTTTTTAACTGTAATTTTTATTAGTTTTTAACAAAAAGAATACAAACAGGTAGTAGAGTTGGGGATACATTCCCCAATGGCAGGAAATACACGCAAGAAGACACTGCAAAACATTTTACACAATAAGGCATCACTGTGTCAAGGTAAACTAGTGTACAACAGAACATTTCTATACAGTGGGGATCAAAAGTTTGGGCACCCCAGGTAAAAATCTGTATTAATGTGCATAAAGAAGCCAAGGAAAGATGGAAAAATCTCCAAAAGGCATCAAATTACAGATGAGATATTCTTACAATATGTGACCAAAAGTTAGATTTTATTTCCATCATTTACACTTTCAAAATAACAGAAAACAAAAAAATGTTTGGGCACCCTGCAGAATTTATAGCATGCACGGCCCCCTTTGCAAAGCTAAGACCTGCCAGTGTCATGGATTGTTCTCAATCATCATCTGGGAAGACCAGGTGATGTCAATCTCAAAGGTTTTAAATGCCCAGACTCACCTGACCTTGCCCCAACAATCAGCACCATGGGTTCTTCTAAGCAGTTGTCTAGAAATCTGAAACTGAAAATAGTTGACGCTCACAAAGCTGGAGAAGGCTATAAGAAGATAGTAAAATGTTTTCAGATTTCAATATCCTCTGTTCGGAATGTAATTAAGAAATGGTAGTCATCAGGAACAGTTGAAGTTAAAGCAAGATCTTGAAGACCAAGAAAAATATCAGACAGAACAGCTTGCAGGATTGTGAGAAATTCAAAACCCATGTTTACTGCACAATCCCTCCAGAAAGATCTGGCAGACACTGGAGTTGTGGTACACTATTCTACTATAAAGAGATACTTGTGCAAAAATGATCTTCATGGAAGAGTCATCAGAAGAAAACCTCTTCTACGTCCTCACCACATATCAGCATTTGGACTTTGCAAATGAACATATAGACAAGCCTGATGCATTTTGGAAACAAGTTCTGTGGACCGATGAGGTTAAAATTGAACTTTTTGGCCGGAATGAGCAGAGGTATGTTTAAAGAAGAAGGGGAACAGAATTTAATGAAAAGAACCTCTGTCCAACTGTTAAGCATGGGGTGGATCAATCATGCTTTTGGGTTGTATTGCAGCCAGTGGCACAGGGAACATCTCACGAGTAGAAGGAAAAATGGATTCAATAAAATGTCAGCAAATTTTGGATGCTAACTTGATGCAATCTGTGAAAAAGCTGAAGTTAAAGAGAGGGTGGCTTCTACAAATGGATAATGATCCTAAACACACCTCGAAATCCACGGGGGATTACATCAAGAGGTGTAAACTGAAGGTTTTGCCATGGCCTTAACAATCTCCTGACCTCATCATAATTGAAAATCTATGGAGAGACCTTAAAAGAGCAGTGCGTGACAGACAGTACAGAAAGCTCAAAGAACTGGAAGACTTTTGTAAGGAAGAATGGGCAAAGATGCCTCAAACAAGAATTGAAAGACTCTTGGCTGGCTACAAAAAGCGTTTACAAGCTGTGATACTTGCCAAAGGGGGCAGTACAAGTTATTAACTCTGCAGGGTGCCCACACTTTTGCAGATGCCATTTTTTTTTTGTTTTCTGTTATTTTGAAAGTGTAAATGATGGAAATAAAATCTAACTTTTGTTGACATATTATAAGGATGTCTAATCTGTAATTTGATGCCTTTTGGAGATTTTTCCATCTTTCCTTGGCTTCTTTATGCACATTAATACAAATTTTTACCTGGGGTGCCCAAACTTTTGATCCCCACTGTACATCTTCTGCTGGGAGGGGGGGGGGGAGACCAAGACAAAAAAACGATATAACGCGGGGTCACGTGATCGGTTCCGGCAGGTATCTGAAGCCGGGACCCAAGGCTAATAGCGTGCGGCAGCGAACGCTGTGCTGCGCGCTATTAACCCTTTAGACTGAAATGAAAGTGAAAGCTGCCCGGCTGCTCAGTAGGACTGATCGGGACCACCGCAGTGAAAATGCGGTATCCCTATCAGCTGAGACACGAGCGGAGGTCCTCTTACCTTCCTCCGGCGTGTCCCTTCGGCGATTGATTGCTCCAAGCCTGAGAAGCAGGCTTGAGCAATCGACCGGCGATAACACTGATCAATGCAAAGCTATGGCTTTGCAGTGAACAGGGTATAAGATCAGTGGGTGCAATGTTATAGCCCCCTATGGGAGCTATAACATTGCAAAAAAAAAGTGTAAAAAAAAAAGTGTAAAAAAAAAAGTTTGAATCACCCCCCTTTTCCCATAAAAAAAATGTAAATAAAAATAAATATAAACATATGTGGTATCGCCGTGTGTAAATGTCCGAACTATAAAAATATATAATTAATTAAATTGCACGGTCAATTGCGTACGTGCAAAAAAATTCCAAAGTCCAAAATGACGCATTTTTGGTCACTTTTTACATCATGAAAAAATGAATAAAAAACGATCAAAAAGTCCGATCAATACAAATATGGTACCACTAAAAACTTGAGATCATGGTGCAAGAAATGAGCCCTCATACCGCCCCATAAGCGGTAAAATAAAAAAGTTATAGGAGTCAGAATATGACAATTTTAAATGTATACTTTTTTCTGCATGTAGTTATGATTTTTTTTACAGAAGTACGACAAAATCAAACCTATATAAGTAGGGTATCATTTTATTCGTATGGACCTACAGAATAAAGATAAGGTGTCATTTTTAACGAAAAATTTACTGCATAGAAACGGAAGCCCCCAAAATTTACAAAATGGCGTTTTTTCTTCAATTTCATCGCGCAATGATTTTTTTTATCCATTTCTTGGTAAAATGACTGATGTCACTGCAAATTAGAATTGGTGGCGCAAAAAATAAGCCATCATTTGGATTTTTAGGTGCAAAATTGAAAGGGTTATGATTTTTAAAAGGTGAGGAGGAAAAAACGAAAGTGGAAAAATGGAAAAACCCGTGGTCCTTAACCCCTTAAGGACGCAGGACGTAAATGTACATCCTGGTGCGGTGGTACTTAACGCACCAGGACGTACATTTACGTCCTGTGCATAACCGAGGGCATCGGAGCGATGCCCGTGTCATGCGCGGCTGATCCCGGCTGCTGATCGCAGCCAGGGACCCGCCGGCAATGGCCGACGCCCGCGATCTCGCGGACGTCCGCCATTAACCCCTCAGGTGCCGGGATCAATACAGATCCCGGCATCTGCGGCAGTGCACGATTTGAATGAATGATCGGATCGCCCGCAGCGCTGCTGCGGGGATCTGATCATTCAGAACGCCGCACGGAGGTCCCCTCACCTTCCTCTGTACGGCTCCCGGCGTCTCCTGCTCTGGTCTGAGATCGAGCAGACCAGAGCAGAAGATAGCCGATAACACTGATCTGTTCTATGTCCTATACATAGAACAGATCAGTATTAGCAATCATGGTATTGCTATGAATAGTAAATTTTTTTAAAAATTAAAAAGTCCCCTCCCCCAATAAAAAGTAAAACGTCCCTTTTTTCCTATTTTACCCCCAAAAAGCGTAAAAAATTAATTTGATAGACATATTTGGTATCGCCGCGTGCGTAAATGTCCGAACTATTAAAATAAAATGTTAATGATCCCGTACGGTGAACGGCGTGAACGAAAAAAAAAAGTCCAAAATTGCTACTTTTTTAATACATTTTATTAAAAAAAATTATAAAAAATGTATTAAAAGTTTTTTATATGCAATTGTGGTATCAAAAAAAAGTACAGATCATGGCGCAAAAAATGAGCCCCCATACCGCCGCTTATACGGAAAAATAAAAAAGTTAGAGGTCATCAAAATAAAGGGATTATAAACGTACTAATTTGGTTAAAAAGTTTGTGATTTTTTTTAAGCGCAACAATAATAGAAAAGTATGTAATAATGGGTATCATTATAAAGATCAGAATAAAGAATAAAGAATAAAGATATCAGAATAAAGAACACACGTCATTTTTACCATAAATTGTACGGCGTGAAAACGAAACCTTTCAAAATTAGCAAAATTGCGTTTTTCGGTTTAATTTCCCCACAAAAATAGTGTTTTTTGGTTGCGCCATACATTTTATGATATAATGAGTTATGTCATTACAAAGGACAACTGGTCGCACAAAAAACAAGCCCTCATACTAGTCTGTGGATGAAAATATAAAAGAGTTATGATTTTTAGAAGGCGAGGAGGAAAAAATGAAAACGTAAAAATTAAATTGTCCTTAAGGCCAAAATGGGCTGAGTCCTTAAGGGGTTAAGGGGTTAAAGAGTGTAAAAAGGACTGCGGAATCCCCACCCAGAAAAGAGTTAAATAGAGGGACCAGCTTAGGGAGAAGAACTGACAAATAGGTTTTATAGTATAAATAGGTAAACCCGTCAGGACTAGTGTTGCTCACGAATATTCGCAATTCGAATATTATTCGCGAATATCGCATATTCGCGAATTCGCGAATTTCGCGAATATAGCGCTATATATTCGTAATTACGAATATTCATTTTTTTTTTGTTAGTTTTTATTTTTTTTTTTCTTCACAGTACACATCACAGTGATCACCCCTCTCTGCTTCCAGCTTGTGTGGTGTAAAGAAGGCTGTAATACTACTGTGTGAGACTGGCGCGCGAAAATTCGCATATGCGAATATTCACATATGCTAAAATTAGCATTTGCTAATTTGCGCATATGCGAATTTCCGCGTATGCTAATACTCACATATGTTAATATTCACATATGTTAATTTTCGCATACTCGAATGTTCGCGTATGCGAAAATAAAACGAGAATATAACGAATATGCGAATATTCGCGAATATATGATGAATATTCGTCCATATATTCGCGAATATTCGCGAATTCGAATATGGCCTATGCCGCTCAACACTAGTCAGGACCCTGTGAGCGCCCTGTCGGAAGAGACTTAAGAACCTCAGCAAGTTCCTCAACGGTAATAGGTGCATTCAGGGACTCCCTGTCAGTCGCAGAGAGGGCCGGAAGGCTACATCTAGACAAAAAGGATTCCAGTGCCGCAGCACGCTCACCCGAGTCCGAGGAGAGTTGTGAGGGAAGAGAGTAGAGTTTGGAATAGTAGTGATAGAAAAGGCTAGAAATTGAGTCAGGATGGTAGTTAAGAATACCTGCATCGTCCCTCAGGGCTGAAGGAGCCTGAGCAGCCGCACGCTCTCTTAAGCGACTATTCAACATTGTGTGCGCCTTATTGCCTTTTTCATAAAACCGCTGTTTAGCATAAAGCAGCTGGCGTTCCACTTTGCGGAGAGCCAAGTCTCCCAGCTGGGATTGTGCGGCTACTAAGCGCCTCAAAACCGCAAGGGGAGGAGCAGTCAGCATAAGAGATTCCAAGGCACAGATTTGTGCCCTGAGTTCCCGGGAGCGGATCAATGCATCCCGCTTTGGTCGAAAGCCCAACATTATACAATGGCCTTGGACCACTGCCTTATGAGCCTCCCACAGGATTATCGGAGAGGACACCGAGCCTTCATTATCAGCAAAGTACTCAGTAATGCTAGTTAAGATCGAGTCCCGGGAAGAAGGGGTGTTAAGCAGAGAGTCATTAAGCCGCCAATGGCAGCGACGTGAAGAAGAAGTAAAAGGGGAAAAGGAGACAAGGATAGGTCAGACCAGGAGATTGGTTCCATAGAGGCGGGGGAGAGCATTCACACAATCAGAAGGTTAACAAAATAAATAATCAATACGTGTATGGAGTTTATGTGGGTGTGACTAAAAAGAAAAGGAGCGATCTGACAGGTGATTAATACGCCACAGGTCATTTAGCGCTGCCAAGCGGAGTACCCGCCAAAAAAGCGTGGATAGTCGCAACTGAGCAGGGGGTACCCAGTAGCCAGGCCGAGGGTGGTTATGTGTGTAATCGCTTCAGTACCCAACAAGAAAGGGGATCTTCCCCGAATTTGGGGCATAGCCATTACAAAGGAGCAAATACTTACCCCCCAGGGAGCCATATATGATAACGGTACCTACCAGACGGATGAATATAGGAGGAAGAGACTTGCAGGGGACTGTGTTGGGATATTAAAATGGCCACTTCCGCCACCTTCCTATCAGTGGGAGCGAGAAACACTTGAAGGAATAGATGGTGCAGAAATTGAAAAGTACCCGTCCTTACAAAGTGAGTCTCCTGAACAAAGACAATATCAGCTTTAAGAGCTACCAGCTCTCGCTGCAGCAGATGCCTTTTAGTGGGGGTCTTAAGAACCTTCACATTCAGAGAGAAACACTTAACCATGAGGGGGTCAAATCAGTGTAGGACAAGTGCAATGTATAGTACTCACTCAGACCAGGAGGCGAGCCACAGGAGGGCCAGCCAGAGATTGCAGGGTGCCACAATCGGACCTAAGAGAAAAGAAAGCAGGGAAAGAAGAGAACAAATAGCCAAGGGGACAAACCAGACAAAAGACAAGGGAGGCACATGAGGAACCGACAGACAGGTACAATGGAGAGGTAAACCAAACAAACCGTACCAAAAACAAACCAATGGCACACAGGCCAGAGTGGAGACCAATGTGTGTTACCATGGCCTCTGAGGGGGAAGGTGCAAGAACGCACCCAAGATAACCAGTAATAAAAACCAAATTCCCATTCACAAGCCATGCAACAATAGCCTTAATCAAGCTTCCCACCTGTCTTAAAAAATTTGTCAAGAAGCACTAGACTTAGGTATGGGAACACAAATTGGCTATGCTCAAGATAGGAATACGAAAAAAGGACGGTCTCATCAGTAAGCAAACATACTCAGCATCAGTCCACATCAGGGGCCTCACGGTGGGAGGCGGTTGGGGCCTAGAGGACCAGGTAGAATGGCAGCCCCCCCCACAGCCGGCCCCCTTCCCATGGACTGGCTGCTACACAGGTGGCAGGGATGGAGGTGGAGGAATCAGTCCCCAGTCCTGGAGCCGAGGGGCAGAAACTTCCAATGCGGCACAAAAGTCCTAAAGATCAGCATAGGTGCGAAGTACAGCAGAGCGTCTATCTTTTCTAGCTTGTAGAGCAAACGGAAAGGACCATCTGTGAGGTATCTGTGCAGCACTTAAAGTAGACAGAAGTGGCTGGAGCAACCGGCTTTTATGCATGGTGATCAAGGAGAGGTCTTGGAAGACCTGGATAGGAGCCCCATCAAAATCAAAGGTTTTTAAAGAACGAGATTTAGCCATGATCTTCTCCTTCAGCTGGAAGTAAGATACACAACACACCACATCCCGAGGAGGGCCATTCCCTGGGTGAGGACGTAAGGCTCTATGTGCACGGTCCAGCTTAATTTTGTGAGAAGGGGTTTCCCCCAGGATCATATTAAAGATAGCCTCAAGAGTGATATGCAGGTCCTCAGCTTGCGTCGCCTCCAGAAGACCACGCACTCAAATGTTGTTGCACCTACCCCGGTTATCAAGGTCCTCCACGTGAGAATGGAGGTCATTAAGGAAGTCAGTTTGGGCGGACATAGTCCCACGAATCTTCCCAATGTAGGATCTTGTGGAGTCATGGGCCTCCTCCAAATTCTCAACCCTCTGAGAGACATGTTGTAGGTCTCGGCACATCTGGGCAATTTTAGCTCGGCAGGCATCTTTAACCTCTGCAATAAGCACTTTAAAGTCTTCCTTAGAGAAGAGATGAGAAAGCAATTGGCTAAAGTCCATAGCGGGCAGCGCAGACGCAGATATCCCCGAGCACTCTAGATCCATGTCCAATGCAGTGTCCCACACAGAATGGCTAGTCCCTGGCCGGGGGGGATCCAGAGAGCACAGGGAGGGGCCCCTCAGGGGAACTGTCCCAGGGGGTCCCCCAGAAGGCCGATGAGTTGACATAAGTCTCTTTAGTTTGGGGTGCATAATGGGGGGACACTCAGAGCGCACAGAAGTCCAATCGCTATCCACTGCTCGGGTGAACACAGATGCAGCAGGCAGGACAGTGAGGGCCCTAGCAACAGACTCAGCAGGAGGAGAAAACCTGCAGGGAGTAGGGGACAGCTGGGCTGCAGGCTTTTCAGTAGCTGTAGCAGGGTGTGCAGGGGGCACCCACTTATTGCCAGGACCTAAGTTGTGCTGTGGCCCGGAGAGGATTACCCCCTCCCCTGAATCAGAGACAGCAGCGGGAGCGTGAGTGGGGGTCTCCAGCTGTTGTGCCAGCAGAGGCAGCTCCAGTGCGGCCAGTGATAGGAGAGGCAGGGATTGCCAGGCCGCACCAGACGGCTCACAGGGGTCTGGGTCCTGAGTGAGGAGCAAGGGTCTGGCAGACAGCTCCATCCCGAGGCCATGCGCATCCGAGCAGTGGCATTACAGGTGCCCGGGGCTAGTATCGCTCCCACTGAGCGTGAGCGCAAGCCACGCGTGGGAGTTTGAGAGCCAGGCAGGGAGGCCGGAGCGGAGGAAGGGGTCCAAGTTAAGTAACTTTCGATCCCTCCCGGCTGGTCTTGAGCGGGGAAATCCGCGGGAGATCCGCAGGACCCTCTCGGCATGAGGTAGAAGGCTGTAGGCAAAGTACTGTAGCTTATTTTATGGCTGTGTGAGACGGAGCCTCAAGACATTCTCTTCAGTGGCAAGCCACGCCCCCAAAAGCCCATTTCTTATTCACCAATCCCCTCCCAAAAATAATTTTCAAAACATTTTTTAAAATCTATGGGGTCTTAAAGGGGTACTCCGCCGATAGACATTTTATCCCCTATCCAAAGGATAGGGGATAAGATGTCAGAGCGCCGCGGTCCCACTGCTGGGGATCCACGCTGCGGCACCCCGCTATCATTACAGCACAGAGCGAGTTCGCTCTGTGCATAATGATGGGCGATACAGGGGACGAAGCCGCGTGACGTCATGGCTCCGCCCCTCGTGACATCACTGCCCGTCCCCTTAATGCAAGTCTATGGAAGGGGGGCGTGCCCCCTCCCATAGACTTGCATTGAAAGGGGTGGGCCGTAACGTCAGGAAGGCCGTGACGTAACGATGTTTCGGCCCCTGTATTGCCCGTCATTACGTGCAGAGCGAACTCGCTCTGTGCTGTAATGATAGCGGGGTGCCGCAGCGGGGATCCCGGGGGTCCCCAGCAGCGGGACCGCGGCGATCTGACATCTTATCCCCTATCCTTTGGATAGGGGATAAGATGTCTAGGGGTGGAGTACCCCATTAACTTGCCAGACTCTTAACCTGTTGCTACTCCCAAAAAGATCATTTTTTGAATGCTTGGAAAAAGCCACTGCATCTTCAGATACCTCCGTGTGCATATTAACATGGGCAGGCATCTGTTAATGACCAGGGATACTTTATGCAACTTTATTTTTGTGTTAATAAGCATACAAAAGCTGCTAGCGCATTAAACAAGCTTTTAGTTAACGTGTTTCCACATGTTGCCATAACTTAGCCTTAAAACCACTATAAGGCTAGGTTTCTACACAGGTTTTGGTCTGGTGCTTTTTGGGAAACTGCCACTGCAGTTTTTGAGCCAAAGTTAGAAGTGTATTCAAAAGGAATGGAATAAATACAGGGAGGATTTATACTTTTCCCTCCTGCTAGATCTACTTCTGCCTTTGGCTCAGAAGTGGAAACCTAGCATAAAAACTACCAGCACTGTTACTGTATACAAGGCTTTAGAGCTCTTAGGCTGTGTTATTAACATGTTTAGGAGCATATTTCATTGCTGGTTTGCGACAAACTAGTTAGACAAGAACCAAACATTTGGTGAAGATTCAGGAGCCCCACGTATCAAACGTTCATTCATCTTTAGTCAACAACGTATAGCATCAGTATGTCCTGATTCACATGGTGCAGTATCTGTATCTATTAAAAACGTACTACAGTATTGTGGGGGGCTCCCCTGGTGCCACCGTTGTGCTGCTTGGGTCACTAGTGCGCTCCTCTTCCTGGTTCCCTGTGGTCAATACGTCACTTTGTGGCTCAGCAAACCGCATGCCACAGCAATGTCTTGCCTTGGTCAATGATTACCTGAGCGGCAACATGACATATTGAGCCCCAGCACTAATGTTCTTTTTCGCCGAGGTGAGACATTGTGGCAAACAGCAATTTGCTGAGTCATGACCACAGGGAACACAGAGGAGCACATCAGGTTTTTTTTTTTTTTTTTTTTTTTTTTTTTTTAAGAGACTATTTCTCTGCTTGAAACGCACAGCAGTATCCCACTTTACTCCCTAACACAGCGATAAGCCTGTTTGATTTCAGGTGAAAGCTCCATTATAGTCTGAGAGCAATCAGAGAGCTGAGCCAGGGAGTAAAGTGCACTATGGCCGCACACTTCACATGGCTATATCTTGCGTTTGGTCGCAGTCTCAGAAGACTGTTTTAACTTTTAAATGTCACAGAGACATGACAACAATTTTAACAGGTTGGGGCCTTAGTGCCACTGATCAGGAGAATAAGCGAGTAGAATTGTGGGAGAACGTAGATTACTCCCCAGATCTATGTGTCGTTGCTCCATAGACTTACAATGGTGCAGCAAGACAAAGATTGAGGAGACCCAGGAATAATGTGCCCTGCTCCTATTCTGGCTTGTTATTCTTTTATGACTTTTATGCTGCCAAAACCATGGACAGATGTATCAAACTAGGTCAGTGGGGCCGAGAGCAGGAAACTCTAACCCCACCCCCACCCTCCCTTGACTAACAAGCCCAATCCAAGAGGCTTTTTAAACTAGCATTTCTTTGAAACACTCTAGGAGGTTTGGACAGCATAAAACAGGTCATAGGATCTCTTTAAGGCATGCAAAATAGCTTTGATTTGACACTCTGGGACTTGTAGTGGCTGCTGAAGTTCCACTGCAAATTCACCAAACCTGGGCCATTAACCCCTTAAGGACCACAGGTTTTTCAGTTTTTTTACTTTCGTTTTTCCTCCTCCCCTTTTAAAATCATAACCCTTTCAATTTTGCACCTAAAAAATCCATATGATGGCTTATTTTTTGCACCAACCAATTCTACTTTGCTGTGACATCAGTAATTTTACCCAAAAATCTACGGTGAAATGGAAAAAAAAATCTATGTGCGACGAAATTAAAGAAAAAATGCCATTTTGTAACTTTTGGGGGCTTCCGTTTCTACACAGTACATTTTTCGGTAAAAATTACACCTGATCTTTATTCTGTAGGTCCATACGGTTAAAATGATACCCTACTTATATAGGTTTGATTTTGTCGTACTTCTGGAACAACACACCTGAATATGCAGGATATTAAAACTCCAGTCATTTTAGTAGAGCTGAGCTGCAATACAACGAACAAACTGAAGATAAATAAAAACGGAGCTGTTTCTGGAAGAAAGCCCTGGATTACCCCTTTAATGCACATTTAGAAGGAAATTCAGGAGTTGGGGGGATTGAATGGAGACTATATAAATTTAATTTCTTACATTCAACTATTTAAGTTTAGTTTCTTTTTTTCTCTTATCCTGTGGGGTAAAGGGTGGGAGGCCTATTAATAAATGTGTTTTCTATGAGGTGATGGAGACATATCTGTTGTTAGGGTGGATCAGTAATAGAAATGTTTGTATTTTACTGAGGTACGTGTAGTTATATCTATGAATTTTTGTATATGTACATATGATTTGTGATCTGTAGTTCCCCTTAATGAAGATTGCCAGTGTTATGATTGAAATTCATTATGCCATAATGTACTATTTTATATGTAACTATACATTTGTATTTTTATTTTCACATACCGTATATACTTGAGTATAAGCTGATCTGAATATAAGCGGAGGCCCCTAATTTCACCCCAAAAGCCCAGGAAAATTTATTGACTCGACTATAAGCCCAGGGTGGGAAATACATCATCCCCCCATCAGTGGTCCTTCATCAGTGGTCTTCAACCTGCGGACCTCCAGATGTTGCAAAACTACAACTCCCAGCATGCCCGGACAGCCATCGTCATGGGCCTTCATCATCATGGGCCTTCGTCATCATCCAGACACCCCATTTAGTTTTCTACTCACCTCCCCTCGGTGGGAAGGAAGGGTGAGCTGGTTCGGGCCATCTATGTTGCAGGGACCGTCCGGCATGGAGGGTTAGTCGTTCCGGGCTGTCCATTTTCACCGGGGAGCCCTCTTCTCCGTGCTCTGGGTCCGGCCCCGGACTAGTGGCGTTGCCTTGATGTCGACGCACAGGGACGCGCATGAACGCAACATCACTAGTCCGGGGCCGGGGCCGGGCCCGGAGAAGAGGGCCCGCCCTGTTGAAAATGGACAGCCCGGAACGACTAACCCTCCCCACTGGACGGTCCCTGCAGCATAGATGGCCCAGACCAGCTCACCCTTCCTTCCCACAGAGGGGAGGTGAGTACAAAACAAAGGGGGTGTCTGGATGATGACGAAGGCCGCAGTGGTCTTCAACCTGCGGACCGCCAGAGGTTTCAAAACTACAACTCCCAGAATGCCCAGACAGCCTATGGCTGTCCGGGCATGCTGGGAGTTGTAGTTTTGCAACATCTGGATTGACTGGCGGAGAGCACGAAAAATCGTGCTGAAAAACTCGGCTTATACTCGAGTATATACTGTATGTAAGAAATGGATCTCTCTCTTCTGCCATGTATGAAATGCTTGCACAATGTATGTTTTTGACTTTAATAAAGAAAAATGTAAATAAAAATAAAAAAAGAAGGTAAGTCTGGAGTGATTCCAGCACTTCAATACTGTAGGACAATTGTATTTGACTTCTGTGTGAAGTAGTCTTTAAGGTGTGTCCTATGTGTTCAAGCTGCGAGTCAGGTCTTTATTTTCCCTCTTGAAGTTTTCTCTGATAAGCCCATTCAAACATTTAGGCTAGGTTCAGATTACGGAATCTCCAGGCAGAAAATTTCTGCCCGGAGATTCCGAGTGCGGCCAGTCGGCGCTAGGACCGCGCGGACACTGCAGTCTCCAACAGACTGCAATGTGTTCCGCGCGGATTTCCGCCTGAAGAAAGAGCACCGCCTTTCTTCAGGCAGAAATTTCTACACGGATTTTCTAAGCGGATTTTCCGCTTCACAAATTCCGAAGTGTGAATTGGTGAACGGAAACCCATTCACTACACTATACATTTTAGCAAGCGGAATTTCTGACGGAAATTTTACGACTGAATTTCTGTCGGAAATTCCGTAGTCTGAACCTAGCCTTACATGTGAGGAGGTTCCTACTTTAACTAGGGCTAAAGGTTTTCATAGATACTGGTTATTATCAGAAGAATTACAGGGTATCAGCATCCTTTTGCCTTATACTAATACATAACAGAGTTTACAGTATGTGGTTAATGTAGAATGGCAGGTGATAAGCTAATAAATGACACTGATTTTTATGAAAATGCCTGTAAGTTTTACCAACAAAATAAAAATGGCTCATTTTATTTTATGAAACAATAAAAGACAAGCAGAGAGTTAGGCAGAACAGAACTATTCCTGTGTGTTTTACTATGATCTGCAATGGAGGTGGCTTTCATCTTGGTGAGTAAACATACATCAATGTCATATATAGAAGAGGGGTACACCCCCCAGTAGAAGAGAGGTACACCGCCCCTCCCAGTAGAAGAGATGTACACCGCCCCTGCCAGTAGAAGAGAGGTACACCGCCCCTCCCAGTAGAAGAGAGGTACACCGCCCCTCCCAGTAGAAGAGAGGTACACCGCCCCTCCCAGTAGAAGAGAGGTACACCGCCCCTCCCAGTAGAAGAGAGGTACACCGCCCCTCCCAGTAGAAGAGAGGTACACCGCCCCTCCCAGTAGAAGAGAGGTACACCGCCCCTCCCAGTAGTAGAGAGGTACACCGCCCCTCCCAGTAGAAGAGAGGTACACCGCCCCTCCCAGTAGAAAAGAGGTACACCGCCCCTCCCAGTAGTGGTACAATGTATTAAAACTAAGGGCATCTGTTTTCGCATCCACATCCTTTACATTGCCCCTGGGGGAGTTCCCCAACCCCTTACTTCAAGCTCACTGTAGGCTTATCCCAGGAACAAAGGACCAACCAGGACTTGGCTCTTTATCTATTTTGAACCCATACCAACTGTACCCCTCCCTCCCCCCCAATTATGATATATACACTTTTACATATAAAGCTGCAGTAAAATTACATATTCAACCATATCAACTGGTGCTAGAAAGTTAAACAGATTTGTAAATTATTTCTATTAAATAAATTTCATCCTTCCAGTACTTATCAGCTGCTGTTATGATCCACAGGAAGTTCTTTTCTTTTTGAACTTCCTTTCTGCTTGACCACAGTGCTCTCTGCTGACACCTCTGTCCATGACAGGAACTGTCCAGAGCAGGATTGGTTTTCTATGGGGATTTGCTCCTACTCTGGGCAGTTCCTAAAATTAATATAAGGATACACTGGCGAATGTCTCAATTTTAACATCAGTGTTTAGGGATTAGTCAATGTCATTGTATACATCTACCACAGTAGTGCACCTAAATTTCTGTATTGTACAGCTCCTAAAATGGACAGATGTGTCAGCAGAGAGCACTGTTGTCAGACAGAAAGGAAATTCAAAAAGAAATGAACTTCCTGTGGATCCTAACAGCAGCTGCAAAGTACTCAAAGGATTAAGATTATTTTTTATAGAAGTAATTTACAAATCTGCTTAACTTTCTGACACCAGTAGATTTAAAAGAAAATGTTTTCCAGTGGAGTACCCCTTTAATGTTAAAAGAAAAATAATTAATTAGCTGCATATGGCTAAAAATGACATAATAGAAGTAACCTTTACCAACATATTAAATACAGGTATTGCTTGTAGTTAGGTCAAAGATTTTGGTTAATTTGGTTCCCCAATCCCCCTCTTCAAGTCTAAAGCTTGTTCCACATGTTGTAACCACAGGGTTGCAGTGTACCACAGTAGTGGGGGTAACACATGGCACACTACCACCCAACAGCTACATCATGTAAACTAAGTGTAACTCACTTTTCTGCATTTGTTTCCTAATAATTTTATTGTACATTTAAAAAAAAAATTTTTGCATTGTTGTGTGAGAATCTCAATGCCTGGGTTTAGCCTGGGCTATAAACTGTGCCATGTAGTGTGTCAGTAAGGTTTGCAGATTGACAAATGATCGCAACCACCTACAAGCTTTTCCCTAACTCTTCATCATGTAAGTACCCCAGAGGCAGACGAGGAGTGCAGTGACCACCACTTTATTGAGCCCCCAGCCCTACCAAACAAACAAGTCATTTTAAAGACTGCAGTGCCCGATATCAGCGTAGGGGGACCAGTTAGCCATTTGTTTACAGATGTCACAAGCAGCATCTACAATACATAAACGACACATGACCTCAGTGTATAGTGTATTTCCTGCACAATCCAGATATGTTTATTTGTTCACATGATAGCACATACCACCATTTTATGTTTCTGTATTAGATGTACATGTATCATGTACATTGTCAACATGCTTGAAATACACAAAAACAACACAGTCCTTTTTAGATCTCAGAATTACAGGCAAAATAAGTCACAGATGAATATTAAGCCTTATTCACACCATGCTTCTAGTTATAACTTGGCAGCCTGTCATAAGGAATGCTAACATGAAGCCCGATATGTGCCCCAAAGCATGGTGTATGTTACGCTGAGCGCTCCGGGCCCCCTGCTGGCCTCGGAGACCTCACAGCATGTGTCCCCAGGCAGTGCTCCCGAGTCTCGGCGTGTGCGTACCCACTCTCTAGGGCGCGCGTGCGCTGGAACTCTTAGATTTAAAGGGCCAGTGCACCAGTGATTGGTGCCTGGCCCAAACTGGTTATTAAGGGTTAAGGTTTGTGAGAGGCAGTGCTGTTTGGACTTAATTAGTCCTGCATCTGTGCACTGCCTATAAGTATCATCTCCTCCCACAGCCTCCTGCCGGATCTTTGTTGCCCTTTGTGAAAGCGTTCCTGTGTATTCCTTGCCTGTTGCTGACCCGTTGCTACCGACTACCGCCTGTGAACCGTTGCTGCCTGCCCTGACGATTTGCTATGTCTGACTACGCCTTTGCCTGATCTTCTTGTACCTTTCCTTATCTCAGCAGCCAGAGAGGTTGAATTGCTACTGAGTGGAACAACCTGGGGGTTACCTGCCGCAGCAAGTCCATCCCGCTTTGCGGCGGGCTCTGGTGAAAACCAGTAATCCCTTAGATTCCGTTCTCCTGGTACGGCCCACGTCATCACCTCTCTGGCACAGTGGATCCACCACCAGCCTCCGCTACCAGCTACCAGCCCGGATCCTGGCAGTGTTTATGGGGCCTAAGGTATATACTTTATGAAATGAGATAATTGATGGGTAAATTTATCAAAAATGTCTTAAAGAAAAAGTGTATTTTTGCCCATAGCTACCAACCAGTACTCAGCTTAATTTTACCAGAGAAGCTTAAGAAAAGAAAGGGGAGCTCTGGTTGCTATGGACAGCAAATACAAGTCTAAAGTTTGTTTCATATGTTGTAGCCACAGGGTGGTAGTGTACCACATTAGTTGGGGCAACACAAGGCACACTACCACTGAACAGCTACAACATGTAAACCAAGTGTAACTATCTTTTCTGCATTCTTGTAAGTATAATTGCTTGGGTTTTTCTTTTTGCATTGTTGTATAAGAATCTCAATGCCTGCGGGTAAGGCTGCACAAATCAGCTCCTGGGCAGCCATGATGTTGCCTAAAAACTGTTCCATGTAGTTAGCATAGCTCTCATATAATTTATCCTGAAAATTCTGAAATATTTGATATGCTTAGATATGGAGTTTTAGATTGAGACCATGGTACCCCATTACCTAATTGGACTCAGCATTTAGTCAATCCGATGCATAAAAATGACACCACTTCTGGATCGTGTGATATCAAAGAGACTAATCACGTATTTGTTATAGCTTGGGGGAGAATTATCCTCCTCAGTTGAGCAGTGTTCTAACACACGGGGAATACAGAAAAAACATTGGGCAATCTAGATGTCAGTCCCACCTACACATGGCTTCTTTTGGCTCTTTCTTTGGCACCACATTAGCTATGCATCAGTCTTGGGGAACAGACTCACTATAGAGGTCATTTTATATAAAAAATAAGGTTCTGCCTAATAGGTTATTAACTCCCTTAGAAGACAGAGGGGGATTTTATTTGGTGTTTTGTCTATTTAAATAATATTTTTTGCCTTATCCTTC